>NC_045428.1:271905606-272264606 GCF_902635505.1 Sarcophilus harrisii
CTCTTTAAACTTTTCTTCAGAGTCATTAGACCACCAAGGATCGAGGTTTCCATTCTTATCATACTTTCTCCCTAATTGAAAAAAAAAGAGAATTTTGGTGTTATGTAATAAAACTAATTTTTTTCCCTGTTCTCTGTGGCCCATCCTTAGGCTACTCCCCAACCCCTTTCCTGATTTATGGAAAACTGTGATTTAGTTGCCCAGAATAATTGAGCTTGCATAACCTTGGCAGATGTATCTCAAAGTGGGAATAGCCAGAGATGGGGACAAAGCAAGGTCAGGAGTATAGTGGCCCAAGGCCCTTCCCTGTGCTTGCAAAATATGTGCCAGGAAAAAAAGTTTCCAGAAGACAACTCCTGTAGTCAAGTCCCTGAGGGCAGTCAGTTTATTTCTCTTCAATGTTGGATGTAAGTTTAGGGAAATATGGGGCAGATTGTAGAGGAATTTGAATTTTTTTTAAATTCCCCTCTCTCTTTAAATGAATGTAGAATACACCTTTAAAATAACAGAAATGAAGAAAATATGGTAGAAACCCAGAAGAATAAAAGAAAAAGTACCAATTTGGAAGGCAGAAATACTGGTCTCATATCTTAGTTCTACCACATAACAATTATGTGACATTTGATCTCCCTAAATCAGTTTCCTCAACTTCATTATTGTTCAAAAGCAGTACTAAGATATAGCATTTTACTTCAAGGAATTCTTGTGAGGATCAGCCTTTGTGTGATGCATGGGAAGAAGAATAGGGATGGAAGGAGGGAAGAAAGGGATGGAGAGATGGAGGAAGGGAAGGAAGGAAAAAAGGCAAAAAAGAAGGAGGGAAGGAAAGAAGGAGAGAGGGAAGGAAGGAAGGAAGGAAGGAAGGAAGGAAGGAAGGAAGGAAGGAAGGAAGATAAGGAGAGAGGAAAAAAGAAGAGAAGAAAGGGGGAAGGGGGAGGGAGGGAGAGAGGAAAAAGGAGAGAAGGAAGGAGGGAAGGAAAGAAGGGAGTAAGGAAGGAAGGAAGGAAGGAGGATAAGGAAGGAGGAAGGAAGAAGGGAAGAAAGGGGGAAGGAAGGGAGGGAGGGAGAGAGGAAGAAAGGAAGGAAGAGGAAGAAAAGAATGGAGGGAGGAAGGGAAGGAAGGAAAAAGTACCTAGTATGTTCCAGGCATAAGCACATCACAATTATTATCTCATTTGATCCTTACAACTCTGAGAGTTGAGTATTATTAGTATCTTTATTTTAGAAATGAAGAAACTGAAGGAAACTGAAGTTAGGCAATTTATCCAGAGTTGCACAGCTAGTAAGTATCTAAGGCTAAATTTTAATTTATGTCTTTGTGACTCCAGCTCTGTCACTCCATCTACTGTGCCACCAGTTGCCTCTGGTCTCTGGATCTGGAATCTGAAGGCCTGGAGTCTACTCATATTTCTGTGCCTTACTACCTTTGTGACCTTAGTCAATTTGTTTCCTTCTTGGGGCCTCAATTTTATCACTTCATGTTTGATGGCCTCAAAGATCCCTTCCAACTCTCAATCACTTTTCAAGCTCTATTAAAAAAGTCAACTATTACTCTTTTGTTTAACTCTACAAGTAATCTAGCTAATTCTGGATACTTTTCTTTTACCTGATGTAACTTGTTCAGGACAGAATGACTGGTTGTCAGTGAAATATTCACTTGAGCCAAAAGAATAGCCCCAGTAAGCTAGCCATTCAGCTGTGCTACAGACCCTGGCTCAGTTCAAATTAATATGTTTCTTCTAAGTTTCCAGGCACTGGGAGGCATATTGAACTTCTATTATGTATTCCTTCTATTATGTATGTGTTCTCTTCTTTAAAATATAATGGTTCTCTCTGGGAGCAGGTTTCTTGGGGAGGTTTTCTGGTGGCAGCCTTAGTTTCAGTTCCAAGTAATAATCACTCCAAATATAGCCAGGTGTTAAAAGTTCAAATCCTTTATTATCTCCGGTTTCTGAATCTTCTTTCTGGGACCCAGTTAGCTTTCTTAGAGGCCTATCTCTCCTTGGTTCCAAGAGCTCTTGCTGCTAATCTTTTGCCTCTGCCAGCTTTGGCTTCTCTTCTTCCAAATGTCTCCAGCCAGCACCAAGGTGAAAATTGGAATGAATCTGACTCCACCTCTGAGAGTGGGCTTGCGGGCTTCCTCCCAGAGTGCTCCTCTCCAAGAGAGAGGGCTTGTGGACTTCTGTATCTCCCAGAGTGCTCCTCTCCGACTCTTGGCAATGTTCTGAACTAACTCTGACTGAGCCTCTGTCAGCTTCTTATATGTGATCTCTTAAAGGTTGACTCCTCCTCTGAGGGAGGGATTAAGGGAGGTGTGAATTCACAAAGTTACAAAGTTAACTTTGTGAATCTCCCATACTTGTGATGAGCTCTCTAAAGGTGTGAACACAAGCATTGTTTCTATCAGTTCCATTTAGTATCTTGTTTCAAGTTCTGGCCCATAATATCTCCTCATAGGATCAGATCGATCATACTGAACCATGCTAAATTAGATAATTATTGTCTCTATCAACTCTAATGAGTTAACATTTTGTAAGGATTCCAACACCTTCCCAGTTGCCAGTAGGGATTGGAGGGCCATCTGCCCTACTTAACTAAGGAACTATGACATAGACTTAGGGCCAAGATCCATAAAATTAAATAAATGAAAAAATATAATCCTGCATTTTTTCATTTCACTTATAAATTCTTTATCCTTTCCCATTTGGACAAAAGTCAAAGTCTTAATGCATCTGAAGTAGATTCAAATTTCCTATTGAAAACAGTCGGATATATAATAATTAAGATTTAATGACATAAAGAACAATCATTAGCTTATCTCACAAATATGTCCTCTAAATAGTTCTGTTGACTAATTCAAAGTGCTTGAGGTAAAGCTAGATACCACAACAATTTTGCCCCCAAATTTCTTTCTTCTTGGATTGAACTGAAGCCACCATTCTTCTTATGCCCACAAAGAAAACTGAATAATTCAATCAATCAACAAAGACTTACTGAGTATTTACCATGTAGAAGACACTATAAAGGACCAACATTCTTACTATCATAGCCACTGCAATAAAGTATAGTGAAAAGTATATTAGCAGTCGTATAACCAAGAATATAGAGTTCTCTCTGTATCTATTTTATCTGCTACTAACTCTGAGTTGGTTCTGGATTCTGACATCTGAAGAGACATGGTAGTCAAGATGGTGGTAGCAGGTTGACTTGTCTGGCACATGATGCTTCATAGTTCAATGAAGTATGGAAAGTATTGAATCTGGAGTCAAAGCACCTTGAGTTCAGATAACAAATCTGCTACTTGTTGCCAGTGTAAGTTCAGACACATCCTTTCTCCTCTCTGACCCTTAGTTTCTTCATGTATGATCAAATGAAGAAGTTGGACTTATATAGAAAGAAATATATATATATATATAAAGAAATATAAAATAGAAAACTAAACACAAACTGAGACCCGGAAAGGCCTTAATTTAGAAAGGTCAAGATCATAGATAGTCATCCTGATTCCCTTTTGCCATAGGACTTTGATGACTCTGGAAAGAAGAGTGAAGCTGACAAGTTTGCACAGCTCTGCCTCACTTCAATTCAGTTCAGATTCAAGATATCACCTTCATAACAGCATTGGTACTCTTTTAAAACAAAGAACAAACAACAATTTTCAACTTGAAAAACATGTGCAGAGTGGATATAGAACTAGAGCTGGAATTAGGAAGATTTGAGTTCAAATTCATATCTAACAGTAAATTGCATGACCCTAAAAGTCTCATTAATTGCTGTCTCTCTGTTTCCTCAACTGCCAAATGAGAATTGTGAGTCATTTTTTTTTAATGTAATTGTCTCAGATTAAGTTCAGAATAGTTGGAGTTGCCTATATCAACAGAATCACAGGTCCAGACTCCCATCCAAAAAAAAAAAAAAGTGATGAAATATCTTTAAAGAGACAATTACTTGGGAATAATGACAAGTTAGATGAGCTAGACAGGGTTAAGCAACCAGGATTTGTCTAAGGTTGGACTTGATCATATCATTTACTTAGGTGAGTGAGAGCTTCAGGATGATAACAAAGAACTAACACAAACTGAATTTGGAAGTGATTCCTATAACTTCTGTTCAAGAGATGTCTATTCCTCTCTGATTATCAAGTAGTTCTCTTAGTTTGACCACTGATCACAAAGGGACAATTAGCACTCATGCCTTCAACACTGTTCTAAAAAAAAAAAAAACAGAATTGTAGACTAAGAAACATTACTTGCCATTGTTATCAAATCCGTGGGTAAACTCATGGCCAACAATGACTCCTATAGCACCATAACTCAGAGACCTATAACATTGATGTGTAAAGAAAAGAAAATTAGAAGGGTAAATCTCAGATACCTATTTTTCCAAATATCAAATAATTCCCTACATTCAAACCAATTACAGTGAAGATAATCTAAAACAACCACTGCCCCCAAAATACAAGAAAAAACTTGAAACCAGTCATGTTTTTCTCATTGAAATAGAAAGAAAAATCTAAATTGTAAGACAATTTTAGATATATATCTTGTATGGCAGTATACATATACATATACACATGCATATATGTATACATACATACACAGTTCAGATTATATATAACTAAGCCTCCAGCAGGATTGAAAGGGTCTTGCTACTTATCTTGCCATTTATTTTCTAGTTGAGAATTCATCAGAAAGACACTACAATATTGAAAATAAAATTGTTCTCCTAATGTAGTCAAACAAAAAAAGCAAGGATCAAAGATTAAAAGGGATCTCTATGTTGTCAACTCTAATCATTCTCCTTTGGCTTATGTGATAGACAGGCCTGCAAATGCATGACACAGATTATGAAGCATTAAACAAATTTCCATTAAGTTTTCAAAAGGAGGTGTTAACACTTTCCTTCATCTTTGCAGAAGCCAAAGAAAAATTATATACAATCACATCTAATGCACTAGAAAGCCATAATTGAAGATTTAATCATTCTCCAAATGGCAGATTATACCTACTTCTTGACTATTTTATTTGGTTTCTAACCTTCTGAAGAGGACAATAAAAAGCTGCTTTTAAAACTATAATTCATGAGATGTATACCTTGAATGGGGGGCTACAGTTGCTTAGAATGCTTTAGTATTTTTGTTGTCTACTGCCAACACATCATCACAAACGTCAAAGGAACCTTGGATACAGATAATACCCATTACCCCATAAGAGCAGGCAGCTAAACTTTTTGAAGTAACATGTTATTACAGGGCATAATGATCCTTAACATACTAATTGTTTGTCTTAACTGTACCCAAGAAAGTGTGCTCAGACTCAATTTTTCCCCTTGGTAACCATTCTTTCCTTTGTGATTTCCTTCCTGCAAGGTAATTTGCATTTGATAAAATGTTTCCTACTGTTTTTCCATCATTCCAAACCTTCATTAAAGAAATAACAGTAAAATTATGCATTTCAATCATGAAGTTATCATGCAATTTTACATAGTGAAGGCTTTTATCAACAGTAGTTAAGTATCTCTTCCAAGAGCCTGGTATAGAGCTTTTCCTGATCTCTGCACCAAAGATAGTCTTTTCTTCAGTGAGTCTTGGTTCTATATCAGTGTCAGACTAGCTGAATTGAAGGGGCAGCTCTCAAGCAATTGTTCTGGAGGGGATGGAGGGGGGAATACTTTAACAGGTCTCTTTCTGGAGCAACAAGTAGAAAAAAATACAAATATAGTAAGTAGTCTTATAGAACTAGAGCAGGAAAGCCTTCAGGGCTATTTGGTTAAATATTATCTTTCAGTTGAAGAAACTGAGGCACACTTTGTGGAGATTCTTGAATCTGTATGCAATCTTTATATTTCAGAATTGCTTAAGGACACATACAGGCAGAGAAAGAGAGAGATTATAATAATAGATAGATATAATTAAATGACATATGGGAATAAAAATATTCCATTAGAGTAAATACATATTCTCCTTTCTGAATAAAATCAAAAAATGTTTGAAATCAATAGATGTTATAAAAACATGTTTCTAAAATCTAAATATACTCACAAACTTCCTCAATAGTGACTTGCTAGCTGGGGTAACAGATCATTTCCAGCAGAGAAAATCTAGCTCATTAAATGTACCACTGGCAGCTTTTAAAAACTAGTTTGAACAGTGTACTCAATGTTTTACTCATTTCTGGGCTGGTCCAGGGACTGAAAATAACATATCTTTATAGAGCTATCCTTCTGAATGATTCTGACTCAGTGTTTAAAAGCACAAACAGATTTGTACCTCTTAATTGAAATTTAAAATGTTCATTATTCCTTTGTTTAAATGCAAATTTTTGGAGGAGTTGTCATTAATACTTCATCAAAGATTAGTTTATCAGACTGCCTTCCATCTTAGGGGTAACTGAGATAGAATGGGACAAAAGACAAAGTGAATTTGGATTTGGGGATAAGAGAAGAAGAGGAATAAAGAGGGAAAGGTTAAGATCATGGACCAAAAGGGGCAGGCCTGAGCAGAAGACTAAAATGGGGAGGAAAATAGGAGGGACCATAGGAGCACAGACAGCTAGATGATTCAGTGATTAGAGGTCTGAGCCTAGAGGCAGAAAAAGCAGAGTTCAAATCCTTCCTCAGACACTTAGTAGTTATGTAACCTTGGGCAAGTCAATTAACACTGTTTACCTCAGTTTCCTCATCTGTAAAATGACCAGAAGAAAGAAATGACAAACCAATCCAGTTTATTTACCAAAAATAAAAATAAATGGAGTCACAAAAATATTAACATCATTGAAACAATTAAACAAAAACAAAATAGAACCACACCTAATGCTTAGAAAAGAATCTTTAAAGTGGCAAAAAGAAAGCAGTGGAAAAATAATGGTTAGAAGATAAAAAACACTCTTCAAGTTTACCTCATGATTTTGACTAAAGTTGCTTCAAGTATTCAAACATATTTAATAAATACTAGCTGTATGACTCTGGGGAAGTCCTTTAACCTAGACAGGTATTCTGTTAAAAAGTAGGTTGGACTTAGTTGTCTCTAAGGTGCTTTCCAGCTTTAAAGCTATGATCTTATGATACAATGAAGCAGTGATACTAAACTAATAGAAATGGGGTCCCTAAAAAGAATATAAGGATCTCTGTGTGCTACATGTAGTCTTAGAAAATAACATGTTACCATTATCTAAGTCCAATTGGGTTGTTTTTATTTTGTTACATTATTTATTTTTAAATCTTAATAATTTATATATTATATACAATAATTAACAATATTCAATAATGATATATAATATAGCATGATATATTTGTAATTAACATTTTATATATTAATTATTGTTAAATATTTTCTCATTACATTTTAATCAGGATATTGCAAGCCACAATCAGCTAATCTGCTATTGTCCTCATATTTGCAAAGCAACCTGGGATTCTAGAAGAACCCTTAACCAAAAAAAAAAAAAAAAAAAAAAAAAAAAGCAAGCTCACGTTTGTGATTTCAAAAGCAAAGTGGTACCATCAAAGCTGATGTCCCATTGCCCTGATCATTTTACCTGGCATTAGGATGCCTGGAGGTCTCATAGACTTCTGTACTTCAAAAAAGACAGTAAGCATAGATAGGACAAGAGGGACCAGACACTTAGCTAGTGCTAGATTTAGGAGGATCAATGGAAAGAATGCTAAACTGAGACTCAGGAAGTTTCCTTTAAGTCCCAACTAAAATCTCATCTCCTACAGGAAACCTTCCCTAACCCTTCTTAATTTCAATGCCTTGTCTCTACTCATTATTTCCTATTTATCCTTTATATTGCGTACTTTATACATATTTGCTTATATGTTGTCTCCCTTTCTTTTATCTCTTTTTGTATCCTCAGTGCTTAGCACAGTGCCTAGCACATAACAGATATTTAATAAATGTTCATTGAATTCCCAATCCCTATATGTTTGCCTGCCTGCATTTTTGATTTCCTTCACAGGCTCATTGTACACTATTTCAGAGTCTGATTCTTTTTGTACAGCAAAATAATGATTTGGACATGTATACTTATTTTGTATTTAATTTATACTTTAACATATTTAACATGTATTAGTCATCCTGCCATCTAGGGGAAGGGGTGGGGGGAAGGAGGGGAAAAATTGGAACGAAAGGTTTAGCAATTGTCAGTGCTGTAAAATTACCCATGCAGATAACTTATAAATAAAAAGCTATTTAAAAAAATGATCTGTGATCTGAATCTTCCAGACTTCAAGTTCAGCTCTCCACCCCTATTCCACACTGTCTCTCTATTTAAAACATGATAGCCAAACCCCAACAACATTGTCTAAATCTTTGCCTTTTCTCTTTCTTCCTTTATTTAGCTCTAAGACCTTAGTGACTACCAACTTAGTGACCAGCATTAAATATAAATGCTCCTTTTGGTTGGATATGAAAGCCCCTATTCATCCTGGGTTTCATAAGGAATAATTAATCTAATGCTGAAATTCCACCCAGGAAGACCAAAGTTTAACATTTGCCCCTAATATTAGATATATGACCTAGGACAAGTCACTTAAGTGCCTAGCCTGAATTTTATTATCTTAAAACTGAGATAATAACATTCATCATAAAGCTGATATGAGAAAACAATAAAATCATTTATATTAAGTGTTTTACAAATATTATTACTATTTTACTAGGTTCATTCATTCATTCAAGGAATTCAAAATATATTTACTTTATTCTTTCATTTTATATTCCCTTTCTTGATGAATTTATTATTCCACCCTTTTTCTTTTTTATTTACTCACCGTGGATATGCTGTTCCCCAGAAGAAAGGCTTTTGAAGTTCCCCTGCTGGAAATCCTGGGAGAAGAAAATGAAGTGAATTTAAAGATCTGTGCTTCTTTCTATCTACATCTAAATAGTTTCAGACAATGGAGCAACTTCCAACTATAATTCTTTAATTTTATTTGAAAGCTATCAAAGAACCATTAAGATACCTTGTTTTCGATATTTTAAATGGCAACAATCCAGCCCGCTGAAACCTTTGCTCCTGAATCATTTCATTTTAGGCATTTGGCCAACTAATAGCTTTATCTTGTAGAGAAGAAGACCAGAAATATCTTTGCTACATGTAAACAACCCTACTTTTCTATGCATACCCTGGGCTATTTTAATCATACTATTCCAAGATTAAGTTACCAAAAAAAAAGAGAAAGCATCTTCAATGGCTTTTATTGATCCAAAGCAGAAACCCATGGATCAGTGACATTGAAGGGTTGGTTTGGCTGAGGTTTTAGATTTTGTTTTGCTTTTTTTTCAGAAAGAGAAGAGATTGAACTCTATTTTCTTCCTTCTCCATTCTTCCTTTAACTTTCACTTGATGTGAATGAGATCAAAACTTAGAGACTGCTAGATTGTAGAGTGGAAAGAGAACTGGACCTGGTGTAAAGTAGTCTTGAGTTCAAAATCAGCCTCAAAATAGTCACTAGCTGTGTGACCCTGGGCAAACCACTAAACTTCTGCTTGCTTCAATTTCCCCTTCTGTAAAAAATGAAGATTAAAAATAGCATCTACTTCTTAAGATTGTTATAAGGATCAAATAAGACAATATTTGCAAAAGCAATTTACAAACTTTAGAGAGCTATAGTACCAAGGTCTAAACCATTTCAGAATAACATCTTTAGTGTATTTTTATCACTATTGTTCATAACAGCTAAACATGGTGCAAGTTGAGGTTACCCTGGCTTCTCCATTCTCACCGGAGCAACTCTGGGTCTGTACTCCTTAGAACTGTTCCTATGAATTTAATTAATCCCATGACATAGGATCAATAAATACAATATTTTCATGGAACTAGTTAATGACATTGAGTAGGTTCTATGTTTTTATCACCAGATAAATTAATCTATCTGGCATAAGGGAGGCAGTGTGATATAACAGAAAGAATACTAGACTTGAGATCCAGCAGTTCTGCCCCATCCTACCTAGACCTTGGACAAGTCACTTAAATTCTCCAGACTATGGTTTCCATATCTGCAAAATTATTATCTTGCATGGTTGTTGTTGTTAAGTTTCAAATAACACTCAAGATAAAACACTTTGGAAAATCTTAAACCTATGTCAACAGTATTAGCCACTATTATTATTTCTATCATTCCACTTTTGTTGAAAATGATGTATTACAGTATGAGTTTTCTGGATATAAAAAGTAAGTTCAAAAGGCAGATTTCTCAGTTCAGAATGTACTTTCCCTTATGTACTCATAATCTCTCTGATCCTCTCTCCATCTCTTTATTTCTTCTTGTTTCTCTCTATTTCTGGCTCTGTCTATCTCTGGCTCTACCATTCTCATTCTCATTCTTCTTTCAATCATGCAGAAAATTTGTCAATCATGAATATCCTCTACTCAACAATTTAACAAATGTTTATTCAAGACCTATTATGTGCAAGACAATGACAGGAACCATGGATAGAAAAGGTGGGAACAAAAAAGTCACTGCCTGCAAGAAATTCACATCTTTTTTTAATTTTCAGAGACTGAAAATCTCTTAAAGAGGATATATTCTCCCAATGTTCATAATATTTATTGATTTCCAAATATCGCTGACTTGTACAAATTACTCTTTCGTCTCTTCTTTCAGTACTGTGTTTGTTTTGAGAATTTCTCCAAAGTCCAAAACAGATGCAAAGTCTCCATGCTTTTATAAAGATTTACTTGCCCACTGTATATCACTCCAATTTTGGCATGTATTTTAATCAGCACAAAGATAACAAAACAAAAACATTCACCCCTTCAATTGCAAAGGTCTCTCTACATATTATTGTGTGTATAGAATTCTTAGACACTTCCAAACCCAGAGCAAAGAAAGGGCTGACATTTCCAGGCCCTCTTTTTGCAGCAATTCACTGTTACGGACCTCAAAATCACATCACTGCCATGATGTTACTCTGATCAGCTCTATCTGTTCACCTTGTCAAGTTCAAAGAACCCAGTGCTGATAAAAAAAAAGATTAATCTGATGCCCCTCTGCCTGTTTTGCTTGAGTGAATGAATAAATGGCTTAAACCAGGTTTTTGGCAAATGCAGACTAGCTAGAATGATAATTCCAAATCCTGACAGGGTCAACTCAATATCTTATCTTTTGAAGTAGATTAGTTGTATTAAGCAGAGCTGGAAAATAAAAACTGAAAAGAGTGTTTCCTTTTTTTCAGAGACTTCTGTTACACTCCCATACATGTGTTTGTGTGTGTGTGTACATATATATGTATATATATATATATATATATATATATATTTGATATGTTTATATAAACATGCATCTATATGAAGAGATTGTTTTACTTTTTTGTAGACTTCTCTTACTCTTTTATGTGTGTATATATAATATATATGTGTGT
The DNA here is from genome assembly GCF_902635505.1 of Sarcophilus harrisii. Lineage (NCBI taxonomy): Eukaryota > Metazoa > Chordata > Mammalia > Dasyuromorphia > Dasyuridae > Sarcophilus > Sarcophilus harrisii. The sequence goes on from NC_045428.1 coordinate 271,916,969, forward strand.
GTTTAAGAATATATACACATACATATATACATATGAAGTGTTTCCTTTTACATAGACACACTTTCATATGTGTGTATATACATATGTGTGTGTGCACACATATAAATATATAAACACACACACATATATAAAATCTTTGGATTTTTTTTCTTTGACTTTAGGTTTTCCTAACCAGTAGTTTCATACTTTAATGTCCCCTTTCTCCTTGAGGTCACTATCATTTGCTGAATTCTCTCAGCTACCCCCTCCAGAATTAAATACAAATACTGAAACACAGAAAAAGAATATTTTCCTTTAGCTTGAGAAAAAGAAATAGAATGTGGTCATTGCCTTCTTTCAGATTTCCCCTGCAATACAGCTGCTGTGTCATATTCTTAGATTCAATAAAAACGTCAACCATGAAACACTAACTTAGTACCTACTATGTGACAGGCAGTGTGGTAAGCATCAGGAAGACACTACAAAAGAAACAGTATGTGACCAATACATGTATACATATCAGTATATACAATATTTTTACTGAATTGTTTTCAATTATATCCAACTCTCCATAACCTCATTTGGGGTTTTCTTGGCAAAGATATTGGAGTGGTTTGCCATTTTCTTCTTTCACTCATTTTACAGATGAGGAAACTGAGACAGAGTTAAGTGACTTGCCCAGGGCAACAATTAAAACTATTATTTTAAGAAGGGGTCCATAGACTACATCACAGAACTAACTTGCATCAGATTTCAACTGAAAAAGCTGTCTTCCTGACTCCAAGCCAAGCACTCTATCTACTGTGCCACCTAGTTGCCTAGATAAAATTTAAAAATCAAAGTAAATAGAAGTTAACTGATGTCACAAAAGACTTTTATGGAAGATGGTGTTTAAGTCAAATTCACAAAATCATCCTAGGTCAGTTCTCCAACAATCCCAATTTTGCCTAGACATCAGGACAATTAAAAAACCATGGTCAGAGATACAAAATTTCTTTAGGAAAACACACTCTCTCGCATGAATCCTAAGAATAAGTGATATCCTAAGAAATTATATGGAGGCATCTTGCCAGTTAATTTCCAAGTAAAGGAATTTGAAAATAAGAAGCAAAAGGAAAAAAAAAACCTTCTATTTCTGAGCATATCTTTTCTTTGTGGGCCAAGTACAAAAAGTTATAGAAAGTATTCTAGCATGAATTGTAGGATGAATTAGGTGACTACCTACAACCCCTTCCAGATGTCAGATTCCACAATGCCCAACTTTTATGGAATTAGGTTTCCCATAAGTACATGAGTTCAATATTAAAGGTTAGGCTTAAATTTTTAATAAGCAAAATATTTTCCAAGCTTTACAGTGTTGTAATAAAACATTGGTGGGGAAAGGGCATTTGATAGCTTCCTTCTATTTAATATACCTTTTGTGCTTTTAAAATAATTTTAGTCTGTCTCTCCAGCCCATGTTTCACAGAAATTACTATCATCATCCTTTCTAAAGAGAGTGCTCTATACTTTAAAAGGAGAAATATATTTGGTCTTTTTCATATCTCCTCCATAAGCAATTTTAGATTCCATTGGGAGGGAAGGTGGCAGTATATATGTTTTTATGCTAAAAGAGGAAAATTGAATTGAATCATTATCTATAATTCTATGAGAATAATTATATGACATCAAAGTATATTGATACATTTAATAGGATATTTATCCTCAAGTATCTCTGTTCAATAACAAACTCAGTGTTTGATTATCTAACTTTTCCTTTCAAAGGCATCTGCCATTCCAGTAGTATTGCTATTACTGCAGACTAGAGGTTGTATAAAGTATATACTTAAGAATATAAATGAACAAGAAGCACGGAAAATAAAGATTAAGGTACTTAAAAGTAGAGAATTTAGGAATTTCAATAGTTAATGGCCTTTAGTGAAAGTTCTTAACCCAGGGTCAATTAACTTTTATTTATTTATTTATTTATTTTTTTGCTGAGGCCATTGGGGTTAAGTTACTTGCCCAGGGTCACACAGCCAGGAAGTATTAAATGTCTGAGACTAGATTTGAACTCAGATCCTCTTGACTTCAGGGCTGATCCTCTATCCACTACACCAACTAGCTGCCACAGTCAATTAACATTTTAAAAATATATATGTTCTGATATTTACATATAAATTTAAACTGGTAACATTTTCAGTCTTATAGATTTTATTTTATGCAGTTAAAACTATTATTTTAAGAAGGGGTCCATAGACTTCATTAGTCTGCCAAAGGGAACCACAAATCAGGGCCAGAATGTCATAAGTTCACAAAAGAAAATCCTTTATTAGTTTCTGTAGAATTGGAAAATTATTACTATTTAACCTCTTATTTCACCCACTCTTCTGTATTACACTTATATTCCAAAGAACAAAATGCTTTGGGGAGGTAGACATTGTTGAGCTGTAAAGATTCGAAGCATCCTGATCTAGTGGAAAACACATTGGATTTGGAATCCAAAAATCTGAGTCAAAATCCTGGCTAACAACTTGCTAACTTGCTAACTAAGATTTTTCTGTTATTTGAAAGGTTTTATTATTGTTATTCACATTTACATGATGCTAATTAGGATTGAATCTCTCTCATTAAATTGAATGAGTTCATACCTCCTGTTTACTTGGATTCTGGGACTGACTAGCTCCAAAAAGATGACAGTGACTTTAGTGCTCACTGCCAAATATCCTAAAGCTAAATAGCTAATTTCTTCTTTTTAAAAATTCTTTTAAAGGAAAAGCTGGTTTAAAAAAAAAAACTTAACTAGAAACCTCCAGAAGATCTAAATTAACCTAAATTTGAATTATTTTATTCCTGACTTATTTTATTGTTTGACTGCTTTAGGAGCATCAGTATTACAGAATTAATAATTTTGAAAATCTATTATGAGCCAAAAAGCAAAAGTAGACTAGAAAGGGAATGAAGATTGCACCTAAACTTTCCAACTCCAGAATCACAAAATAAGCTCTGAGGAATATTAAGCTGTGCATGGTGAAGTTCGAATGTCAGCCATACAGATACAGCCAAACATGGGCAATCAGCCCCATACAAATACAGAGTAATATAAAAGAGCATTCAAAGCCTCCCTACATGCTCCAAAAGACCTATCAACAATACATTATGAAGTTAATTGCACTTAGTCATAAAAGTAATCAACAGCAACAAACAAAAACTATTAGAAGGGAGTTATAGAAGATAATCTTTGCCAATTTCTGCTATTTCAATCAATCAAGTTGTTTTGTTTTGTTTTTTTTTATTTTATTCTGAACCTAAGAAATAAAACAAGTATTTTCAAAACATAAGTAGAAAAAGGGGACAGGGGAGATGATTACACATGAACTACAAGCAAATCTATACTATGCAACTGGCTATTTCTTTTAAATATACAATAAATTTATCACATAGAAAGTTACATGACAGCAAGTATTTGCTGAGCACCTATTATGTTTGAAGGACTGGGAATACAAAACAACTCCTACATGCGTTACATTCTCAAGGAAGAGGCAACTGCATATCCACGTAAATATACAGAATAAATATAAAGAGAACAAATTTAAAGTTGTTAAATATAAGGTAGTTGTGGGAAGTCCAATAGTAAGTTGGGCACTTAAGCTTTCTCTTGAAGGAAAGCAGGGTTAGCTATGGCAGAGAAAGCAGGAAGTGTATTTCAGGCATAGGGAAATAGCCAGATGAAATGCTATGTGTGAAGTACACAGAGATCATTTTATTCTAATTACAGAATGTGAGACTGTATTAGAATCAACTTCAAAGGTAAGTTGAGGCTAGGTTGTAAAAAGCTTTGAAAGCTAAACAAAAGTATTTATATTTGAGAGGCAACTGGTAACCACTGGAGTTGATCTAATGATCAAATCCGTGTTTTGACAGCACTTGTTTTGACAAGTTATTACTTGTCAGTTTGGTCTCCTTGCCTATATTCTATTCTCTCTCCAGACCAATCCTTCACATAGCTTTCAAAAGAATCTTCCTGAGTCACAGATGATGTAACCTTTTCAGTTCAAAAATCTTCAATAGCATTGTATTGCTTTTAAGATAAAATACAAACTCTCAAGGGGGAGACAAGTTCATATCCAAGTAAATGTACAGAATAAATGTAAAGAGAACAAATGTAATTGTTAATCTCAGTGTCCATATGTCTCAGAATCTTTATCTCCTTTAAAGACTCAAAATAAGACCACCTTCTTCATTAGACTTCCCTGATCCACACAGAACAAAGTATTTTCTGTTTCTTCCAATATTTCTTGAGTGCTTTATATGCACTTTATATGGATCCTTTCTTTAAAATTTTTCTCTTCTGATATGGGACAATTGGAACACTAATGCACTGTTGAAAGAATTGTGATCTAACTGAGAAGTAATTTAGGTCCATACCCATACACTTTGATCCAATAATACCACTATTAGGTCTGTATTCCAAAGAGATTATAAAAATGTGGGAAAGATCTAAATGTGCAAAAATATTCATGGCAACTATTTTCATGTGGCAGAGAACTGGAAATTGAAGGAATGCCTATTAAATAGGAAATGGTTGAACAAGTCATGGTATATGAATATAATGAAATACTATTGTTCAATAAGAAATGATGAATAGGGAGATCTTAGAAACATCTGAAAAGACTTCTATGAACTGAGAGAAGAAAATAAACATAGCCAGGAAAATATTATACACAATATCAACAACGTGGTGTGGTGGTCAATGGTGAATGACTCAGCTCTTTTCAGCAATATAATGATCTCAGACCAGTACAAAGGACTCATAAACAAAAATGATATCCACAACTAGATAAAGAACTGATAGACTCAAAATGTAGAACAAAGCATATTTTCCCTTACTTCATTCTTTCTTTCTCATGTTTTTTTCTTTTGATGTTTCTTCTTCACAACTGTTATTAATATAGAAATGTTTTACATGAGAGCACATGTATATATTATATATAACTGCCTGCCATCTTTGGAAGAGGGGAGAGGAGAAAGGAAGGAAGAAAAATTTGGAACTCAAAATCTTGTAAAAATGAATGCTAAAAATGTAACTGGGGAAAAATAAAGTAAAATTCCCCTCTCCTTATTAGTGTACATTTGCATATTATCCCCTTCTTACTCCAAGATAAATATAAATTCCTTGATGACAGGAATTTTTCCATTTTTGTCTCTATCTACAAGTTGACATGTTTTTTTCCTACAAATGAAGCCAGAAAAAAAGAAGGAAATAAGCAAGTTGCAGATAAAGCAAGTGACTTTAAAATATTATTTAAAAAGGTAAATAAAGCAGTTTGAGAGCTGTAAGAAACCTCAGAGGTCCCCTTATTTTACAAATGAGTCAACAAGGGTCAGAGACATTAAGAGGCTTGCCCAGATTTTCTGGCAAATTTCTGGAACAATATTTGAACCCAAGTTTTCATGACTCCAAGTCCAATGCCCTATTCACTATGCCATACTACTTCTAAATTGGCAGTGTGGGCTTTTAATATATCCTAAAGTAACATGAAATATTTCCTGGGATACATTTGGATATCACATATTACAATATTTATACTAAGTCTGTTCAAAAAAGATTACCATGAATATAATTATAGTTTATTCACCAACATTAGTTCCTAAAGATGTAGTAGAAAAATTCTCAAATGAACTTGAAAATATTCTCTAAATTAAATCAATATGTTCTCTTATACTCAGTGACTTGAGTGTAATTGTTTGAAAAAGTGAAGATGGAGAAAAATACATAGAAAAGCATGGGACCAGAAAACACAAAGAGAGAGGCCAAAGATTAGTCACTTACCTAGAAGCCTCATCATCATTTAATCAATCTACAAATCTTTAAGTGTCTACTACTTGCCAGGCACTGTGATCAGCAGTTGGGAAAAAACCTTAAAGAATGAAACAGTTCTAACTCAAACAAATTACATTTTAATGGGGGACACAGCATATGAAAATATATGGAGCATAAATAGTAGTTAAATACAGAATGTTTGGGGAGGGAGGGTGCTAGAAGTTGGGATCTCATATCTCTATATCAAGAATGGTGTTTTTGTTTGTTGTTATTGTTTCCAAGAAAAGAATTGTAAGTTCTAGACCTCAAAGCGCTAAATATCATTGCAAAAATCAAAATTGATTATATTACTGAACCCAAAATTGATGTGGGAGACATCCCTAATCATTTGATATATATTCAGACCACTGATATGTCAGAGCTAAACCAAGAAGTAGCAAAAACCAAAAATAAAGAATAATAATGAACAAAAGATATAAGGTACAATTAAAATTAAAATTTCAAATTGTTTAAACAAGTAATTGGCTGTCAAAATGGACAAGAGAAATAATACCGACACCAATTAAAATAATTTTCTATACAAATTTAATCACTTGATAAAATTAATTGTTATAACAAGGAGCCCACAAGAATCAAGAAACCACCCTAGTCAACTAATGTCTGCCAAATGGAGAGGGATGGCTGCCAAAGACAAAACCAGATTAGAAAATAGACTCATTTGTAAAATCTTGTGAAGTGTGATAGACAATTTTTGAATAATGTAACATCATGAAGCAATGGAACATAAAACCAGTTTGAAGACAGTTTGCAAAACATCCAATTAAGCAAAGAATATAAGACCCCACTATGATTATTATTTGTCAATTTGTCAAAATTAGGGCATTAAAAAAAAACCAGAACAGAAGGACAACAGAGTAAACTAAAAAACATTTGCAAAAATTACCATAAGAAATATTACTTAATTCCAAATATCTTGGTTTAAAGAGGGTATAGAAATGGCACTAAAGAAAACAAAGATAAAAAATGCAATTAGATTGGATCAAATATATAAAGAGAAGATGTGTGGGATATTTGATACCCATTTATTAAGTACCTACTTTGTACCAGAAACTCTAGGGACACAATAAGGAACAAAATATAGTCAAAGAGATGCCCTCAAGGAGATGACAATCTCATTGACAATTATAAGGACATTTAGGGAATAACACATAATGCATAAAACAAGGGAAATACTTAATGTGTATGAAAATCTCTAACTTTGTTAATATCTCAAAAAGAAAATTAAAATGCCTATTTTCCTCTTTATATGACATTTTTGTGAGTCATCTATATCTGAATGGAGGACATACTTTCTAAAGGCATTAGTATGTTTAACATATTTAATGTGTATTGGTCTACCTGCCATTTGGGGGAAGGGGTGGGGGGAAGAAGGCAAATATTTGGAACAGAAGGTTTTTCAAGGGTCAGTGCTGAAAAATTACCCATGCATATATCTTGTAAATAAAAAGCTATAATAATAATAAAAAAGGCATTAGTATGGAACAAGTTGACCTTCATAAATAATATTAACAATCACAAATTTACCATTTTACATTTTACTAAAAGATGTAGAGAATATAAGACCCCACTATGTTTATTATTTTTCAATTATGAAAAAGTTTTTGGAGCAAAAAACTATTTTGCAGACTTTTTTTTTCAACAGGAGTGTCCATCAATCCATTAAAATCATTCAATATTCCTTGAAAGATTTAACAAAAACAGTCCTGGTCAATGATCATCTTCTGGTGATAAATATTAATCAAAGTACAATTCAAGGAAGTGTTTGCTCACTAAAATTGTTCATTACTGTGATGTGAGATCCAGAAGATTCCCTATAGATGCTGAAATCTTCCAGTTGCTTCTGTTTGCAAGTGAGATTGTTCCAATTGCATAAAGTACCAAGATATCTGCAAAGCCTATCAGAACAGATCTGTAATCACTTGAGAGTTTGATCTGGTCAAATGGATACAATTACCTATTGCAATCAAATCCAAAAAGTAGCCTTGCTATGGACTGCTCATTAGAACATGGCAATCATTTTGTATTGATGGAACATTTTATATTTTCTCATAAGGGGATCTTGCTATCACTCCTGACAATGATCATTTTCATTTTTATATAATCACTGGCATCTTTTAGAGGTTGTATGAATGTCAATCTCTTCCTTTACCAGAAAGTGCAGAGTTCTAACAGATGTGACTCATGTCAAGCGATACAGCAAAAGATAACTTGGCCATCTTGGCCATCTGTTGTCTTCCTGCTGTTGCCTTCCTGCTGTAATATCCATCTGTTTAGAACTGATTTATAGGAAACAGCTTCTTAAAACAGCCCCCTTCTCAGACTCTCTTTTCCATTCTATATACCTGGCTTGAAACCTTAAGGTTTTAATGAAAATAATTCCCCCTTTACTAGTTATGATGTGACCTTATGTCACAATGTTCAATACCTCATGCTCTACCTTTAATCTTTACCTTTCCAATAGGCCCATTCATATAGACAGTGATTATGTTATTTTTCTATTAACTAGTTTGTATATATAAACATTATATTTATTAACTTTATGCTTTCTAAATATTTGTATATTCTTGTTATCTTCCCCATTAGAAAGTAAACTCATTGCAATTAGGGATCATTTATCCGTACAGTACCTAGCAAAGTGCCTGGTATACAGTAAATCCTCAATAAATGCTTATGAGTTGATTCTATTACTTAAATGGAACAGTACAGATAGTGATTATTAACTAGTACAGGCATGGAGATGATATTCAGTTAATAAGTACCTGTTAAAAAGGGTAGAATACAATGGACATGGCTATTTTTCTCCCATGGTGCAGAGTATAAGGGAAGAAAATACACATTTTTATATAATACCTACTATGTACTTCAGGGAAAGCAAGAAAAGGAGAGAACCAAGACTCCATTTTGTGAAAATATATTTCTTCACAATCATAATGATGAAATTGAATTCTATCTGGGTCATAACAAGCCTGCTCTCAGAGATGACAGTTGACAAAATATACTTCCCTCCCATAACTGAAAAGGTAAGGGACAATGGGTGTGGAATATTATGTGGATTGTGAAATACAGTCAATGCATTGATTCACTTTGAACTGCTCTTTTTCTTTGTCAATCTTTGTTATTCTAAAGTACCATCTCATACCTCTCAGCTAATACTAAAAAAAAAAAAAAAAAAAAAAAAAAAAAAAAAAGTTGGGTATTGGAGGGATGTGGGAAAACTGGGATACTAATACACCAATGTGTTAGTGTTCTCCATTCTGGAGAATAATTATATGTATACAAAACTATTTATAGCAGCTCTTTTTAGTGACTAAGTATTGGAAATCAAAGGAATAATTACTGGGTCTGTATCCCAAGGAAATCATAAAGGAGTGAAAAGGATTCATATGTGCAAAATTATTTGCATCAACTCTTTTTGTGGTAGCAAAGAATTGGAAAATGAGTAGATGTCCATCAATTGGGGAATGGCTGAACAAGCTGTGGTATATAAAAGTAATGGAATATTATTGTTCTATAAAAAAATACTGAATAAGCTGATTTTAAAAAGGCCTGGAAAGATTTACATGAACTGAAGCTGAGCGAAAATAAGCAGAACCAAGAATAGATTGTACACAGTAACAGCAAGAATGTGCAATAATCAACTATGAAAGACTTGCTTCTTTTCAGTGGTTCTGTGATTCAAAGCAATCCCAATAGACTTTGGACAGAAAATGCCATCTGAATCCAGAAAAAGAACTAAGAACACTAAATGCAAATCAGCATATGCTATGCTTACTTCTTTTTTTTTTTTATCTCTCCCACAGTTTTTCCCTTTTATTTTGATTTTTCTCTCCCAACATGAGTCATAAAACAATGTGTGTTAAAAAAAAATAAATTAAAATAAAATAAAATAAAATTTAAACAAAGGAAATCAAAGGGATTCTCATGAATTGGGAGATAGCTAAACAAGCTACAGTATGTGATTGTGATAGAATATTATTTTGCTATAAAAAATTGCAAGTAAGATGATTTCAGAAAAACTTGGAAAGACTTACATGAACTGATGCATAATGAAATGAGCAGAACTGGGAGAATGTTGTACACAGTAACAGCAATATGATTCAATGAAGAATCGTGAATAACTTAGCTATTCTCAGCAATACAATGATCCAAAACAATCCCAAAGGATGATGATGAAGCATACCATCTACCTCCAGAAAAATAATTGATATTGATTTAATACAGACTGAAGCATGCTATTTTTCACTTTCTTTTTTCTATTTTCTTTTAATCAAGTCTTCTTATTCAAAATTACTAATGGAAAAATGTTTTATGTAAAAAAAAAGTCTTTGTTACAAGTGATGGTTTGATAGATTGGATAGAAATATATTCAGAAATTAAAGTGAAGTGAAGCATAAATTAAAGATATCAGAATAAGACATCATTTTCAACATGATCAATGCCATATCAAACTTTGTTTTGCTTGACCATGCATGTTTGTTACAAGAATTTTTTTTTTCATTTTTGTTCAATGAGAATATAGGAGGGGAGGGGAAAAAATAAGTGTTTGTTTAATGGTAATAATTGAATTAAATTAAAAATAAAATATACCACTAAGCATTAAAAATTCATTTTATAAAATCATATTTAATAATGGTTTTCCCTATCTTGTCTGGAATAAAAATTCTGTGCAATGGCCAAAGGGTTCCACTACTGATCTAACTGAAGGTTTTGATCTACTTCATTTCTGACCTACACTGGTTCACCTAAACTTAGACAGCCTACTGCCAGCTCCTTCCCAGAGTGGGTCGTTACTAACTGGTGCCCAACTTAGTTTGGATACCTGATCAGTTTTAGCCTGACCACATTTCAGAAATCCCAAAGTTCAGGAATTCACCAGCTTCAGCTTCCTTGACTTATAAATGATTATAGGTATGTAATACTGCCAGCCAAAATGAAATAATTTTTAATTATTCTTTTCACAAAGAAAAGAAAATGCATTTCCTCATATTGGAATACAAAAGTGTGTTCAAAATTTTTTTTCTATTTCATAAAACTCAATGAATCTGGAATCTGGAATCTGGAATGCCAGACATGAGGTAAGAAAAAAAATCATTTGTTTTCATAAAAACAACAGGTTCTTATCTCTAGCTCTTAAGTGTCACTCTCCTTTGGCTTAGGGAAGTCAGCAAAGCTTTCAAATTCTCTTGCTAGCCCATGTGCTAAAGCAATCCACTTTAGTGAGTTGTATAGTTTCAGGTTTTTATTATGGCTACTTCCTAATTGTTTTCTTGGGATGGTTGAAAAGCCTGCAATAGGGGATCCAGCTGTATCTCAACAGGGAACAGCCATCTGTGCAGAATCATCTGAGGAATGTGCTCAAGTGAGGTTCACCTTCCAAGAGTGGTTTTGGTGAGTTTTATTAGTAGTTATGCACATTTAAGATAAGATCTCCAGAACTGCCGGTAAGGCCCTTAAGTATTTCTTTTAGATTGTCTAATTAGTCTTCTAGTGAACAAAACTATTTTCCCAGGATTCAAACCTTGGTTTGATCACTACTTAATTTGAGCCCTCCCCCTAAAACTTCTAAATTTGCCTAGTGATTTTTATTGAAATCTGAAGTTTAGGCCAACTTTTTAAGAGCTAACTGAGATGTCTAGTATAAACTACAACATTATCCTAATTCATTTTTTTTTCTTTAAAAAAAAAAACTAAGAATCATTAGGGGGATTCCAAGAGATTTGTGGAAGTGACAGAAGCAAAGAATCACACAACTTCCAAGTTTCAAAGGACCTCTGAGGGCAAAGAGTGAAAACCATGATTCAATAAGAAACTGCTCTGCCACAAAGTAGACAAATGGCCATCTAGCCTCTGCTTAAAAAGCACTAATAAAAGGGAAACCATTACCTCTCTCCCTAGGTAGCCCACTGTGCTTTGAAATAGCTTTAGTTATTAGAAAGTGACAATGAGCCTAAGTTTATTTCTTTGCAGTTATCATCCTTGATCCTTTGGTGATGGAGGCTTTCAACCTCTAAGATCTTGTATTGATGATAATAGGGAGACAAACTTGGATTTTCTTTCTGGATGAAAAGGGTGCAGTGAATAACAGAGTAAGAATATAACAACTATCATGAAAATTGTTACATTGAATCTTTGCATAAAACTACTGGCTTTTTCAGATCACAAGATAAAGAGAGCTGAAACAGATTTTAAAAGTCATCAAGTCCATTCCTTTCCCTCAATTTTGCAGATGAGGAAATTGTCACACACAAAAAAAAGATTTAATGGCTTGCCCAAAGCCACACAGATATTTGGTTAGAGTTGAAAGCCAAACTCAGGTCATTTGATCCCAAACTCACCATTCTTTTCATTAGTCTCCCAAGGACAGTCAACCACAAGAGCATATTTGCAAATGTTAATTCATTAAAATCTCAAAATAGCCTGACAAAGTCAACCAAAACTTAATAGCCTTATTCTAAGAGAGCCCTTCAGACAAGCTATTGCTGCCTTTTGAATCCAGTTATAATCCACATTAGATTGTGAAAATATAAGAGACAGGGAATCCTAGGCTCTGTAACATGCAAGTGTATGTTAAGTACATGGTTAAGAACTAGACTGTGATTTCATTAGCATAAAGAACTCCCAGACAAGGAAACTAAATCTAACAATGAAGGACTGTTCTTTTCTGTTTAACCCTGAGAAATCCAATCATTTAGATTGTTTAAATACTGTCCTATTTTCCCTTTGCTTTGACACTATTTAATTTGAGCCTACCTTATAAAACTTCTAAATTTACACAATAAATTTCTACTAGATTTCAATAAAATTCCCAACATCATATTTATATGATGACAGGTAGGATTCAAACTCAGGTTTTCCTGTCTCTATGTCTGATTTTCTATCTACTGTTTTATACTGTCTAAATGTGTGATCCCAAGGAAATTAGTTAACCCTTCTGAGAATCAATTACACCATCTGAAAAATAAAAGATTGGACTAGATGAGAAAAGCACCATAATAACTGAGAAAGAGATTCGGATTCAAATTCCATCTCTGATACTTAATAACTGTGTTACCATGGCTAACTCATCTAAGCTCTTTGAATTCTATTTTTCTCATTTGCAAAATGGAGATTATCATGTTATAACATTTAGAGTTTGAGAAAGAGTTTCTAGGTAATTTAATTATGTTGTTAATAATATCAACATGTTTATTAATAAAAAGATAGGTATCTTGTTATTTCTCTTAGATCAAAGATCCCTTGTGGTAATGGGCTCATAGTTCATATGCTCTTGAAAAAGAAAATGTTCTTGAAGTGACAATCGACTCTGAGTGGTTAACAATTAATAAGAAAATTAATATTATAATGAAAGTTTGGGCTACATTACAATGAGAGTTTGAAGGTATACAACTTGGATCACCCACATTTTAGTTAAAGAAATTTGTCAATATGCATATCACTTTTACAATAAAAGGGAGAATTCACATTTTCCCAAATCTGCTTGAGTAGACACAATGAGCATCCTTATTAGCTTAAAATTAGAATTTCTTTTTACTATTTTTGATTTAGATCTTTAGTCTAGATGAGTCTTTAAGAAACAACATCATTTATTTCAGGATGAGAAAGTCAAAAGGGGGAAATCTTTGTTCTAATTCAATAATTAATTATTAGCACAAGAGAGAAATAATAATTTCTCACATTAATGGTACCTACCTCACAGGGTTATTGTGAAGGTTAAATAAGAGTATATATTTTTTCTTATTTTCCCCCAGTTATATGTAAAAAACAATTTTAACATTTGTTTTTAAAACTTTGAGAGCTAGATTCTGTCCCTTACTCCTCTTCACTCTTTCATTGAGAATGCAAACAATTCCATATAGGTTATACTTGTGCAGTCATGCAAAACATTTACTTAACAGTTATGTTGTGAAAGAAAACAGAACCAAATATTCCTTAAGAAAAATTTTTAAAAGTTTTTTGTAAAATATGGTTCAATATATCCTCAGACTTCATCAGTTCTTTCTTTGCATATGGATATCATTTTTCATCATAAATCTTTCAGTCTTGGATCATTATATTACTAAGAAAGTTATGTCATTTACAGCTAATCATCTTGTAATATTGCTGTTATTTTGTACACAGTCCATTTCACTTTTTATCAGCTCATGGAAGTCTTTCCAGCTTTTTCTGAGAGCATCTTGCTCATCATTTCTTCTAGCATAAAAGTATTCCATCATAATCATATACCATAATTCATTCAGCCATTTGTCAATTGATAGATATCCCTTGATTTCTAATTCTTTGCCCTCAGAAAAGAGCTTCTGTAAATATTTGTGTACATAGAGGGTTTTTTTTTCTTTTTATTTGTTTTCTTAATCTCTTAGGATATAGATCTAGTAGTGGTATTGCTAGATCAAAGGGTATCAAGTTTTTTTTAGCCCTTTGGGCATAGTTCTAAATTACTCTACAGAATAATTAAATGGGTTCACAATTCCATCAACAATGCATTAATGTCCATTTTTCCTCACATTCCTTCCAATATTTGTTATTTTCCTTTTCTGTCTTAATAACAAATCTAATAGGCATGTGGTAGTACTTCAGAATTATTTCAATTTATAATTCTTCAATTAATAATGAGTTGGAACATTTTTATATGGCTATAGATAGCTATGATTACTTCATATGAAACTGTACTTATCTTTTGTTGATTTATCAATTGGCTAATAAGATTATTTATGTAAAGCACTTTGCCAACATTAAAACATTATACAGATGTCTATTATTATTATATATGTAAAGAGCAAGTGAGTGATGAGCGATCTGTTTTTGTATGATAGGATAGGAGAATTTCTAATTTCTTCTTTTTTGACCCTTCTTCAAAGGGGACTTTTATTCTTGTCAGGAGAATCAGGAAGTTGGGGTCAATGTTCACCCTACTGTCCTCAAGCAAATCTATCTGCTCCCTTAAATATTGTTAGTCTAAGGGTTATGATTGGTTTTGAGCTAACTTCTGATCACTTCATCACTTCTGGGGGGAAGGAGGACCCCAAACTCAATACCCAAGGTTTCACCCCTTTCTCACCAAAGACCAATTCCACAATGAACACACAGAGTGAAGAGCAAAAAAAAAAAAAAAAAAAAAAAAAAATCCCATTCGTCTAAATTATAGCAAAATTTAAATAAGAGAAGGAATATTTAGAAGAACATATCAAAAATAGAGAAAAAGTGAAAAAGTTGTTCCATAGAGAACAAGATAACTCAGCTTCACCAAGAGAGATAATCTTATATCTCACCCAAATGGAAACTCCCCAAAATCTCTAGAGTGGCAAATCAGGGAAGATAAGAGAAACTGCTCTCTCTTCCCCATCTTTTCTTCAATAATCTGCCTCCTCCATTCCTCCCTTGTACCTGAAAAAGAGTTTTACTTGGAGAGTCACAAAGGGAAGTCCCTTTTGAAGAGTCCCCAAAGGGACACTGCTGAGAATGGAAGTTCTCACCTCTCTCTATCTCCATTCTGTCCTTCATGTAGGATTCATTTCCACCAAAAAGGAACTCCTTAACAATGGGCTTTGGGACAGAGGTTAAATGTATAAAGTTCTCTCCAACTCTAAGATCCTTTAGGACCAGTAGATAATAATCACTTCACCCACTACCCTACCAGAGAATAGAAGGTTCTAAAGGCAGGAATTATTTCATTCTTTTCTTGAAGTAAAGATTATTTCATTCTTTCTTTTTGTGGCAGGAGAAGGTAATCAAGTTTAAATGACTTGCCTAGGGTCACATAGCTAGTAAATATTTGAGTCTAGATTTGAATTCAGGTCCTCCTGATTCCAGGTCCAGTACTCTATCCATTGTGCCATCTAGATGTCCTTATTTTACTCTTTATCTTTGTACCAAAGAGTGCCCTGCCCATCATAAGCACTTAGTAAGTGCTTACTGATTTAAATACAGAGACCCTGGCTTCTTTTTAGAATATCAAATGAATTAAAGCATAAATGTCAGGAATATGGAGAATTAAGGTGATTCAGGCTCTGTTAATTTGGTTTCCAATTTTTATACTCAGGTAGATCCCAAATCTTGACAATGAACCCTGAGGCTGCCTCTATCTCCAAACACTATTATTTCAAGTCCTATTATTCTGTTAATAGAAAAAGCCTACCTGTGACTTTCCTAAATTAATTGTAAGGTTTTCGACTAGCTCAGGCCCTGGCTTTGAAGAAAATATGTCTCAGATTTGTTAGGCACCTTATCTTGTAAATAGTGGAATATGCTTGATTAAATTAAAGCAATCAACTGCTCTGTGTACTTCAAATAAGCTAATAGAATTACTCATTTAGCCCTTAGGGATGCTTGTTTTCAATGCATTGGTTTATTTGCTTATAATAATTCAAGAATCTATTCAGATATATTAAAATGAAAGCTAATTTTAGACAAGGCCTTTCACAGATATACATCCCATGCTGAATAAATTAAATTAGATAAACTTATACTAAAGCTCTGAATATGCTTAAAAAAATACATTTTTCAAATTAAAACAAAAAACAAGAATCAGATGTGCTGAATATATTCATCAACCTAACTATTTCACAAAGAAATATAGTTACTGCCTCTCTGAGAGATCCTTGGCTTGGGCCCTAAATTTCATCTACCCATGGAGCCTCTCATTGAGAAAAACAATCTTTATGAGAATGGAGTTCAACATCCCTGAAACCATCAACATCAACAATTAACACATTGTCAGTGATGAGCAATTAGTCCAAAAGTCCCAAGAATAATAATGTCTCACAAGTTAAGTTCCAGCCACTATTTTACACATTGTAGGCATTTAATAGATACTTTTTCATTCATTTATTCATTTAACTCCAACAACTTGGAAAAGAAAGCCCAAATACACTATTCTCATTCAAATCAAAGTCTGGTAAGCAAATACATAGATTTCTCTTGAAAACTAGAGAACGCAAGAAACTTAAGATGAATACCAAGGTAAGCAAGAGCAGTTCTCCTCTCCTGAATTATCCCAAATTCTTGTAGGATAATTAATCAAGATAAATCCAAATTCTAGAGCCTCCATGTATATTTATTTAAATTTCTATGATGACATTATTTAAATTTTCTTGTATTGCAATGAACTATACTATCCAGCTTGAATAAGAAAAATTTCCAGCTATCCCAACTACAGAGTAAGAGATTTAAAACCCTAGGCAAAATTAGAGGGTTTCACATCAAATCTAAATAAAAGTTAAAATGTATGTAGTGTGCTTCAATGTCTGCAATGTACAATATATACATTATCTCATTTAATCTCTCCAACAACCCTTTGCAGTAGATGCTATTTTCAACTCCTTCATCTCTCCTGCTTACACACACACACACAGATACATTTCGGTTAAGGAAACTGAGGTTCAGAATCTTCAGAAAGATTCAGGGACAGTGACTTGCACAGGGTCTTTCACAAAGCTAATGAGTATATAAGGCAAGAAGTGAAGGAACTCAAGCTTGGTTCACCAACTACAACAAGCTATCCAATAGAACATTCCGCTATTCTGTACAATAACTAAGGAAGCTCCTAAGATCATAATGTTTTTACTAGTATACTCTAAACCTAACACAGTGCTGGTTAAGTAGTACTTGCTTAATAAATACTTATTTGAGTGACAAAGTAAATAAATAGATATAGAGTACTGAGCTGAGACTCAAGACAAAAAGATCACTTTCTAGTCCCCTGCTCTGCTACTTACCACTGCCACTTACTACCTTATTACAACTTTGGCCAAGTCACTTTAAGACCTATTAGTATTTCACAATTGGCAATATGCTTCTACAAATGGTATCTTCTCTGATTGTCACAATAACACCATGAGCTAAGTATATGATATCCATTTTTAAATGAGAAAACTTGGAAGAGAAACTTCACAAGGTTGTTGGAGAAATTAAATGAGATAATGTATGTATTATACTTTGCAGACATGGAAGGAGCTGAAATAAACTTATTTGATTAAAAATTAAGTCCCACTGCCTTGTCTGAACACCCAAATTATCTGAAAATAAAGAATTGTCTAGAATAAAGAAGGGACATTCTTTAAATGGGCCACCATTAGACAAAAGCAAGAGAATTCTTGAGACAGTGATTTAATTCATTGAAACAATATCTAAAAACACATCATGCTAAGTATTTCTGTCCTTGTTTTTAATCTGGCCTTAAAATAAAGCCTTAAATTTCAGCAATCTAAGAACTAGGAAGCTTATGTCTAAGTGGCATAATTTTTAGTCCAGCTTTGGCTCCATGTCCTGTTCATTTTTATTTTCAAGTTATATTTTCTATTTTGATGTTGGGAAAAGTGGAGGTAAAATTTTTCATTAAAATATTTTGGGGGGGGAGGGAAATGAGAATGGTTTGAAGATTAGTCATAATTTTCCCAGAATTTACTTTGTTTTAACCTCATCATGGACTTATGGTGTATTATTACACTTACACAATATAATATATATTGTGCTAAAATTTAGATTGTATGCATGGAATTCTGTATGTTTGTGGGTTGTTTTTTTTAACAAATTATGTAAATATCATGCTTAAAAAGAAAATTAAAATAAAATAATTTGAGGAAAGTCAGACAAAAGGCAATCAAGTGACTTACCTGAATAAGGAAACAATAATGTATTAAGTACTTACTCCATGCCTACTATATTGCAAATATTGTCAATTGGATCCTAACAACAATCCTCACAAAAATGAAATGACTTGTCCACACACAGCTAATAAATTGTCTGAAGACACAAACTCAGGTCTTCCTAACTCCAGGTCTAAGATTCTATCCAGCATAACTTCTAGCTACCTCAAGGTAACATATCTAGTAAATTGTTGCAAAATAGATATTCAACCTCAAGTCCTCCAAATACAAATGTAGCATTCTCTCCACTACTTAAGTTCTCTAATTTCTTCTCAAGTCTCTTACAAGAACAGAACTAGACTTAAGCAACATAAATCAGAAGATGAAGATACCTGAAATGAAATGTATCTAATAATGTTACTAAGTATAGTTACTTCTTAAATATGTAAACCAATTAAACCGATGGCTACATGCTTATATGATCAGTCCACAAATCGATAGGAACTTTGGGAAGAATTTCCTATTTCTCAGTGAGAAAAATAAAGGGAGTAAAGTAGTGAGGAGCTGAGGGAAGTCACAAGGAAAAAAACTCCACCATTATTTTCAGGCAAGAATAATGGCTAAGAAAGAAGGAAAGGAGAAAGGGGATATAGACACCCAAAGGATTACTCATGCTCTTGCCTGTGAATGTAATTTACAATGAGAGCAAGCACTGGTCATTAGGAAAATAGGAACAGCTTGAATCACTTAATTAAAACACTGCTCAAAACTGTTCATTCCAAAACCATTCTACCCATGAGGCTGCAGAAAGCCAATATACTACTTTGAAACATCTTCTTTTGATTAGCTCAGTTCTTCCAAGGTAAGAGCATGGAGGATTCTTGTAGGATCTGACACTCTCTAAGCAGCAGTGGACATCAAAAGCTGAACTAAAGGTCACTGCCCTCATTGTTGTACACATTCCAAACCCCAAAAGAGCAGCAAGCACACCCATTTTATAAGGGGAGCTCTTATAAAAGTAATGTTGTTGGTAGAAGTAAAAAAAAAAAAAAAAGTTAATTTGTACTTTTTATTGCAAAAACTAATTTCAATATAATTTTAAATTTTCCTTAAAAATCTAAAATTTAATGAAATAGTACCCCAAAGGTACCTAACATTCTAGAATATACTTCTTCCCTGATGCTAAAATCAATCAATCCATCAACAAATATTTACTATCAATGTAATTTAGTGAAACTAGAGTTACTTCATTCATTTTCTTCATGCTGTGCCTGTTGGCAGAACCCTTTTTTCTCCTATTAGAGTATAATAGTAACAAAAACTCTTATTCATATAGAACTTTTAACTCTGGATACATCATTTCATTACACACAACAACCCTGATAGAGAGCATTAAGAGCCCCATTTTGCAGGAGAGAAAATGTAGGCAGGGTTAGGTGACTTATTCGAAGACACACAGTTACTAAGTATGTGAAACAGTATTGAAACTTAAGTCTTCCTGATTCTAAGCATAGTGTTCCAATATACTATTTCATAACTAAATATTCTTCCAGGCAGTTTTTGTCTTTGGATGCCAAGAATCTTGGATTTCAAATAAATAGTAAGGAAAAAAATTCCATATAATTTGAATTTTTGTAAGCTTCTAACCAATACTCTTTTTGTTCTATTGAGTATGTATGTTGGGGCCATATCAGGTTTGTCATACCTTTGTAAAATTGCACTAGGATATATTCTTGATTAAGCAAGGGATTGAGGCAATAGCAGAGAGGAAAAAAAAGATCATTTCAATTAACTGAAATTGTAAGGTTTTTGCATGAACAAAATCAGTGCAGCTGAATAAAGAAACTGTCAACTCTGCATGAAATTTCTGCATCAAATATATCTGATAAAAATCTAATGTTTATAATATGTAGGGTATTAACACAGTGGTAAAAGGCAAAAAGCCATTTTCCAGTGAATCTGAACAAACAGCTCTCCAAAAAAAGTGTATATTACTAACAATCAAATGAAATACTGCTCCAATTTACTAATATAAGAGATTCAATCTCACAATTTGATAGAAGACAAAAAATGTTGATGCTTCTTGGGAAAGACAAATACATTAATACACTTTTGGTGGAATTGTGAATTGGGTCCAACTATTCTGCAAAACAATTTGAAATTATTCTTAAAATAAAAATGTTGCTAAAACATCAACAGTCTTAGACCAGTGATTTCACCACTTGACATATACCCCAAGGAAGTCAAATGCAGAAAGGAAGGTGCTAATATACACTGAAATTTTCATTCTTCAGCATTTCATTTGTATTAACAAGGAATAAAACTACCCTTCAGTTAGGTTTTTTTTAAATGTATGAATATTACTGGGCCATAAGTTATAATGAATATGAAGAATACAGAGAAGTATTAGAAAATAAAATGAATTGATGAGTGAACCAGAAAAATAATATATACCCAATATCCACTAACAGCATAAAAGAAAGGATTACAACAACAAAAACTCAATGCTTTGTGACGATAATAACCAAAAAGCTCTAGAAAAGAGAAGAGTGAAAAAAAACTTTTTGTTGTTGTTCTCTCAAATTTTGCAGAGATGGAGGTTATGGATATGCAATGTTACATATGTTTACATATATTATCAGATTTGGTTGATGTGTTAGTTTTGCTGAATTACTCTTTTCTTTTCATCTTTTTATTCTTTGTTGCAAGAAATGACTCATTGGGTAGTTTGTTGGAGGAAGAGATATATTTGGAAATGTTGGTAATATAAAAATAAAAGTCATCAAGAAAAATTTAAATCATAGAAGTAATCACTCTCCATAGCCACTTCACAACCTGTTGTGAAGCTCCAATGAAATAACGTTTAGAACTTCTCTATCACCAGAAATAAAAACTATTATTTTGTCAAAGACAAATAAATGAACTCATTCTTTAAGAATAGATTTAGTTGTACTAAAATGTATGATCACAATATTAAGAAACAGAAATACTTATTTCTAAGCTATGATAACTCTCAAAGATCTTTCCAATACATTAGCATCCTTTCAGTCAAATTTGAAAGATTAGGAAAAAATTTATAGTGTTTTCAAAATAATATTAATGTGTGATGATTTTATATTTATGAATTATTTTCCCTCCACTGTTCATCAAAATGACTAAATATATGCTCCTGCCCTTGGGCATTATCATATTTAAATTTGTAGTTAGATAGGAGCTTTTTTACTCTAATGAAAAGTAGTGATTAAAAATATGAGATTTTGAAAGGTTTTCAGACATGTTGAACAAAGCAGGAACAGTTACCCCAATACCCATGATGAATGGCAGCTGCCTGTTTATTCAATCCCAGGATAAATGTCCTATAATCAAAAGCCATCTTGTTCCTACTTGGGAAAGTTGAGTAATTAGATCTTTAGTCACTTTTAGGATGTAAAATCAGAATACCTTATACATGTTAACAAAGTAGCCAAGAACTGAATAGTATTGACACTAAGACCTGCCTCTGTAAACACCTACTATCTCCCATAGCACAAATTTAATTTAAAAATCATCATGCTCAACATGTACTCAACATCAATAACAAGGAAAAAATCTTCCTGATTATTAGTGTTGCTATTCATTCATTTACTTTTCTGTATGAATATGTATTTTTTTCCAGAGAAAGAAACCTATGATTTTGATAAGTTCTCCCTATCCATGTAACAGATCAGCCATTGTTTGTGATTTATAAGTCTTTGAGTGTTGCCTTGGACACTGGAGAGCTAAATGACTTGCTTATGATAATATATCCAAAATCAATTAATCAATTCATCCATCAAAAAGTATTTTTTGAACTCTGGGAGATGACTAAAAACCATTACATTGAATTCCCAATCCCTATATTTATGCACACCTGCATTTTTTATTTCCTTCACAAGCTAATTGTACAATATTTCAGAGTCTGATTCTTTTTCTACAGTAAAATAACGTTTTGGTCAGGTATACTTATTGTGTATCTAATTTATATTTTAATATATTTAACATCTACTGGTCATCCTGCCATCTAGGGGAGGGGGTGGGGGGGGTAAGAGGTGAAAAATTGGAACAAGAGGTTTGGCAATTGTTAATGCTGTAAAGTTACCCATGCATATATCCTGTAAATAAAAGGCTATTAAATTAAAAAAAAAAAAAAAAAAAAAAGAGTTAGACCAATGGGTACAGTGATCAAAAGCTCTGGGAAGGAATTCCTGCCAAAAGACATTTCTGTCACAGGTCTTTGTGAGTAAGACATTTCAGACTAACAAAGAGAATATATTTCTGTTGTAGCTTAGTCGACTGCGTGTGAATAAAAGTAAAAGAAAAAAAAAAAAAAGTATTTTTTGAAGTTCCATGTGGCAGGCACTACACTAGCTGCTGAGGGTACAAAGGTAAATGTGAAATAGGCCCTGATTTCAAAGAGCCAATGTATACATGTATATTGTGTGTATGTAAAAAACTATATATATGTGTACATATTTATATGTACACAAAAATATGCCTATACATACAAAATTTACAAAATAAATACAAAGTATTTATTCTCTATATATATGTACACATATGTATGTATTATATGTAATAATAGGCACACATTTGTGTGGAAATATGTATACACATACAAAATAAAAGCAAGGTATCTATTTCTATATATTACTTATATATAATAATAGATATACATTTGTGTATACAAAAAATGTACAAAATTGACAAGGTAATTCAACAAGGAGGAATTAGCAGATGGGAGGATCAAGAATAACCTTATTTAAAAAGAATATGAACTTAACTTTGAAGGAAATTGGGGGTTCTAAGAAAATGAGGAAAGAGAGGTTTATATTCTAGACAAAGGAAGAGGTTTGTGAAATACAGACAAGAAGATGGAATATTGTTGTGAGTATCAGTAAGAAAGGCAATTTGGTTAGTCTAAGAGGGCAGTGAAGGAAGGGATACGTAATAAAGCTGGGAATGTAGGTTGAATTTAGGTCATGAAGGGCTTTAAATGCCAAACAAAAGTTTGTATTTTATTCTAGTGCAAACATTTTTAATATTTTTGGTGTCATGGACTCTGACGTTCTGGAGATACTTATGAATCATTTCTCAGAACACAATTTTTAAATAACTGAAGGAAATTCTAAATTTTAGTTAGAAATGATTGAAAATAAAATTTAATTTTTTTCCATCCAAGTTCATAAACTACCCCCCTGAAATTTATCCAGGATCCAGTTAATAACCTCTCTCCTAGAAATAAAAAGACATAAACCTCATCTCTTACTGAATCTAAGGCTAATTCTCTATCCAGTATTCTGTTAACAATTGCATTACAAAATATAAAAATTAAATATATACTTTTTAATTCTAGTAGCAGGATTTATCCTCCTCATTCCCCTTTTGGCTCCTAAATACTTAAGTAGGCCCGGGTATCTTGCTTATATTTTTTTCTTATCAACTCCAGTAGGGATATGCATTCCAAAGACAAAAATTTGTTTTTAATTTTTTGCCTAGAGCCTCATAATTTACAAAGTGCTCCCACCTCTCAATTAATCATTTGCTCAAATGATTTTGTAAAATAAAGTCTGGTTATCATTATTATTTTTATTATTACCTCCATTATCTCATCCTCACAACAGTCCCATAAAATGGCTGTATTATCATCATTTCCATTTGCCAAATAAGTTAAGAAACTTGGGTTTCAAATGACAGAGAAAATTAGAGTCCAAGTCTTTTGATTCTAGATAGAGCACATTCACCCCACTATATCAGATGTTTTTAATTTTTTTTTTTGATATGTCTTATACCCCTTTGGAAGTCTGATGAAGTTCATGAATATTTTGTTAAAATAAAGTTTTTACATAAATAAAATAAAATAGATGAAATTACAAAAGAAATATATTAAAATAGGTTATCAAGTCCTTTAAAAATCAAGTTCATAGGAGCAGCTCAGTGATCCAGCATTAACCCTAAAGTCAGAAGAACCTGAATTCAAATCTGGCCTCTGATACTTGAAACTTATTAGCCACATAACCCTGGGCAAGTCACAACTTCTATTGCTCCACCCAAAAAAAAAAAAAAAAATCAACTTCACAAACCCCAGGTTAGGAACTTCACAATATTATGGAGCCTTGTATAACACAGAAACATGAGAAGAAAGTACTAACTTTCTCTGTTTCATGATTAAAGTTTTTTTGGTTATAAATGTTGAGATTTTAATAGTTTTAAATAACAGCTTATTTTAAATGTAAATGAAGTGAATAAATAGTTAAAACAAAGTGAACAGGAGAACAATTTACATGGCAATTACAATATCATATAGCTAATCAACTATGAAAAACTCAGTAACTCTGACTGATAAAATGATCTACTACAATTCAAAAGGACTGATGAAAAAAACCACTATCCATCTCCACATAAAGAACTGATGGTTATAGAGATTAAAAGTTTTTTTCCTTTCTTTTCTTTTCTTTTCTTTAGAACTTGATCAATACAGATCTATGTTTTACATGATTTCATATATATATATATATATATATATATATAAATATATATATATATATATATATAATAAGTGTTGCATTTCTTATTTTCTCAATGAGTAAGAAAGGGAATAGAGGGAGGGAGAGAATTTAAACTAAAAATAAAAGACACTTAAAATTAAGTTAAAATTATGTTTGTTTCCATGATTTCATTTGAGATTTTTGTGCATGTATTAGATTCAAGAGGTCATCAAACTCAGGAAAATGCTTTTGATACACTGAAAGAGATGAAGGAGTGAAACACGTATATGGCCACAAGACCCAACAACCTCCTCACCATATCTGTTCCTTTTTTGAAAAACGTGCTGCAAAAATGTGTGATGAGAAAAATATTTCAGTCATGTAATAAACAACCAAGAAGTAAATACTTACTAATCTGGTTGGTAGATGCACTATAAAAGGCATTGACTGTTGTTGGATTGGTGAACCATCTGGAAAGAGAGAAAGAAACACAACTACCAATTATCATTTGATTAGCAAATACCCAAAAGAACACAACATACATCTGGGATATTGTTCAATAAAAACAGAAAGTTAATGGTCATATGGTATATCAGAGTAGTCATATCAGTTCAATGTTGTTGAATTATACTAATTACTGAACAATTAGCATTCCTAGTTATATGTAATTAAGCTATATTCTATAAATTTCAAAAAAAATAAAGTAGGTTTATTGAATTTTAATAATTTTTAAATAAAGTTGGTATTTCTGCTTTTGAAAGAAAATAAGTCAATAGCTCTAGTACTGAAGTATTCTCTTTACAGATAAGAACAAGGCAATATTGTGAAATCTTTTTGAACCTGCCAAAGTAAACAAAACTCTGCCTAACAGGATTGAGTCAGGTTTAGCTCTTCAAAAGTTCTTTGCTTCTAATCTGTTGGTTAGAAGTCCTTGAGGAAAGGTAGGAACATTCAGAAAGTTTAGAGAGGAATATAGCAATAAAACTTCTCTGTCTACTCAGTCCAGACATGCTTATATATCCTACATCTAGAAGAAACCCCAACTTGATCTTTCCTTTTTTGCTAACTACAATTCTATAGTCCTTTATAACTAACCTAGAAAAGATACTTCTACTTTCTCTCCTCTTACTCTCTTCTTAACCTTTTATAATCTAGCTTCTGACCTTATCATTCCACCAAAATTACTCTCTCCAAAGTTAATGGTGATCTCTTAGTTGCCAAATATATGGTCTTTATTCCATTATTCTCCTTGACCTCTCTGAAGCCTTTCACAAAGCTGATAACTCTCTCAGATAGTTCAGAATTAGTTTAAATAGCAATTGTTTCTGTTTTGGCCAGAAACCCTGAGAATCTTCCCCTCCCAAGTTGATTTCCTTTTGTTTTTTTTTGTTTTTTTTTTACTAATTAAAAAAGGTTATTCTTTGCCTTAATTCTTACCTAACTTTAATGACTGAATGGGCATTACTTCAAACTGAGACCTGAAAAATATCTTAGCTTAAAAAGGCCAAAATGTCCCACTGAATCCAGGGTTTTCTCCAGTCATCCTGATCTATTTCTTGCCACTGGACCTTGAGGGCTCTAAAGGAAACTTTACACAGCTCTCCTTCACTTAAATCAAATTCCCTTGCAAGTCATAAAATTACCTTATAAATGTCATGGTCTTCTTTGAGAACAAAACACAAACAACAGCTCTCTGCTTCTTGATAGATTTTTCTCTCTAAGTTTTGGGATACCATTATTCCTCCTTCTACTTCTATCAGACAGCTCCTTCTCTGTCTTCTTTGCTGGATCCTCTTCCATCCATAGCTGTCTCTCAGGGTTAGGTGCTGATCCATCTTTTCTTCTTTCTATATATTGCTTTACTTAGTGATCTCATCAGCTCCCATAGATTTAATTACAATTTTTATGCTAATGATTCTCAAATTTTCCTTTCCTGTTTCACTCTCTCTGCTGACTTCCATTCTTAAGTTTCCAACTGCTTTTTGGATTCAGTCTTAAACTGAATGTCCAGCAGACAATTTAAAATCAAATTGTCCAAAATTACTCCTCTCATTTCCAATATGTTACCAAGGTCTATTTCATCTTTCCAACATCTTTCTAATATTCTTCCCCTTTTCTCCTCAGACACCATTATCATTTTGTGTGGGCCCTCATCACTTTACACTTGGATTATTGCAATAACTTGGTAATAATCTGCTTACCTCAACTCTCCCCCTATTCCAATCCATTTTCCATTCAGCCACTAAAGTGATCATGTCAGTCCCTACCCAGTAAACTCCAATAGCTTTCCATAGTCTCCAGGATCAAATTCAAACTACTCTGGCATCTAAACTCTTCATACTATAGTGCCTTCCCTGCATTTCCAGACTTCTTATACCTTATTCCCTGTCATATATTCTTTGACCCAATGTTCCATGGCTGTTCCATGAATAAAACACTCCATCTCTTATCTCTGGGCATTTTCTCTAATCCTCAATACCTGGTCCTCCTTCCATTTAATGAATTTCCCGATTTCCCAATTAAAATCCCACCTTCTACAGGAAGCCTTAACTTCCTCTTAATTCTAGTTGCAGTTCCCTCTTTATTTTGTATTTACCCTGAATATAGTTTGCATAGTATATATTTGTTTGCATGTTGCTTTCTCCAGTAGATTTTATACTCATTGAAGGCAAAAATTAATTTTTGCCTCTTTTTACATCCCAAGGCTTAGCACAGGGTCTGGCACATAGTAAGTACTTGATAAATACTGATTGATTGATTACTAAACTGTTTTACATAGACCACTGAATAATTAAAAAATTAAAACTTTCTGCTGCTATTATTTAAGATTTCTCACCAGTCTTATAAAAAAAATGTCAAACCATTATTGGTTATATTGCTCAAAAACAAGTCTGGTTTCTAAGTTCTTTCAGTGCAAGTCACTCTAAATCTTCCACAGGACCATGGAGTCATTAGACCATTTATGTCTGTCTCAGCCTGAAATAAGAAGATACTTTGGCTAAAGGTCAATTCAGCAAATTAAACCACTGGTTGTGACCCTAAGACTACTTTGCCCAGCTCCTAAGCCTGCTGTCAGAATGACATTCTCTTCTTCTCCAGTCAATTACAGATTACAAGTCTTTCTCAGTTGTCACCTGAAATGACACCAGCTTCTTAATCAGTGACTAGTAAATGTTTCTACTAAATTGGGATTAGACTTGAATTAAATTCATTTGCTTTTAACCTGAGTTCTCTGGATGGCTTATTTTCCTGAGAAAACTAATTGAAATCTCTCACTGATTTGGTTCTTAGTTGTACAATAGAAAAAGGAAGGAGAACCCAGTGTTTAAATTCAATCTCTAATGCTTAATATCTCTGATTTTCAGCAATTTCACTTGAGTTACCTTGGCCTCAGCTTCCTTAGTTATAAAATGAGATCCTTGGATTGGATAGCCTCTAGGATTCCTTCCAGTTCTGTATCTATGATCTTTTGAACTCTGTCTACAATTTAGTTCATCAATTGGAGGGTCCAGGAGGATTTTAAAAAACATTGCATGTAAGATAAAACACAAAGAAGAAGGGAAATCCAGAATGTTAGAGGAAACCTCAATTCAGGCTGTCACTCTGTGAGTTCAGGTTCAATGTTAGGATGAAATAGAAAAGTTGACAAAGGAAGGTTTATTTAACCCTAATATAGAAAAGATGTTCAACAGGGATATAGCATATTTGCTCAATAGACATGGTTCTCCTTGTCTCCATATTTCCATTTGGAAGTGCAACTGGTCATAAGGGCACAGAGTGCTGACCTCCATCATTTTGGAATATTCAAAGATCTGAATGGCCAGATGACTGAATGAGCAGTCTTTTTTATGTCCTGAGACATAAAACAAGCCATGTTAATATGACCAGAGACAATCAGGAAGCAGCTGGTCAAGAGAAGCTGAAGTTACCTAACTTTGTTGAATTTATGGGGGAAATTAGCTTAATCCAGTAGGAGGAGAAATGTCTTTAAATAATGGCCCTATCACACAAATATCAGGCAACTTGGCTTCCCTAACTTTATATTTGTAAAAAGCTTACACCACAACAGGAACAATGACCTGATTTACTTACATAATTCTACCCTCTCTGTCATTATCACCATCCCAATGTTTTCTGGATGTATAACTAAAATAAGAGAGGATATTCAAATATATTCTAAACTGCTGGAATGTATGAATAAAAACTAACCGAAAAACCCAAACCCCTCCTGGATCCAGAAATATAATTTCTCTTCAGGTGGGAGGCCTCTTATTGATCTTTGAGAGTGAATGTTTCTATCCTACTCAGGTTGGGTTAGTTAAAAGAAGCCAAGACTATGCATGAGTCAATTCCATCACTGGCCAGCACAGGAAAATTGACCAGTGTTGTTTGTAGCTTAGACCAATTCACCCCTTAAATAAACAATTTAGTATCCACAACCACCGTCACCACCACTCCTGAAATCTCATCATATTGATGCTGAACTTTATGTGTGGATCTACATAGCCTACTGTAGTTCACAACTCTTTAGTTCAAGAGATCTACCAGCTTCAATCTCTCTGATAATTAAAAGTATAGGAGTA
Source organism: Sarcophilus harrisii (assembly GCF_902635505.1). NCBI lineage: Eukaryota > Metazoa > Chordata > Mammalia > Dasyuromorphia > Dasyuridae > Sarcophilus > Sarcophilus harrisii. The sequence continues at coordinate 271,946,481 of NC_045428.1, forward strand.
TACTATTATGCCCAATCAAAGGTTTATTTAAAGAGCACTTGAAAATCTGTGACCAGTGGCTTATCCTTATTCTCTTATTGTTAGCAAACTTTCTAATTCTATTATTTTAACTACCCCCATAGTATCTAGTATTACAGATACACATGATTATATTCCATTTATTATCTTTTTATAGAGTTTTGTTATATACATGGAAATATGTCTCATCTCCTTACAAAAAAAAAAAAAAAAAACCTGTTACTTCTTTAAAATCAAAACATTATTTTCTATAATACATAGTACAGAGCTAAAGAAACATAAGGAAATAAAATGAATATTCAAATAAATTACATATATTTCCTTTGTAAGACGTTTAGACGACAAGGGGAAAACAAAGAGATAAAGATACTATAGGGATGGATGAGAACATAATCTTAATAAAGAAAATCTTAATAAAAAATTAAACTAGTTTTACTATAAGATGGCAAAGAATAGCTTAAAATTCAATATTGTTATTTTTTCCTATACTTTATGTGGATATTTGGACTAGTTGGATTATACATGAATGAAATAAATAATTTCTAAGTTTTATGATTCGATTAACTCATATCATAAACTGAAATTTCTTATACTGATTAAATCATAAGTATGGACCCCCCCAAAATTGTGGAGAGAAAAGGTTATTGAATTTGCAGTGGGAAAAATAGATTTGAGTCCCCACTCTAATATTATGTAATTAATTATGTAATGGTCATTTAAGTCATTTAAGCTTCTAAGGCTCAATTTCCTCATTTTCAAATGAGGGACAATGATATACTATTTACCTCATAAGATTGTAGAAAATAAGATTTTATAAGTCTTAAAGCAATATATAAATGAACTATTAGTATTTACCTATTTTATAAGACTGTCATAAACAAAGCTCTTAGTAACCTAGATATATACAAATGAAGGTTATGATCAGGGGTAAGCCAATTAATGTTTAATAACTAGCTTTGTGAAGTTTTATGTTTAGACTGCATTATTAAAAATTTCCCATCACTTTTTTAAGTCTAGATCATCAACTTAATAATAAATCTAGACCTGATTTGTATCATTTGCCAGCTTCTGGGGTGTAAATGTTCTCAATGAATATTTAACAAGTGGCTCCATGACAGCTCTTATAGTTTGGAGCCAGCACACCTCTGGCTATTATGATTATTATTACCTTCATGAAAGAGTTGCTGATGTCAGTATGATAGAATGGGAAAAGCATTGAATTTAAAATCAGAGGACTTGAATTTATATACTTACTATTTTTGTGATACTATTGAGCAAAGCACTTTTTATCATTGGATCTCATTTATAGAATGAGAGATTTAGATAGAGAGAGAGAGAGAGAGAGATAACTTTTGTAGTCCTTTTTAGTTCTAAATCCATCTTATAAAATAAAGAAAAGAATGGCACTTGTATATTCATTATAATAAAGAACTCAGAAGAAGAAACTCCAACTACCAACACAGAGCACCTTTTCTGCAATTTATAATATTAGCTACCTCAAGCAATATGTATGACTTGCCTGAGGTCACACAACCTGTATGTGAACCCAGGTCTCCTGTCTCCAAGACCAGCTCTCCAATCCATTCCATGTTGCCTCATATATGAAATTAGATAATTAATGTAAAGTACTTTATGTAGCTTCTCAGCAAAGAGGATGATGGGAAGAGTAGTTATTTCCAGCTGGAAGGAAGATTCCAGGACCATTAGAGACAAAAACTGCCTCATTCAGGAAGAGGATGAAACCCAGGGGAATTTTGGAAGTCCTTACTGATTGGGAATGGGTGGAGAAGGGATACACACAAGCCAACTGCAAGTGAAAAGTGATACTACCCCAAATTGAATATAATCACAAGAAGTTAAAGTTTTATCTTGGAGATGTAATCTGTCTGGATAGAGTGTTATGATTTCTCTTGACTATCTCTGCTATTGGGACCTGTTAAATTTATCCCTTCTCCATTTCCTTCCCCTCCCCTACCTCAATCATTGCCTGGTAAAGGGGTATCACTTACCTTTGGAAGTTTTCTAATTTCTTTTAAGTTTTGTTTATATTCTGTGTGTATTTATATAATGTATTTTGTCTCAAGATAAAGATAAACTGATTTTTATTTCAGTTGAATAGATATTTACTATATAGGAACAATGGAGAAGGGTAAGGGGGAGGTGGGGGGAAAGCAAAGATTCTCAGCTATGAACCAATAACTGAGATTTAATCTTGAGCCTATATTGAAGCACTCCCCCCTCAACATCCCTGAAGATACAAATGAAGGGATTCATTTTAAAACTGGAAGGTTTTACATAAATGCAAACTACTTTTATTATTGTTCCTAAAAAATTTCCTGACCAGTAACAAATACATTGTAAACACTATTTTTCATATACTATGTGAGAGAATATAATACAAAGTAAGTGAAAACTTAAGAAAATGAAAAGATTCTTTTAAGTGGGGATTTGATCTATTTATAGTATAAGCATATTTTAAATGGTAAAGGAATCAAGTCCAAGAATGTTTTGTTAGAGTAGAAATGAAAATAAGTCAATGGGGAAACTGCTTTAAAGTAATTGCTGGGGGAAAAAAAAGGAAATGATGGAATGAGGAAGAGAAATTACATTCTGACATGCTGAGCAACAGAGTAAATCCTTTATTTTTAAGTCTGCTGGTAATGTGACAATTTGGAGGATGGGATCCTAAATATATATCATTCAGGGATAACCTGCCAATTAATTTTCTTCTTGCTGACATTCCCATCATGTGAGGGACCTCTTCGATGCACATTAGTGCAGCTAAAATGGATTCCAAGAGAATGAAAGATAAAGAGTGTTTATCTCCCATGGCCACAAAGAAGCAAAATGTTATTTCAGTGCTTTACAAGCATTTATGTTGGGTTAAAGGAAATATAGAATCATGACCTACTGTTCAAAGTAAACTGCTATAGAGGAGATACTTCAGAATCATCCCCACTCAATTAACTCATGCATTTTCAAAGCCCTGAGATGGTTATTAAAGTCAATGGGCATTATAAAGCTAAAACCCCATGTAGTGCCTCTAAAAGGTATCAGTTGGCAATATCCAGAAAAGAAACTTAACAGTACTATCTGGTTATTGTTCAGAGAAAGCCCCCAACATTCTAATGCTGATTTCACTGCATATGCCTATATGTGACAACAGAAATAACCACATCACTGTGGATATCTAACATTCAAAAGCTTCCAGAAGAAATTCCTCATGTTTATAAAACATGGGGAAGTCTGTGTTTATCTCATTTGCAAATGAGAAACTTGCACATTTCAAGGGGGAATCAAGCTAATGTCAATTGTCTTTTTTTCTTAGCTTTACAGTTTTTGAAGAAAGGCAATCATTAAAATGCCATTAAAAATAATCATGATTTTCCAGTAATTCCATTGTTGGAAAGATGTTCTGAAATGTTATTAAGAATAACCAAAAAAAGTTATTTCTTTAAAGAATCTTATAAAATCATTTCATATAGTTGCAAAAGAAAAGAATTTAAAACTATAATTAATCTAAATGTATAAAATAAAGAAAATGGCTAAATAATTTGCAATACATTAATATAATGGAAGGAAAAGATAGCATGGAATAATAAGAGAATCTACCTTTCAGTCAGGAAGAACCTGGGTTGAAGTCCCAACTCTGACACATACAAACTGGTGTCCCTAGCACATCACAACTTTTCAGTTTCCCTTGTAACTACATAAGTCTATCCTAAATTGTATAATAATTGCAGGTGTCCATTAAAGGAAAGTTCTTTTTTCTTATTTCTCTATTCTGATGAAATTACAAGTCTGGTCTAAAATATAATTGAATGCTATGAGATCTATTAGTACCAGAAATACACTGAAATCTAAAAAAAAAAACAACCTTATAAAATAATACAAAATTGGGGGGGGGAGGAAGAAAGTAAAGCAGAATCAGAAAATAAAGTACACACTAGGACTATATAAAAGGAAAAAATCAATGAGATTGAAGGAGCAAAGAATCCTAAGGAGGACTTAAGAAAAAAAAAAAAGACTGAAATTATTAAAGTAGCTGAACATGTGAACTTACATGTAGTAAGTAGTATATACTATAGTTTAATTAGCTATTCAATATTAAGTTTTAAGTAAAATAACAATAGTTTATGATTATAAACTGTTTTCTCTGAAAAAAACTGTGAGGTAATTATTTCAAGTAGTATATTATCACTGTTTGGAAGAGAAGGAAACATATTCAGAGATATAAATATGTCATAATTTAAAGACTGAAAACTGATATTTTATGTGTTATCAAATTATGTCAAAGTTGACATATTTAGAAATATTTGTAGTCTTCACATGCACATACTAATAAACTGATTACTTTTTACTGAAAATTTAAAACATTATAGGATATAGCCAGTTGTTTAGAAGCAGCAAGACAGAAGGAAGTCTTGATTTCTAGCTAGGTGAGAATTGGCTATCTCTCTGGCCTGTTTAAAAAAAAAAAAAAACTTACCATTCTCTCTCTAATCTCATTATAATGACTACAGAATTCTCCATTTGATCTGGACCTCCTTTTTCTCTATCTCTTTTACACAAACTCATTGATAAAAATTAAGCAACCCCCTTCAGTATATTTAGTCTATCTCTGTTTATTTTTCACTTAAAAATGCATAACTGATATATCTGATTCCCTAACCTCTGGGATCGGACACTGGTTCATATAAACATACAAGGTTTTATTGCAGGGATGGAAAGACCCTGGACATTCATCCAAACTCCACATTTAACATACACAGGCACCAAAACCCAAGGGTATTCTCTCTATAAACAGAATGATCCTACAGGCTTCACCTATGTCAGTTCTAGACAGATGTCTCAGAAATGAATGGCATGCTAGGACTGCCTGCTCAGGGTCAGTGATTTACTGTCTAAACCAGCAAATAGGCTCATTTTGAGCAGAGTATTTGGGAGAAGACAGAGCAAAGTAGTGTTCCCCGCTAAGCCAGAAGGAAAGAATCAGATATATATAAAAAGACAAACTAAAATTCCAAGCTTTGAATAAAGAGGCAATTTTTTAAAATTTCACCTGCAGAATAGAATTGTCTTTGTACTACCAAATGCTAAGTAACCACAAATATAACTGCTAATAACCAATATACTCTTACCCATTATTATTAAGATAAATCATAGTCTATCACTTGGAGGTATGATTAAATATATAAGAAACTAATTACATTTCCTTTACAAATAACATTTGTGAAGGCATTGAAATTATTGTTTAAAAAAAACTTTCTTATCTAACATATTAGAGAAAGGAAATGCCTAGTGAATCAAAAGATTTGGTTCTCTAAGATATTATAGTGGGATACTACAAACTACTAAAAACTACCACACTTATTTAAATTTAATCAGTCAAATAAATATTCCTAATAGAAATTTAAATCTCAGGTTGCCTCTGGATCAATTTAGTGGGGTCAAGATGGAAGAATAAAAGGGCTCAATCCAGGACAGAGATAATACGCTGAAGGGACCAAGGCTGAACAATGAGGAAAAGAGGCCAGTTTAGCAAAAGACAGGTTTGTTAATCCATTTATCTGCTACCGTTTTACACTACAGGGAGAAAAACTATTCATCTTCCAAATTTATTCTGTTCCCCATGTGATTCGGGCAAAATAATTCTATAGATCTTTGTTAATTTTTGTGAGGTGTCAGGAAAAGAAGCCAAAACCAACTGGTAGAATCAGATGAACATCTTGTTTTAGTTAAGCAAGAGATTAAAGGACTCTAAATGGACATTTTGAAAGCCAAAGAATCAGAATAGAAGGGTCTGAAGTCCAAAGGTATTAATTAAGCAAACACTTATTAAGTATCTACTATGTGCTAAGTACTATTTTCTAAGTTATGAGGATACTAAAAGAACAAAAAAGACCTCATAATCTACGGGAGAGATCAGTAGGAAGAAACATGATTTGAAGACTAAAACTTAGGAAATCAATCAGTGTTGAGACAGAACAACAGCTCTCAAAATCATATCAAACATGGATCTAGAAATCTAGATTGTCAAAAGATAATCTTAGTACTAGTGATCAAATATGAGATCAGTCTGGTCCTGAAGCAAAAGATCTGATCTGCATGCTCCCTCTATCACCAAATCATTATATTTTTGACTCATAAAGGACTACAGGAAATATCTAGTCCAGCTCATGTACAAAGTAATACAGGCTTCCTAACACTCTCCAAAGTAATGGAGGTGAAGGAGGTCAGATACTACAAAAATGAGGAAAGCATTACAATTGGAAGCAACTCTAACAACATCTTGAATCATTTCCTCGAAATTCATAAATCCTTTCAAATTGTTCTATTATTTCCTAGCATCACCTCTAACCTCTTAAACTTATTTCTTCAATTTTTTATTATTTCTCAAAGTCTTTTGAATCTTTCTACTTGACAGATTGGGAGAAAGCCTTATTTTCCCTTCTTGATTGATTCTGCTTAGCTAAAATCAGAAGCAACTGTAATATTTGCTTTTTAATCTTTCAAAGTGTGTTAATAATATTGCAGGCAATTACTAAATCAGAGCGGGTTTTGTTAAATAACAAAAGTGCTAATTTCTAGAGTTTTGGGGTAAAATATCACCAACTCAAATTTTATTGCACTGTGAAAATTGCTGTCATACATTTTTAGTTTTAAAGGTCACAGTTTCAACAATTGTTTTCTTCTGTTTCTTCCCACCCATCTTATCCATTTCAATTTACATATACATATCATGCATGTGTCATATATATAACATTTTTTTTACTCACTCTGTTTTTGGAACTTCTTTTCTCAGCCAGAAGAAATCAGATTGTGCTAAATACTTGCGAGTTTGTAAAACATTGCCGAAATAATCACTTTCTGAAAATTTCATCTGAGGAAAAAAATCATAATCATCATTGTTCAAAATGAAGACAACAGATATATAATTTAAAAGAAGACAATCTAAATTGACATGTCAATTATTCCCCTCCATCAGAGGAACTATGTTCACAGTAAAGGAATTTTTAGATATTCCCAATTCCAATATTTTTCATGGACTTGTGTTTGGGATTTTTTAAAGAAATATTCAAAAAATAATTTGGTGATTTCCAAATCACAGTAGAAAACAGAAGCTGCTGAAATGTACAATGTATTTCATTTCTTTATAAGGGAAAAATGTACTTTGATCTTCAAAAAGAAATAGTTATTTGTTTTCAGTCTGTATGCCTTGCAGAAATACTTGGACTCTACCAAAATTTGTGAATTGCAGTATCCGATTTTTCAGTAATATGCATCTTTTTCATCATAATCCATTTAGCCGAAATATTGCCATCCATCTCAACAAATAGCATTAGTGCATGAATGGAATAAAATAGCCAAAACAAATTTGGAGAACTCTATTCTTGTGCTTCTATCATAGTAAAATATAATCTTCCTCCCCCCCCCCCATTTCCCAAATGAAGAATTTTTTTTGGATTTGGCCATTAATTCCAAAAGACAATTCTGTTTTTTAAAAAAAATGATGTAACTGGGGAGAGATAATGTTAATTACTGTTTACCCTAGAAAAATCAGAAAATAAATGCATCTAAGTAGGATTTTCTCCTAATATGTTTAATTGTACATGTGTAATCTATATCAGATTGCTTGCTATTTGGGGGAGATGGAAGGGAAGAGATAGAGGGAGAAAAAATTCCATGGGCAAGAAGATAAACACAGCTTATCCTAAGAATGAACTGCCTTTCCTCCCAGTACTCATGGGAAGTCCCAAGACTACATGATACTGCCTGGAGACTCAAAGAAAGAGAAAGAAATGGAGAGAATCTTTTCCCTTTTTAAAAGCCCATTAAGTTATCTGATCTTCTCAATTACCAATGTCACTTGGAGATTTCATCAACAAACAAAAGTTGATGGCTTCATCAATCCCCAAAGTGCCATTCCATATTGAGTCACCAAGAATGACCAAGAACTTCATTAAATCCCAAATTCTCAAGCTCTGACTCATATTTGGTCTGCAGAAAGCAGCAATAAGAGCTATGTCTGTGTTTTGCTTATTCCCTGGTTGTATGTATATATTGAATCAACACACACACATACACACACAGACACACACACAATAAACTAAAATAATAGACTAAAAAGCAAAAGAATCAGTGACATAAGGCAAATGGTTATTTTCAACTTATAATAGGCTGTGCTAATATTTCAATTACCCTTCAATTTTACTTTCAATTAACTCTTCTGATGACAATTTGCTAGAAGATAATTCACTTTTAAAATATTAAATATTAAAAATTAAACTATATAGTTGTTTTCTTGTAACAGGAATTCCTCCCTAGATTGTCATTGGAAGAAGTTACAAAAATATAAATGTTTTAGGAAAGAATATCATTATCTCTGTTTAGAAAACAATCCAAAAGTTCTCAAGAATGACAAAGTATTTTACAAACATTTTATTTATTACTCATCCTAACAATCCTCCCAGGTTACAAGGATAAAAAACTGCAGCGTAGAAAAATGAATGATGGCACGAGTACCTCTCCTCAAATTGTTAGCACTTTGGGCATCTCCAAAGAGAGGTGGCTACATGGCACTATAGGCCTGGAGTCAGGAAGGCTTGACTTCAAATCAAGCCTCAGACATTTACTAAGCTGTGTGACATTAGGCAAGTCACTTAATTTTGTCTGCCTCAGTTTGGAGATAATAATGGCACCTAAATCATGATGTGTTTGTGAGAACAAGTAAGATATTTGTAAAACATTTATCATAATTCCTAGCACATAGCAAATAATTAATATTTGCTCTTTCTATCCCCCATTGCATTTATCACATGTTGCTTTTTATTACATCTATTTCTGTATTTATTATAACTTTTATTAGAATATGAGCTCTTTAATGGAAGGAGTCATATTTCATCTAATAATCCAGCTCCAAGTAAAAGTACCTAGAACATATTGGTCATATTTGGTAAGCTGAATTGTTCTCCTATGTTTATAAAGATATTATTGTGTCAGTGTATAGATAATAAATATTTTTCTTACAATAGGAGATTAAAAGTTCAATATTTTTAGATGCTTTATATAGATGTTACCACCAAAGAAAGAAAAGCCATTAACATTCAAAGCCCAAATACCATTAATTCAATATGCATATATGTATGTGTGTGTGTGTCTGTGTGTGTGTGTGTGTGTGTGTCTGTGTGTGTATACTACTTATAGTAGTAAGGTTCTACTTACAACCTAGAAACAATGGTCACTAAATCTTAACTAGTTTCTGGTCCTCACATATCTAATGGGCTCTGTCCATCTAATTGTTGACTATGGACTGCTTTTTTGCTGAGCAAATTAAAAAGAATCTATGTTTCCTATAAATTACAGGAATTAATCTGTTGGAAACCTGAAATATAAAAATATAATTTTGATTAGCTCAAACAATTATCAAAGTAAAAATTATTTTCTAAGTTTTGCTAAAAGATTCTAGGTCAAAATAATATGCTAGTGCTCATATTTCTCCCTTTATTCCTAACTCACATGGTTAATGGAGGGTTAGTTTGCTGTTTCTTTTAAGTAATGGCTACTACATACATGACATCTTGATTCAAGATTTTCAAAGAATGAGAATGCAATAAATGAGTTTTAATAATAAAACACTTAAAATTCTATTAAATGCAATTTGATCTTTCTCTGATGATTCAGATGGTTCTTCTGGATCAAGGAGCAATGTAATATTCCCATTTTGAACATCATTTGGAAAAATATCTGCTATGACATGTCTTAAAAGATGCTACTTATAATCAACCAATTTACTTTTCAGTAACAAATAAAAAATGTAAATAAGTCAAAATACAGAGGGGCAAATCTGATTATTTTAGATGTTTATATTTATGATAAATGTTCATTTGCTATTTACATGACAAAAGCTTATATGCAAACATATTATTCTTCATTAAAATAATCCTATTCTCAGAGTGTTTTAAATTAGTTTCTGTTAATGTCTTCTGCTTCTTATATCATCAGACTTATTTCCAGAATCCTTCACATCCTAGAGTGGTACCCCATATAACAAATATTATTTTACTATTAAATCAATGTAATTGAATAGTACATTGAAAAGATACAAAAACATGTGCTACCTATAAACTTCACACTTTCACAATTCAATGCATTGGGGATGCTCTCATATCTCTAGACTATTGTTTGGTTTTTATAATTTTGTTATATTCACATCTGATTTGTTGGTGTGTGATTGCTCTTTCCATTCACATCATGGTAGTTATTGTGTATAATGTTTTCTTGACTCTTCACTGCCCCATACATCTCTATATGATTCTCTATGAATAAACATGTTATTTCTTATGACATATTGTTACATTATATTTATGTCACACTTTGAATAGCCATTCTCCAATTGCTAATATTTTATATTTATATTTTTATATTTAAAATATTATTTTTTCCAATTTGTTGTTATCACCAAAATTGCTACTAAAAATAATTTAGTGTACATGGGGATTTTCTTTCTATTGATAGCTTCCTTGGGGATTAAGTTCAGTAATGCAGTCTTGGGTTCAAAAGGTATGAACAGCTTAGTGACTTTAGTTATATAATTCTAAATTGCTTTTCAAAATAGCTGTATCATTTCACAGCTCCACTAAACTATTTTGGTAAGCCTATCTTTCCACAACCTTTACAATATTAACGATTGGCATATTTTATCAACTTTGCCAATTTTCAAAATGTGAAGTAAAACCTCAGGATTGTTTTAATGTTTTCTCTTCTTAATTATGATTTTAGAATACTAATTTCTTCATGTGCTTGAGAATATTTCACAATTTTTATCCTTGTATCACTAATCTATTGGTATCCCTCAATGCTCCAGGATCCTCTTCTCTGCTACCTCTATATTACTTTTCTTGGTGATCTCATCAGTTCCCTTGGATTTTATTACCATGTTTATGTTGATGATTCTCAGTCTACCTATTTAGTCCCAATCTATCTGCTGACCTTCTATCTTGAATCTCCAACTACTTTTCAGGAATTTCAAATGCTTTCTTCCTCAGTGATTCTTTAGAGAATCATTTGGGAAGTACCATTTGTTTGATCAAAGTTTTATAGAATTCTCCAGTAAATCCAGAAGGAGGGAGTGGTGGTGGTGGTAAGGGGTGGGGTGATAGTGATTGATCCTCTCAACCCTTTTGGTGGTATTTCATTAGGCAGCTAAATGGCACAATGGGTATTTCTTGATATATAGAATGTGCGTGTGTGTGTGTGCGTGTGTGCGTGTGTGTGTACATACATATATAGGTCTGAAGTCAGGAAAATTTGAGTTCAATTCTAACTTTAGATATTTACTAGCTAAGTGATCCTGGAAAAGTCACTTCATCTCTATTGCCTATGTATCCTCATTTTTATATGAAGATGATGATAAAATCTACTTCTCAGAGTTATTATAAAAATCAAATGAGATAAAAATTATAAAATGCTTAGCACAGTATCATAAATTTTTGCACATAAATTTTGGCTTTTATTATCATTATTATTAGTTCCCTTAAAGCAAGGTTTATTTCATTTTATGAGATTAGATTACTAAAGATCTCTTTTTGGCTTTCCAATAACCTGGATATTTTATATTTTTGAAGATATTCCTCTATTTCTTTTTGATAACATATAACTGTATAGTGTGTTATCTTATGTTTTTATTTCATCTGGTTTTGTTGTAATTTCATTTTGCTCATTTACTTGACTCATTGATTTGATTTTCTAATTTATTCTTTTTAATCAGATTAGTGGATCAGATTAAAGAATAATATTATAGCTTAATATATCATTTCTATGGGGTTTCTGTTTCTAATGTATTTTTCTCTGATTTTTAGTATCTCCCTTTTTGTGTTTATTTTAGGTTGATTTATTTGTAGGCTCTCTGTTTTTAAAATGCTAAGAAATATGTATATTCTTTTCCATACCATTATAAAGATTACATATCTTTAAACTCCAGTTTTTCCAGAAGTTTGTTTTGTTTAATGTTTTCCCTTTTGTTTATCTTTCCATTAAATTTATACAGAACTGTGAAAAAGATATTGAAGTCTCTTTTCACTTTTATGTTACTGTCTATGTGCTCTTGTAGCTTAATGGTTTCTTTATGAATTTGGATACTAAGATATTTAGAACATATAAGATTATTACTAATATTGACTTGTTTATAATTCCTTCCATCATAATGTAGTTTCTTTGTTTATCCATTTTATTTAATGTTTTTGACTTTTCAAATAGCACAATTGATACTCCTGTTTTTTTGGATATACTTGATGCATAGTATTTTTCTTCATTCTTTATATTTCATTTTGTATATGTCTTTATTTTTTAAATTTGTAAGCAACAGATTGTAAGGTGTTTTTTTTTTCTTATCCAATCTTTTTTTTGTTTTGTTTTACTGAATTGTTAATCCATTTACATTAAAAGTAATGAGCATTGTGTTTATATTTTCTTCCATTTGTCTCTAATATTGGATTTTTTCTCAAGCTATATTTTTCTCTCTTCTCCAGTAAGCACAGTATTACTTTTTTTTTTCAATTACTTTAGTTCATTCTCTTTTAAGAGGGCCTTTCTTCTGATACTCCCTTCCCTTTAACTACTCCTTTACCTTTGGGGTTTCACTTATTACTTGCTTTTAGCTTCTTGAGTTTTATCTTGTCATCTAATTCTTTTCCCTTTTTTTCCTTCTCATTCTAGTTAAGTTTCTTTTTCCTCTTCTCCTCTTCAACTAGTCCTCTTCATTATTTCTAAAAATTACATTCTTCATGCTCCTTCTCAAAGAGAATTTTCCTCATTTTCTTCATTGTCCTCTTCTGTTTACCTAGATCCACATTCTCTAGTTCAACTGTAATTATCTATTTTCTCTATTTCTCATGCAATTAAAGAATCCAAAGTATCCATTCTAGACTCTCCCTTTTAAGCAATCTCTATCACTGCCTTGTAGAACTTGCCCCACTGACGCCCTTTTTCCATTTTGTTTGACTTCCAGAATGAAGTCAATTCCTGTGAGTGAGAGAAAAAACACTACTCCATGAAAGGACTGTACTACAATCACATTATTGATTATAAGCTCACCATTGATCTATACCCTACCATTATTTACTTTCTTTTCTTCATTTATCCCCAAAATCCCCTCTTGGTGTCCATGCCCTCCAATTATCCCAGGTGCCATTTGATCCCAAGAGTACAAACCCTCCACACTCCCAAAATAGAATAAGTATTTTTTTCAAACATCAAATACCCCTGGACTATACTCAGCACAATGTCTACATTTCCTTTCACAGAATATCTCTCTTCACTCATAGGAACATTTTTCAGTAGAACTTCTTCCCACTATCAAAGCAAGTTCTCTTTCTTTCTGTCCCTACCTTCTTTACTCTGTCCCTTACTTCTCATCCATTCTCCTGCAGGTTCCTAACATTACAGGATCACCTTCCCCTCATTGATAGCACTTGATATGAATACTGTACATCACAACTCCCTTCTATCTCTTGTTCCCCTCTTTCATTTATCCTCCCATTTTGTAATATAGTACCACCAAAAAAAATAGTATGCCTATAGGCCGAGGGTTCCCAGATTCTGTCTATAATGTCCCCTATCCACTTCTTCAATGCTACCTAGACCTGACATCTATCTTCATCTTTGTCTCTGTGTACACTTAGAAAGATGACTCCTACTTGGTCTTTCTCTAGTCTCTCTATTGCTATCACTACATTCATTCATCCTTCTGGCATTTCTGTTGTTTGGGATAGTCAAAAACTAAATAATCTTCAGATTTAGTATTATTTCTAAAAATGTTTCAAATATATCTTTATTATTTTTCTTTTTAGAGTAAGTCATTCTGGGTTCCATGGTTCTTTGTAACACAACTACCTCTTACATTTTTCTGATGGGTGAAGAATAGTCTTGAGTTGTTTGAATTTGCTTTCATTTGTATTTATAGGTCTTTCTTCTGTTTGCTTGCAGAACTTGTTGCTTCTGAAATTAATTATAAAATTTAGCAATTACTTGGCATTTATTTATTATGTGACCCTGGGAAAGTCACTTACCTCTGACTGCCTTAACAATTTGTGCCTTGGAGTTTATGTCTTTATTTTTTTCTTCTTTTTGAGGCAATCTATGAATTCTTTCAATTGGTATTATTTCATTTTCTATGTTAAGAAATTTTAGGAAGTTCTTTTCTATTTTTCCTCACATTATGGTATTAAGGTCTTGTTTTTGGTTTTGTCCTATTGTGTTCTTTTAGATCCTTAGGTTATCTCTGAATATCCATCTTTGAAATCAATATGTTTTGTATAGATATCAATTATATTTTCTTTTAATGGCATTGTGTTTTGTTTCCTTTCTTCTAGATTATCTTTTAACTCTATGAATTTATATCCCCACTCTATTGTTCTCTCTTTTGTTTCTTTAGAGAGATTTATGATTTTAGAATCCATGGGTTTTTTTTTTTTTTACTATTCAAACCATTATTTTTCTGTGTAGGACTTAAATTCAGCTCTAATAATTTTCATTTCTCTTCTAAACCTCTCAGAAACAGTATTTTTTGATTCCACATCCTTCTCAAATTCCACAGAGCCTTCTATCTCTCCAAGTGTTGCGTCACTTTTATCTGTGTTGCAGTATTTATTCATAGATGCCTAAACTCATTTACTAGATCTAGAAGCCATATTTCCTCCTGATGTTAAAATTTTCCCTGTTGATTTATCTGTTTATGATCAAAGACTTTGAGATTTCTTCCTCCTAAGGAGAGGATTTTTTCCTTCCTCATTTTTTCCTATTGCTCACTTTCTGATACCCCTCCTTCTGGATAATGGTTTCCTTGAGTACTGAATATTGAATTCTTTTCTTCACAAATACACATACACACACACACACACACACACACACACACACACACACACACACACAGTGACTAGTTCTGGTTTTGTCCTGCTCTCCCTATTCCTCAATTCTCTGGTCCAGCACAGTAGTTTAAAGAGCTACCTTACTGATGCTATAGGGTTCATTTCTGTAGTTTAGGCTCCACAAAGGGCAACGGGTGTGTGATGTGATGTTAAGCTCTATTTTAGACACATGTTCTGCTTCTTTTGTTCTTTTCCCACATCTGCAGAAATCTTTTGCAGTACATACTACGGCCTGAAGGG
Organism: Sarcophilus harrisii; assembly: GCF_902635505.1. Lineage (NCBI taxonomy): Eukaryota > Metazoa > Chordata > Mammalia > Dasyuromorphia > Dasyuridae > Sarcophilus > Sarcophilus harrisii. The sequence continues at coordinate 271,961,666 of NC_045428.1, forward strand.
GCACTGGCTATGTGGCCCAGCAAGCTTCACTTAAACCATTGGCAGAGCATCAATCTTGCTTGTTTCTCAAAACTTGAGCAAGCTTCTGCAAACTGGAGTAAAGAACTGGAGTAAAAAAACTCTCCTTCAATAGAGAGAGAAGTGTGACCAAGATTTGGGAGCCCATCTTTTTGTTTGACTTTTCTTTTTTTGTGGGTCCATATGTTGGATCTTTGGATTAGCTAATGTAGACTTGCTGCTGACAGCAAAAAAAAAAAAAAAAAAAAAAAAAGATGGAAGAGGGGTGCTGAGTGAGTGAGCTCAAGGCATTAATTCATGGATTATTTTAGTTTGGTGGGGTTTTTTAAACTTTCCTTTGGATTCTGGATGTTCTATGTGATGAAAACAGCTGAAGATACTTTATCTTTTATATATAATTTCTATTTTAGACACATTAAGGGGATCAGAGAAAATGTTTAGTCCTCCATCTTGATCAATTGGCTTCAGATTTAATCTTTAGTAGTTCAAAACACAATGATTTCTATGAAAGGTTCTTCTTTTCTGGATCAAGCTGACACTACTATAAAGATCTTCAAATCAGTAGGGTTGAAGAAGGGAGGAAATATTATTCTGACTATAAAAAAGTCTATTCCTGGCCTTCCTATATTTATCATTAGAGGTTGTTTCCCTCCATGAAAGTCTTTAACTCCAATACCTTATCATAGTTGGGAGGCAATGCCATACCAAATGGGTCAGATCTGACAGAATCTGCCAATTGGTAAAATCAATGTTTGGGAGAAGAAAAGAGATAAGCAGGTCAGACCTGACCTAGAGGAAGATTAATTTGGCCACTATGTGAAGGATGAACTGGAGTGGAGAAAGACTTGAAGAGTAAGGATAACAAATCATCAAACTATTTCATCCAGTCCAAGAATGACCCATGAGAAATTGCCATAGTGGTAGAAATGTTAGAGGAGAGAAATGAATATATGTTAGAGATATTGTAAAAGGTAAAATCAACAAGCATTGGAAACATGTTGGATATGGGGATAGAAGAGTAATAATGAACTTTGTAGTTTTTCTCAATTGTCTTACATTTTCCTTAATTTATTTTTGGGGTTTATTCCATTGTGAATAAGAGATGACCCATCTCACTGGAGTTACTGTAAATCTTCAACTTGAATAAAGTAGAATCATAACATATAGAAACTATAGGACATTTTTAGTTACTTGGGATATATCATCTTCAAGGTATTTTTCCAAAACTTTGTTACATATTTACCACAGTATACTCTGAAGTCACCAATAATCTACAATAAATTATTGCTTAAACACTGCAAAGTACAATTGTTTTAAAGAGTTTCCATCATTCAGTTACTGTTGAAAAATCCAAGCCAAGTTGGTAATGACTTTCAATCAATCTCATCTTTCAACTTTTCAATTGAATGACCTTTGTGAAGCTAATTGTAAGCTCAGACCATTTCCTAGGAAACAGCTCAACGACATCACAAAATTCAGTGTAACAAGGAGCTTCCCTTCTTGGAAATCCCAATCTAGATACCAACAGCAAAATGCCAAAGATTAAATGGAAAAATAAAACTATTGCCCTCAGAGGTTACAAGGACATGATCAGTGAAAGGAAATGTAGTCAGTCTCACTAAAAGATATTAAAAGACTATAAATGTTCTTTTAAAAAAAAGAGAGAGAGAGAGTATAATAAAATGAATAAAGCATTGCTATTGAAAAGTGTCTCTCAATTCCAAATTGATTCATTTTAAATCATGCTCAGAAATAAATCTGAAAATGTTAATGTTATAAAAAGTGAAGAGGGAGAAGGGATTGCTTATTTCCAAAACACCTACTGAAGCCTTTTTAAAAATTAAGAATGGTGACTAGACCTGCAAGTTCTTCTGTATGGGAGACTTCCAGGTAAAAAAACTCCTCCTATCAATGCAGATCAACACCTTCTCTACAGAATGCAGAATTAAAGAATTGTTGAAAGTATCAGTTCTCAAAATATGGTTCAGGGAACACTAAGAATCTCCAAGACATGAGGACAAAACTAAAGATAATTTCATTCTAATATCCATTTCTAATATGTTCTGAGACCAAAAGGTTTGAGACCCACTAGCTGAGCTCACTGAAAGCTTAAATTAATTGCCCAGGATCACATAGCTAGCTAGTTAGAAGCAGGACTCGAACCGAGTTTGGAAGTTGGCTCTTCATTTACTCCAACATTCTACTTCTTTCTAATTTTAGTTTATTCTTAATTTTTTGTTTTTAAATATTCTTCAATTTAAATGCTTATAGGCAACATAAGCAATTTAGTATTTCAAGAGAAAAATGAAAACCTATATTGAGCATTTCAAATGACTTGCTTGTCCTTAAGAGTAATATGTATCAAATACATTTATCAAAAATATTTCTTTTTTTTTTATTTTTTGGAAGCAATTGTGGTTAAGTGACTTGCTCAGGGTCACACAGCTAATAAGTGTCTGAGTCCAGATTCAAACTCAGGTGTTCCTGACTCTAGGACCAGTGCTCTATCCACTGTGCTATTATCTGTCCCAATCTGAAACATTTCTTAAGAAAAAAATTAAACTAGACTATATTTTTTCATCCCAATTAACCCTTCAGCAAGGTGCACAAATTTTTTTCTTAATTAACATTATGCTTTTCTTCTTGGATCAGCTAAGAGAAGAAACAATATAGTAGAATTGAATTGGCTCTGGATTTGTTGTTCAAGCACTCCTAGATTCAATTCCTAATTCTGTCTCCTACGTCAGTGGAGTCACAGAACCTCTCTGTGTTTCAGTTTCCTGATCATCAAAATGAGAATACCAAACTAGATGACTTCTAAGATCCCTTTTAGCTCTAAATCTATGAGACTATGATGAGAACCAATACAGTTTGCAAAACTAGTCATGAATTTGTGATTGATTCTACTATCAATTATCCTTTCCCCACCCCATGCTCCAGACTAGAGCAATGTACTTCCTACTATCTAGATATATAGTCCCAGGAAAATAGTAAGCACTGAATAAATATTTCTTGTATTGAGTTGAACCCCATGCTGGAAAACAGGACTAATACCCACCTGATGGGCTAGCTGCATTATTTTCGTCTTTTCCAATATGTACTGGTGTTTCAGGTGAAATGATCTGACCTGCAGCATATCCAAATCAATGTGTACTAGTGAGCCATGATATAAAGGGGCTCAATTATATAAACTCACAAAGGCATTTCTTAAAGAGAGCCAAGTTTGAAGATTTGGGAAGACTATTTTACTGTCATCTGATGCAATCAGAGATACTTTGTATTGCCCATCTGGGAGCACAGTAGAGAAACTTCTTAATTAAATCCAATAAATCCTTTGCCTCTGACATCTTGTGATGCAATAAACAGAGCCCTGGATTTTAAATTAGAGGAACTGGGTTTGAATCCTAGCTCTTCCATCTACTAGATCTGTGTTCTTAGAAAGATTAATTAATCTCTCTAGCCCTCAATTTCCTTATCTAGGAGATGAGGGATTTCAATGTGATCTCAAAGTTGGCTTTCAATGTGAAGTCCCATTATCCTCCAAAGATTCCTAGATATTTTCTTCCCTTTCTGGTTTTTTGTTTGGGGTTTTTTACAAAGCAATTGGGATTAATTGACTTTCCCAGGGTCACAAAGCTAATACGTGTTAAGTGTCTGAGGCTGGACTTTACTTGGGTCCTCCTTATTCCAGATCCATGCTCTATCTACTGTGCCATCTACCTGCTCCTACCTTTCTGGTTTTAAAAAAGCTAAAACTTTTGACCTATAAGATAAACACTACCATCTCACAAGAAGAAAATTCTAAATTTTACCTCAAATATTATACTTACTTCAAAAGTATCTTTTATTATTGTTAAATAATACTTAAGGGTTTGGGGAAAGAGGCATTGTTTTTAGTAAGAAAATCAAGTGAGTGATAAGGTCATAACTTTTATAAAACTGCAGAAATTTATATATAAAATAAGAAATGACAGGGACTATAAATTTATTTATGTGATAGTTATGGGCACAAATCCTCTTCCCCGAAAAAGCACAGTTAAAAATAATGTCTTTTCTTCCATAACCCCTATATAATATACTATAGGTATATAACATTAATGATATTGAGTTACTGAGACATATATGCATTTAAGTTGCCAAAACACCCATAAAGTTTAATGATACTCTCTCTCTGTGGACAGATTAATCACAATTAATTCAATATGATGACACAAATAGGAAAAAAATTGTTTAAAAAGTCCATATGATTATCTGGCTAAATTAGACAGGACCTATTTTGTGAAATATTGGACATATTTAATTTTTAATGATTAAATTAGGTGAAAACATGCCAACTGTGTTTCATGGTACCCACTTAGCTCTGCCTTCATATTGACACTTCCTTGATTTTGAGCTTGATCTAAGTTTGTTTGGCAAATTTCATCTTCTATCAAGCCAAATAATGAATTAAATGTCAGTGTTTTCTGGCACAACCACACTTAATTGCTTGGACTTGGGTTAGTTGAAAGAAATAAAGCCAGCAAAACTTGCCAGGAAAAAATACAGTAAATTTAACACTTACTGCTTTGAGGTCTTCATTAACATAAGTATCATTCATTATAAACTTGGGGTAGCCAACCTTTGCCAGAACAGCTCTTGCCTTGAAAAAGGAGAGAGAAAAAGAAAGACAGAATTTGATCATTTAAATCATCTGTAATAAAAAGTGCAGTGTACTCAAAAGGGTGACTTTCATCTGAAAATTTTAAGGAATTTCATCATTCATTATATAGGAATATCCCCTTAATATTCAAAAGTAGAAATTAATATCAATGTGTCACAGCACTGAGGAAATTTGTAGTAAACACTAGACTTAAGCACATTTAGTGAAACCTTATTAAAACTTGGCAATGTGGTCATTAAGTTTGTGAGTTTCCACACAACTCAATAAAAATTATGAGATTCTCACAAGCCTCCTAAAACCTTACTCAGAGTGAAAAATTCCAAAATACACTGAAATATAGACTCGCAAGATGGTAGAATTAAAAGGGAGTTCAAAGTCATCACACCCAATTCCATCATTTCATAGATGAGACAATCAAGGCTCAGAAAGAAATAGCTCATCCAAGATCCCATGAGATCCAAAACAAAGTCTTAAAATGTTATGAACATATTGAATAAGAAATGTGATTCATTTAAAACTGATCTTATTTACAAAATGAGATATTAAATAGCATCTATTTTAAATAATAGCATCCTGAAACCTTTTATCCCAGCAATAGCCAATTCATATCAAGATCAGAAGAGATGGAATTAAGATAGTAGGAAATCTGTCCCCTTGTACTTAGTGGTGGATATCAGTTTTTGCTCCAATGAAAATACAACACAGAATCTCCAAGTTTTGTTCACTTCCTTTATTGTTCACCCTTTATTACTAAAGATGAAGAAAAAGACTGACCTAAAGTTGCTACATAATGCAAACACCAAATGGCAGCAGTAAACAATAAAGCAAGATTTAAAATTCAAACATCAATTGGGATTTTTTGACTACCACAGAACCTAGTTAGAATACAAGTTACTATTACATAGACTCAGACATAACATAGATCAAATTCTCTCTTTCAAAATACTGCAGCAATCTCCGTGAACACCTTGACATAAGAGCTTTCTGTCCTATTTTCCAACATTAGTTCCTAGGATTTTTCCCTGTAAGAGACTGCAGGAGAAAACTCCTTCAGCTTCTTCTTTTTACAGGCTCCAATATACTGAGAATTTACCATTATATTTTTATTGCATTTATAGTTTCTCCCTAGCACCAACTGCATAACAGTAGCAACTGATAAAAATCCAAAAGTAAAAATAAAAGTTGGGACATAAATACAAAATTCCTGAAGAGCATGATTCTTCTGGAGCATGCTGATGAATTATAATGGTGCATTTTCATCACCCCCTCTGGGAGACCTACTCTAAATACTCTGCACCATTTCAAGTTGCAAAGAATATATCACATTTTGCACAGTCCTTGTAAATCACATAACCCTTTTTGCATTGTTATGACATGTAAGGAAGCAAGAAATTCATCAAGAAAATTCGTATAATTCATGTGTGGGCATAAATATTAAGTCTCTCCTCATCTCACCCATCATCCAAGAAATGCATAATAACTTGAGTTCTTCATGATTTGACCCTTTATTCATCAACATTCAGTGAATCATCCACAGTAGGTGAAGGTATTTAGGTTCCAACCCAGGTCACATATGTGAGTACTCATGGGAAAATCATGGTCTCTTAATCACTTGCTATAAGCATATGTAGGTATACAATGAAATATTTTGCCCCCAAAAGATCAAAGAAACAGTAAGATGACCCATTAATACAGAATTCTTTATAGCAGTTCTTTTTGTCATAGGAAAAAAATTAGAGAATAAGGGGGTGCCCATCAATTAGATAATATTTAAAGAAAATATGGTATGTGAAAGTACTAGAGTATTGTTGTGCTATAATAAATGATGAAAGGGATAGATTCAGAGAAACCTGGGAAGATGTGGATGAATTGATGCAAAATGAAATGAGAACAACCAGATAACAATTTCTATGATAACTGCATCATAAAGGCAAACAACTTTTAAGGACTTAAGGACTGTGATCAATGTAATGATCAACCATGATTCTGGAGGATTACTAGAGAAGGGATGGACTCAGGGTACAGAATGAGGCATGATTTTCAGACTTAACCAATTGTGGAAGTTTAATTGTTTGCTTAATTATAAATATTTATTATAAGGGTTTTATTTGTTTGTTTTTTCCTAGTTTTTTTATCCTATGGGATTCTTGTCTACTCCTTGTTATATAAAACCTCTGGTGGACTACTAGACTTTTGTAGGCTCCTATAACATCCTATAAGTCCAGTGAAAATACAGAAACATATAAATATATAAAAATAAATTCTAAAGTCTTCTAAATATGTCAATATTTATAATATAATATATAACTACAATATTTATAATTAATGATAACAATAATAACTGTAGTCTTACATGTTTGACAGATAAAGAAACTGAGGTCCAGTGAGGGAAAGTGATTTGTCCAATAAAACACAAATCACCTGACACTGAATCCAGGTCTTCTGATTCCAAATCTAATATTCTTCTACTGTTCCATTTACTCAATAAGCATTTTTAAGCACCTTCTATGTACAGACACTATACTAAGCACTGGGAATACAAAGAAAGGCAAAAAAACAGTCCCTATTATCAACAGTCTGATGGAGGAGACAACATACAAATGACTACATCCAAAAATATGCAGAAGGTAGGATTTTTGTTAAGATTTGAAGAAACTCAGAAGTTAGATATGAGAAGAGAATTGCAGACCTGGGGAATATCCAGTGAAAATGTTCAGTTGGAAGACCACTGTCATTAGACTGTAGAGTATGCAGAGGGAGTATATATAGGGATTATAAAAATACTGGCAAGGTCTAAGACAATACCAATAGACTTTGGATGCAAAATGCCATCTATATCTAGAAAAAGAACCATAGGGATTGAATGTAAATGAACACATGCTATATTCACTTCTTTTTTCTATTTTTTTTCTCCCACAGTTTTTACCTTTTATTCTGATGTTTCTCTCCCAACATGATTCATAAAACAATATGCTCTAAATAATTAATTAATTAATTTTTTAAAAGGATACTAGCAAAGTAGGAAGGGGTCGGGTTATTAAAGACTTTAAAAGCCAAAAAGAGAATTTTATATTTGATCTTGGAGGTGAAAGCCCAGGAAATTTGTTGATTGGGGGTTGGGGTGACATAGTCAAACTTGTGCTTCCTGAAGATCCATTTAACAGCTGGATGGAAAATGGGCTGGAGTGAGGAAGTACTTAAAGCAGGGCAATGATCCAGCAGGTTTTTACAATGTCCAGACATGAAGTAATGATGATGGTCAGTATCAGGATAATAACAGTTTTAGCAGGCAGAATGGGACAGATATAATAGATGTTACAAAGGTAGACTTGACAACTGATTCTATATGGTGAATGAAAAGGAGGGAAGAACTGAGGATGGCACCTAGATTACAAACCCAAGGGACTAAGAGGGTGGTGATATCTTTGGTAATAACAGGGAATTTATGAAGAAGAGAGAGCTTAGGAGAGAAAGCTAATGAATTCAGTTGTTCACATGTTGAGATTAAGATGTCTATGGGATCTCCAGTTTGAGATATCCAATAGGCAGTTGGAGAAATGAGATTGGGAGTCAGGAAAAAGATTAGGCTCAGACAAACAGATCTGAAAATCATTTCATGAGATGATAATTGAATCCATGGGAGCTGATGAAATCACCAAGAAAAATAGATGGAGGAAAAGAGAAGAAAGAAGAGAGCCTAGCTGGACATAGACTTAGATGACTTGATGTGAATGAGGATCCAGCAAAAGAAATTGAGAAGGAATGGTCAGACTGTTAGGAAGAGAACCAAGAATGTATTAAGATAATGTTAAAGAATGCCGAAATGTCAAGAAGGATGAGGATTGAAAAGCAATCATTGGATTTGACAATTAAGATATCACTGGCAACTTTGGAATAAGCTGTTTCAATCAAATGATATGGTCAGGAAGCCAAGTTATATAGTTTAAAAGAGAGGGAGAGGAAAAGAAATAGAAATACTTTCACCAGCCTTCTCAACTTTAGTCATGAAAGAGAAAAGGAATATAGGACTATACCTAACAGGGATGGAAAAATCAGGTGAAAGTTTTTTGAGGATGGGAAAGACATGGAGATTTATGGGAAATGTGCACACATATACAATAAATAGGGAGTCATCAAAGATTATTAAGTGTATTGGAATGACAAAAAGGGGCAATCTACTAGAGAAGATGGGATGAAATGGGATCATTTGAGTATACAGAAAGATTTACTTCGCCAAGAAGGGTCACATCTTCAAGTGAGATAGGGGTAAAGGAGGAGATAATATTGAAACCATGCTGCTTTCAGCAAACACTAATAACCCATGGGTTCATAAAATTCTAGAATATGAGAATTTAAAAGGACTTTAGAAACAATTTAAAATGAATCCCTAATGTTATAGATTAAGAAAATAAGGCCCAAGGAAGAAGAAACTAATGTACATCATGAAATAGTAGGTCACTAGGCAGTAAAGTTTCTTCAACTCTTCGTTTCTTCAGGCTTCTGCACTCACTTCAGGTGGCTCCATGTTAGAAATATTCATGCTCAGATTTCACATAAATGAGTATATAACATCTCTAGTAAAAATAAGATTTCATAATTTGTTCATGATATTGATTAAAGTCTTTTCTTTCTTTTCTAATTACTGAATAAATGTCTATCCCTTATTTATAAGACTTCTAAAAGAGTAGCTGCACCTCAGGATCCTTAACAAGATTCTAGAATACAACTGATCTAATAGCACTCAAGCTATACCTTACTGCTGTCCCAAGCTGATGGAATGGTGATCTACAGAAAGAAGAAAGATCATAAGCACATACTACTTAGGATGTTAAAATGGAGCGAGCCCAAAAAAGTCATGTGGAAGAATTGTTATCATGTCAAGTGATGTTGCATAGATACTTTATGCTATGATGGATTCTCCCTGACCTAACTAGGAAAAGCACCTGATCTAAGATTCAGAATATTTGTCTGGATTCATGGCCACAATTCTGCCAGTTAACTAACTATATGACATTGAAGAAGTCACTTTTCCTTGCTAGACCTCAGTTTGTTATTATTCAGCTATTTTTCATTCATGTTCAATTCTCCTTGACCCCATTTTTGGGATTTGGGGCAAAGATACTGAAGTGGTTTGTCATTTGTGTCTCCAGCTCATTTTATAAATGAGGAAACTAAGGCAAATGATTAAGTGGCCTCCTGAAGGTCTCATAGCTATTATGGTCTGAGACCAGATTTGAATTCAGGAAGAGGAATCTTTCTGACTCCAGGCCCAGCACTCTCTCTACTGGGTCACAGAGCTGGTCTTCAGTTTATCCTTCTATAAAATAAGGAAGCTGGACCATATAATATCTAAAGTCTCTTCTCACTCTGACCTTCTAGGACACTATGAACCTGTAGGCTAACTTGGAGATTTCAGAGTAAGAGGCTTGGTCTTGGAGGTGTGTTCTACTAATACCAGTAGATTAATTATGGCTGCTGAACAGCCCACTTGGTTTGGATTTACCCTAGTTCACAGGTATTGGTCATTCTAGCCAATCAATGAGGTCATTTCCAGGCCCAGATCAGAAATAGGATTTTTTTTTTTCTTTTCTCTTTTTTTTTTTTTTTTTTTTTATTTAATAGCCTTTTATTTACAGGTTATATGCATGGGTAACTTTACAGCATTAACAATTGCCAAACCTCTTGTTCCAATTTTTCACCTCTTACCCCCCCCCCACCCCCTCCCCTAGATGGCAGGATGACCAGTAGATGTTAAATACATTAAAATATAAATTAGATACACAATAAGTATACATGACCAAAACGTTATTTTGCTGTACAAAAAGAATCAGACTTTGAAATATTGTACAATTAGCCTGTGAAGGAAATCAAAAATGCAGGTGGGCATAAATTTAGGGATTGGGAATTCAATGTAATGGTTTTTAGTCATCTCCCAGAGTTCTTTCTCTGGGCGTAGCTGGTTCAGTTCATTACTGCTCCATTGGAAATGATTTGGTTGATCTCGTTGCTGAGGATGGCCAGGTCCATCAGAACTGGTCATCATATAATATTGTTGTTGAAGTATATAATGATCTCCTGGTCCTGCTCAAGAAATAGAATTCTACATTTATGTTTAATTTGTTACTAATAACAGTAATAGCAGACATCTACAAAAAAAAAAAATTAGGATCTACAAAGCATTTTTTTCATATATCGTCTCATTTGTCCCTTCCCAAAACATGAGGTAGGAAATAAAAGTATTATCATCAGCATTTTACAAATGAAGAAATTGACATAATATCATTAGAAGGTGACACTTTCTAAGTCACTAATACTCAACCACCACCAATACCCTTCCCATTACTGTAACAACAGGATTTGAATCCAGATCTTCTGAAGCTAGTACTCTTTCTACTACATTACCCGCATAGCCTACTTAAGATCAAAGAATAAGGAAGAACAGATGAACTCTGGAACAACAAAAATTAAGCCAGGATTCCTAATAACAGACCAGTTAGTGAAAACTGAAATAGAGTATATTACAGGAGCAAAATTCTCCAATTGTTCCTTTTTTCCAGAATTTCAGAATAAGGCACTTTATTATTTTTATTTTTTATTATTTTAAACATGCTACAATATGCTTCAAAAAAAAAATCTTAGTTTTTGTGTAGTGTGAAACCCAATGGCATATTGTTTTTACACAGATGACTGAACTGTTTGAAAGACTGGGTAACTTAAAGGCATTACTTCAGTTTTTCAAAGCCATCTACTATTAGACAGTCTCAAGAAAGCAAGCAGGAAAACTCATTTGTTTTAATTCTTACTGACTTGGCTATTTAAATGAGGCAGGTAAATCTCCAATGTCTTGCATATATTTTAATTTGATCACTTTAATCACTTAATTAAACAGCCTTAGTGTTGCTTCGACATAATTGAGCCTCTTAACATTTTTTTTTTAATTTAACCAACACATGAAACAAAATACAACAGTTGATGAATGATTGCCCTTTTAGAAATAATTTGCAGGGCAACTTTCAGGAATAAGCAAGCACACAATAGCTTCACTGATGAGTTCTGTTTTGTACTAAGCAGTAAACATCAGTCAATACTAGTAGAATATATGTCAGCAAGAGGTTCTGAAAGAAAAGAAATGGCAACCAAATGATTGGATATTTAAATACTGTGCTCAGTATCTATCATTCAAAGCCCAGCTAATAAGGTTTCTAATAATTAGCTAGAGAACTAATGCAAACTTTCACAACATTAATATCCTTTGGGGCTATCAAGATCCCACACTGCAGTAACATTGTTATCAAACAAATCAGATTTTCGTTTCTGGGTAAGAAGAATGGCAGTGATTTATTATGAATCTATGAAAAACTTAATTTAATCCCACATATTTATTTTCTGCCTGCTTTACAAAAGGGGGCATCATAGAGATAGGAAATGAGTTGAGAAGGGCAATGGGAATAGTATTATCACTGGGCAGACAAGTCATAATGATGTTAATGTTATATATATATATACACACACACACACATATATATCTGTGTATTCTCTCTCTCTCTCTCTCTCTCTCTCTATATATATATATATATATATATATATATATATATATACACATACACATACATATAATATGGAAATGTGGCTTGCTGCAGAGACCCTCCTGATTGTGACTCAAGGGTCCTCAGAAAGCCACAGAAAAAAATGTCATGTGCTATTTTAAGACCATTCATTCTATTTAAAAAATACATATATTGATATCATTTTTTTTCCTTACTTAGATTTTCCCCTAAATTTCTCTGAGAGCTATTCCTTATAAGAAATAATTTTAGAAGAAAGAAAAGAAGGAATGGGGGGAGGGGGGAAATCAGCAAAACTAAACAATATGTCAAAAAGATCTAATATTATAGACAATGTTTTTTCTACACTTACTTCAAAACTCTGGGAGAGAAGTAAAACCTTTCATTTTTTTACCCCAAGTGGCTAACAATATATCTTTTCCTCATCCATGAGTCTGTTTTCTAGGAAAAGGGGAAATAGAAAGATATCCATATTTTAAGTTCAAGTTTTTCATTCTTTCTCCTGAAACAGCAGGAGAACTATATAACATACATGTGGCTATAGCAGTTTTAGGATTGTTGACAGTTTTCCTGAGTAGTCAGTGAGCATTGTACCCAGAACTATAAAAACAGTTGAGTTACCAGTTTACAAATGGAGTTTATGTGGAGGGATGTGTGTATCTTTTTGTTTGTTCTAAAGGGAGAACATGGGATGTGGCCCAGGTATCAAATCCAAGAAAACCTCACCAGCCACATGATTACAGGCAATTTCCAATCTTCATTTCTTCCCCCCCCCCCCTCATTTTTGTATCATCCCTCTCACTAGATACATACAAGGTAGAAACAGAGGTTCTACAGACCTTAAGGCACTGTACCAATATGATCTAATTGTCATTCACCTGAACAGAAGTAGCAATTAATATTGCTAACTACAATTACACATTGAAATGATTGTTTTTTTTCTTTAGAATAAACGTCAAAATTGGAATTAGGTCTACAAAATCCTTTATACTTCACCTGTAAAACAACAACTGTCCTTCCTGAGGATGTGAATAGTCATCTTCTTATTGCATTCAGTCACCAGTCCCTTTCATCAACACATACATTGTCCCAGAATACTCTCTTCCCAAAATGGAATTTGAAATATCTCAGAAAACACCCAATTCATTTATGGATGAGACAAAATCTGATTATTAGACTTTCATTGGTGTTCTCTTTGTGGCATTAATAATGTGTGCAAAATGAGAGAGGGAAGACAGGGAGGGAGGAAGGGAGGGAAGCAGAAGGAAGAAGGAAGAGAGAAAGAGAATAAAGAGGAATTTTAAGAGGAAGATGGAAGGAGGTTTCAGAAACCAGGTAACTGTGTTATTCCTATATACCTTGCCCTGGAACTCACAGGCTTCCATAATGTATATATATATATATGTGTGTGTGTGTGTGTGTGTATGTATATGTATTTCTATGTGTGTGTGTATATGTATGTACATGTATTTCTATATGTGTATGTATATGTATTTCTATGTGTGTGTGTACATATACATATACATATATATTTATAGACATCACCCTTACTTCCACTAAACTTGTTTCTCCTATCTAGCCATGAAATCCAATTTTCTCCCATATCATATGTAAAATCTCTAATTCCTCTCCATCTTTAATCATTTCCAGTCTCTTAACATCTAATGAGCCCAAAAAACAGCCCCAAGCTAGATGATGTTGCTATAACCAAAAGGGGGAAAGAGGGCTCTTTACTTGTTTCAGCTGCATGGCTCCAAACTTAATGACACACAACTGTACCTCCTATCTACCTTAGCTCCTTAGTGTCCCCAGCTCTTGAATCCCAGCTGCAAGTCTAAGAAGATAGGTAAAAGGTAGCCAGTAGAGATACTAAAGAAAAATCAACTGTAGGATTTAAAAAAAAAAAAACTTATTTTATTAATTTCAGATGTATACCATCATCTCCACTAACTAAACACAAAGTATTTCCAGGTAAAGGTCCAGCTGGGTCTGCTTTAATGAATACCTAGGGCACATTTGTAATCAGTCATATTCATTTCCATAGAAACAATTAACATGTCTTGGACACCTTTCATTCTCTGACTGAAGTAACTGCACAGCCCTTCCACTCTAGGGCACTCGATTAACTTGCTTAATAAAACCTTTTTTTGCCTGAATAGTACAAAGATGAATGTCAGCCTAGCCTAAACTGTCAAAAAATTATATTAATGAGCATAAATAGGTGAGGTCTTATTGAATTCTTCCAACACAGATACCTTCACATGTTTATAATATTCTTTCCCCATAATTGGTGCTCAAAGTGGTTGTTGTTTCTATGGTTGCTACTGTTGTTGTTATTGTTTAATTGAAGAAGAAAAAGAGAATGGAGACTACTAATAGGTACAACAACAAAGATGTAGTAAATTTAGAATATGAGACATCTAATTCCAAACCCTCACTCTATCAAGAGGAAAACTGAGGTCCAGAATGGAAACTAACTAGCCTGGGATTAAAAAATAATAATAATTAAAAAAAAAAAAAAAGCATTAGAATTAGAATTTGAACCCAGGTCTTCTGACTCCAAGTCTAACATGCTTTCAAAATGCTATTGTATTACTGTGTTACAATGCCTCCCAAAATTATTTAAAATTCCATCAAAATGTAGAAAAGTAGCCATATGAACAAAAAATGTGCTCTGAATCATTATTAACTATTTTATATCTTTCAGATTAGCTAAGATGATAGGAAAAGATAATGATAAATACTGGAGGGGATGTGGGAAAATGAACACCAATGCATTGTTGGTTGAGTTTTGAACTGATCTAATCACTCTGGAAAGCAATTTGGAACTATGCCCAAAGAGCTATCAAATTGTGCATACACTTTGATTCAGCAGTATCTCTGCTGGGTCTTTTATCCCAAAGACATCATAAAAGAGGAAAAAGACACATTGTAGCAGCTCTTTTTGTAATGGCAAGGAACTAGAAATTGAATGGATGCCCATCAGTTGGAGAATCGCTGAATAAGTTATGGTATATGAATGTTATGAAATTCTATAAGAAATAATGAGCAGACTGATTTCAAAAAAAGCCTAGAAAGAATTACATGAATTCGTGCTGAGTGAAATGAGCAGAACCAAGAGAATATTGTATACAGTAACAAAAAGATTATGTGATGATCAACTGTGATGGATTTGGTTCTTCTCAGCAATGCAGTGATCCAACGCAATTCTGATAGTCTTGGAATGGAAAATGCCATCCATATCCAGAGAGAGAACTATGAAGACTGAATGTGAATCAAAACATAGATTTTTCCATTTTTGTTTGTTTACTTTTTCTTTTTTGTGGCTTTTTTCTGATTTTTCTTTTACAACATGACTTATGTGGAAATATGTTTAAAATGATAGGACGTATTATAATCCATATCAGATTGTTTTGTCTTGGAGAGAGAATTAAGAGAGGGAGAGAGAAAAAACATTGGAGCTCCAAATCTTATAAAAATGAATGTTTTAACTATCTTTACATGTAACTGGAAAAATAAAGTACTATTTAAAAAAAAATAAAATAAAATGTAGAAAAGTAAGATTAAAGCCATGCTAAAATACTTGGATTTTTATTGAAACCAACACCTATTAAAAGCAAAGAATAATTTTGTTGCCCTCTAAAATTTTTTATTGGGGATGAGAATAAACATCAAAGTATTTGGAGTGGGGAAAAAATCGACAAAGTAGGATAAAAACATTTATTTCTAAAAGGCAGGGTTCACATGATTTGAAAAATACATATGTGACACATGAACTCCATGCCTCCTACACAGGATAGCATTTCTTGAAGGAATTTTTCAGGTGCTTAACCTCCACAAGATGTCAAATTAGTTATTTAAACAAAAGAGAAGTTAGAAATGAAGTTGAATAAATGTAATTCCCTCATCAATTTTACATTCCTGCTGCATGAGAACCTTTTCTATTAAATTTTATCAGTAATTGAAAAACTTCCTTAATAGATAGCCTAAAAAATACTTGTCTCTCACTTAGAAAAACTAACATCAGTAGTGTCCCCACTGACCCTTTCCCAAACTATCCATGACTGTGTTTGATTATATGCAGAGAAGGAAAAATAAGATCCAACAATAACTAGTTTTAGCTTCACATATTGATAAAGTCTCTAATGGGTATAAGTAAGAATAAGAACAGCATTTATATAGCATTTTAAAATTTAATGTGTGTTATTTCATCTGATAATCATAATGATCCTATGAAGTAAGTACCATTATAAGTAATAATTTTAAATAATAAGGAAACTAAAACTGGCATGTTCTAGGGTCTAGGCAATAGAGCTAGTAAATGTCTAAGGTAGGATTCCAATCCAACTTCTGACTCTAAGTCCAATATTCACTGTGGCACCTATATAGATATATAGATATATAGATATATATATAGATATATATATATAGCTTTTTTCTGTCTTAATTTACAAATCTTTAGAGATCAGGACTTGTAAACTAAAAAGCTCTAAGGTGATCATGGGCAAATTACATCTTCTCTTTCCTCATCTATAAAATAATACGATAGGCAATGATTTCTGAAGCCCTTCCTTTCATGACATTACTTAATTTGGGGGCTTACAAATACCATCTCCTGTGAGGTAACTGGCCAAGCAGTATTATCCCATTTGGTTCCAATAATTGTTTTAACTAGGTTAGCCGATTTTAAATCACTTTCAATGAATTTTAAAATGGGGAAGGGAGCAAGAAAAAGGAAAATAGCAAATGCCTTAGAGAATGCATGTATTAGCTATATGACATCATCAGGAACTCTACTACTCTTTTTCTATCTCAGTATCACAGCCAGGTTGTAAGGTATAAATTTTGTGACAATTCAGGTTTATTAGAAATTATCTATAAATGGATTGTTTTGTTTTGACTCTCAGTAATTGTAGTCAAGATTAAACAATCTTAATATCTGGAATTATGCATTTAAAGGCATAATTTATAGTACCAAAGATTAAAAGCAGCAGAGAAAGGATGATCATGGGAGAGCCATCCTTGCTCTACACTGAATGAATAGGGAGATTTGAGCAAGGGTGTTTATACTCATTCTTTTCTAGCTCAAAATATAACAACAAAAATCATGACCATAGAAAATGCACTAGTCTAGAAGCTCAAATAACAGTGTAGTAATTTGTTGCACGACTTTGTGTAAGGCATGCAATCTCTCTGGATCTCATATTCTTCATCTGTAGAAAAAAAGAATTTGGATTAAACAATCTCTAAGGTCCTTCTGTTGTGCCACAGTTTTCTTTTGATGTCCTGACCTAGTTTCCCTAATTGTCCCATTTAGTTACTCTGCCTCAGGTTATAACCTTTCCCTCTTCATGTTTGATGAGATCTACCTCAGTTGCTCTGCCCCAAAACCCCAGGCTATAATCATTCCCTCTTAAGTGGTTGATGAGATAAAGGTTTTATATCTTTACGTTATAATCATTCCTTCTTAATGTTTGACAGGATAAAGGTTTATCCATTTTAGATATCATTAGACTATCAGTAACTTCTCCAGTGTTTTCCCCCATTAGGTTATTCCCATCCAGGTATTATGTCATTGTTCTTGTTATCCTATAAAAGAGTCTTGCTGTCTAATGCTCAATGCTGGATTCTTTGACATGATAGTTTCGTCTAGTTTGGTCCCAGTAAATCTCTCCATTTAATAAACTATTAAATTGGTCTCTAATCTCTGTCTTGCTTAGTTTCTCTGTCATTACACTTTCAGGCCTATGCTCTATGACTCCACAAAAAAAAAAAAAAAAAAAAAAAAAAGGATCAAAAGTCTAATGCTTTATCATAGAACAAGCTAAAATTTGTGTCTATGTGAGGATCAAAATAATCGGACTGATAGAATAGCCAATAGTTGCCAAGCTTTCTGGAACAATTATCTTGAAATCTTAGGTTCCATGTTAGTTGTACAGTCAAGACTGTAACAGAGAAGAGCTGTGGATTCCTAAATGAGAGGTCTTCCTAGGAAACTGGTTACAACTTGGAACTAGTCAGTGGGGTCCCAGTCTCAAAAACATGTATAAGGGGATTAATTGCTTTTGAAATTCTGAGATGCAATAAATAGGAGGAAGAAACTCCACCTCTATAGAAAGAATGCATAGGTATTCAGAGACTGTTTCCTGCCTGTAGATGGCAATGAAAAGAAAATCCTTTTGATCTGGTGAATGTATATGTATATAAAAGGCATTAACTGACCAGTTGCCTATATCAATCTTTCTTTCCTAGTGGAGATTGTAGCAAGAACTGGTGGCAGTTTCCTGATGAGGAAAGAGCCTTATAATAGGCCATATGAAACAATGATCTGGCACAATTATTATTTCCAATATTATTGAATTTATTCTCTCCTATTTTTAGATGAGGACATAGTAGAAGTGGAGCAACTTAATAATCTTTAATAGGTCAGAAGAGTCAGCATGTTTATTATCAGCCATCATCATTGCAACCAATCAAGCAGCAAATTTTCCCAGCCACTGATGTATGTGTGTCCTGAATGCAAAGTAGAAATATATCAATAATCCTGCAGAAATGAATTTTTTTGGGGGGGGGGATTATTTATAACTGGCCCCTTTAAGCTTGAGCCCACTCTCCCCAATAAATTAGATAATCTCTAAAGGAGTTAGGTAGATAGTCTTACAATTCTAAAGTTATATAGGCCATTTCAATTATAAAACCACATGGAATTATGAAAAGAATGCTTCAGTCTCACTACTTTCCATGAGTTTCCCACCAATACCTCATAAATTAATCTACACTAATTCTAACCTATTTTATTTCACTCATTAGATAGCTATGGGAAAGAATTAACTAGTCATTAGAAAGCACTTTGCAAGTAAAAATCATAGTCAAAATGCACTATCTGAAAATTTTCAAAAACCTACAAAGAGGTGATGAATACATAAAAGTTCTGACATTAACTTTTCTGTCAGTAGCTTGGCAAAGTCTACTTTTATGCACTCTGAGACTTCTAAAAATCCATGTTAATATAATTACAATTCACTGAAAAATTAGCATGAAATCCAGTTTGAAAGCTAAAATCATTCATAGCAGGGTAATACTCCATTTAATTATAAAGATTAATTCAACCTTCAGTCATTGGTGCTTGCGTTGGGTCTTTTCATTTTTCACCGAAAACACAAGATTCAAATACCATCTGGTGCAGTAACTGCACACATATAAGCAGCATCTCTTTGGGTTGCAGATTTCATTTCAGGCCAGAAATGATACAAAGAGAAAGGAGGAGAAATGAAGAATGGCAATTGTGATTTAACATGAAAAATGAAGCTTGATCCAGAGATGATGATGGTCTATCCTTTCCTCAGGTGGCCCATGGCTTCCCTACCATCCCACCTGCCTTGGAAGCATACAGGCCACATGTGCTCACACCATTATTAACTGTTTTCTGAAGTAGCTAGGTGACAACAGGTGTGAGGGATCCAGCTAATGGAATTTTAACTATGTTATTTCCATGAGCAGGAGGAGGTGAGCAAGCTAGATTACCTTTGGGAAATAGTTTAGTACTTTTCCAACTATAAAATTCTCTTTGAAACAAAGGTCCATTTATTAACATCAACACTTTTTAAGCTATGCTCTGTGGGTACAAGGCATGAATAACATCATCTCCAAAGAATTAAAATTTAGGTCACCCAAAAGGCAATATAAAGACACTCAGTAGGCTTGAATAAACTCCAACCTACTACCATCATATAAGTACATATGAGAACCAACCTAAGAGAGATCAGAGAGATATATGACCAGTTAAGGAGTTTGGGCCAGTCATATAGCAAGAAATGACCAATGAACAGACTGCCTACTCCACTGGTATCATGCAAGGTCAAGAGATCAAAAGAAAGCATTCCAGAATATTAAATGATCCCACTACAGAGAATTTATGAAAGGACATGGGCAAGAATTCCATTGGAGGGCAAACTATTGAAGAGTTACAATCTAGGTATATCCAAAACAATGAGATAATTGATTCAATTAAGTATTGCCATGCTTTTAAATTTTGCATAACCTTTTGCTGTAATCACTATATTTTAATTACACCAAAAAAAAAAAAAAAAAAAAAGCTTTTTTAAAAAATAACACCTGATTTAGTGGAAGCGATCAGGTGCCCAGCTGTCTTGCAAGTAATGGGGATTTAAATGGGGGTTCCTCACCTGTAAAATAAAGGGTTAGATTAAATGGTCTCTGAAACTTCCCAGATGTAGAGCTATGATTATCTAATCCTGGATTTGTGTTTGAAATGCAACTGCATGGGAAGAACAGGAGAAAAAATCCAACCCCTTCTCTGATGCTTTAAGTAGAACACAAGATGAAGTAATTCACTTTTTGAAAGTTCAGTTTTTTAAGTACAGTCAATCAAATGTCCCTGAAACCAAACAGGGAAATCCATTGATAAAACTAGATGGTGTTCAGTGTTCATTTGCAAACAACTCCAATTAATATAAAAGTGATAGAATCTAAAGCTCTGCTACTCACATGTCATCATTGTTGGACATGTGATTGGCTGAGGTCTTCAAGCTAGATATAGAGATCATTACATTATTTCAGGGTTTTTTTTTTTAACCCTCAGAAAGAATAGTGAAACATGTATAAATCTAATCTTTTCTCTGTCACTCTATTCAGAAGTGGTTGTTGTGGGTGGCCTACATGCCAAGTTTTGAAGCAGACCATGGCTCAGCTCTAAAAAGGCAATCTTAGGAGGCAAGCCTAAATTTCCACTTATACTCAGGGCAAAGCAACTAACCATAGTTAGGGATGGTATAGGCTATTTGTAAACAGAGACCTAAATGCCATCATCAATTATTCATCTCTCATCAAAGCTGCTGTGTAAGAGCTGACAAAGCCATTTAATTTTTATTAAAGATTTAACCTAATAAGAAAAGGAGGAAGGAGTTCTTTCCCTACCACTATTGAAATTAAAGTCCCTAAGGGTCTGATTAAAATGAGGCCAAAAGCCATCTGAAATAAGCAAGGGAAACCCCATTTCCCTGGTCTGGGCCCACATTACAAAATAAATTGTTCTCCAGCTTCAGTGCAAAAAAAGGAGCTGCTGGCATGGCATTTACTGCTAGAGAGAAGAAGAATCATCAGAGGAGCCCCTCCCCTTGCTGGATTCCACTGTATTCAATTCAGTCCTTCATTTTCTTCAAGCAAACTAGAGTCATATATATACTGAACCCCTAACAACTAAATAACTGATCTTCAGTAAGGGAGGGGTGGTGAGGAAAACCTTTATCTTTTTAAAAAATTTAAATAAAATGACCATTCACATAAATGCAGGGTTTTTTCTATTTTAAAATAATGTTTATTTTTAAATGTTTCTGATAATATTATTGGATAAAGACTTAAAAAACTTACCTGTATCATTTTTCAGAGTATGCACTATAACATCTAGTCAAAGAATTAAATGTATGCTTTTATTATTATTATTATCTTGTAATAGCTAAAGTTCATATAATTCTTTAAAGTTTCCAATGCATATATATGTATATAAAATTTCATTTGATCCTCACGCTGTGAGATAGGTATTAATTTCATCCCCATATAAGCAAATTGGGACTGATCAAAGTTTAGGGGCTTTAGTGGCTTTAGCCAAAACCCCATAGCTAGTATTTGAGGAAGAATTTAAATTCAGGTCTTCCTGACTCAGAGTCTATTGTTCTATTCCCAAAATCTCGTAGATTCCCCAATTTTAATAAATACTCTTGTTAATAATAATATCAAACTTCAGATAGTTCTTTAATGTTTAAAAAATGCTTTATTTACAGTAATTCAAACCCCACCATTAATGTAAGATAAATATGACTGATATTACTGAGCATACCCATAGTAGTAAGGAGTTGCCTAATCCATTAAACACACAGTTATATTTGGAAAAAGGAAGATAAGATGTAGTTCAAGATGCAGCCATATGTACTAATAACTTGCATATTTGCAATACCTCTGAACACTCAAAGCATTTTCAGCTCTGATGTCTCATTTGATTTACACAAATCACTCATCCATAGAGGTAAGCCAGAGTTATTATCCACATCTTGCAAATTAGGCTTAAAGTAGTACAATTAAAACTTCTAGCTAAGGTGCTTTAATCAGAGGATCTTAGCTTTCTGACATATACTCAAAAAAGATCTAAAATAACTCCATGCCAAATAATCATTAAAACACTCAAAGAGAAATTCCCAAAGAGAAATTGCAATAAGTACCTTTTTCTGATCCTAATAAGCCCAGAATTCTTAAAGGTCCAGATGAAAGCCAAAATTCTGCAGACCCTCTATTCTAGGGAAGCCTGGGAAAGCATAGTTAAACAAACCTGAAGCTTGAGATGCTAGACATACCAGGAGAGGTAGAAGTCAGTAGCATGAAGTCAGAAAATCAAGATCAACACCAAACACAACCTGTCTCAATCAAAGTATAAGACGGTCAGGAGTCTAATCTTAGCAAAAAATATAAAATCAGGAAGGCACTGAATACTATGAATAAATGGAACATGCCCAAGAGGTACACACAGAAAAAGAGAGTAACTTCACAGTAACCACTTCTAAGGGAAAGATGGCTTGGCCATGACATCAAGATTATCTCAAGAAATCATGCAAGAAGTTTTCTGTTTTGTTTTGCTTTTTAATGAAAATCTAAATTGATTAAGAGCCTTGATGGAAAGAATTGAAAGGAGAATAAACAACTGAGAATATAAGACAGAAACTTTATTTAAGAAATGTACTTCCTGAAAATTAAAATGGAACAAATGAATTCAATGGATTTATAAGAAAATAAGAAACAATAGAATAAAACCAAAAGATTAGAGAAAATGTAAGTTATCTCATATTAAAAATAAATGACACAGAAAACAAAAACATGTCAAGGAGAAATTTTAAATTTCATAATAATCAGATTTCCTAAAAACCCACGATTAAATAAAAAAAAGGTTATATCATATTTCATGAAATAATAGGTGATTATTTCCTATGTTTATTTTAACAGAGGATAAAATAAAAATAGAATCTACAGATCATCTCCTTAAATTCTAAAATGAAAATTCCTAGGAATGCTTCCAAAAAAAGAAAATAAAAATAATGAAACACCATACCAAAACTTTTGGGTGGGAACCAAAATATTCCTTAGTTTTACCTATTTCATATCTCTCAAGACTTTTCAAGAAAGGAAACTCACTATATCAATGTAGGTCAGCACCTTCTCTACTACTTGTAGTCTTAGAAAGTTAAATAAAGCAATGAATGATTAAATAACTTGTTCAAAGTTACACACCCAATCCATATCTGACCCTGAACTAAGGTCTTCTTGGTCCTGAGACTAGTTCTCCTCCCTCCGAGGAAAAATCTCATTTATTCAAATAGATAGTAAACTGAAATCAAAGGGATTATATAGATTTGATAAACTCAAAGAATATACAAAGTAAATGGGTTCTTCTATTGGGAGTAAAATATTTCAGTTCAGATGAGCAAAAGTTCCTAATTTCACCATAGGTGACATTCCCAAATCTGTGAGGAAGCAAACTGGAAATTAGGGACATGTCAAAGGTCCACTTTTCCTCTATCTTTCTGCCTTCCAAATCTGTTCTCTTTTTTTAAGATGAATTCTCTATACACTGACATGTTACCTCTCCCTCCCATTTTACAAAACTTGAAAGGATTATATAAAGTTGACTATTATTATAATTGTAAATAATGATGAAGATAAAGTATGTTATGTGCCTGTGAGTAATGAAATATCAATATGCAAATAAATAAGTAAAGGGGACAGCTGGGTGGTGCAGTAGAGTTCAAAGCTAGCCTCAGACATCTTAAAACATGCTATCTATCTGTGTGACCCTGAGCAAGTCACTTGATTCCAATTTTTTCAAAAATAAATTAAAATGCAAATAAAGAAATAGAGATTTATTCAAAAAGGCAATGAAGAAAAACAGTGAGAGCATATAGATGGGTATGAAAAAATTATGAGATATTTGTAAAAAAACAATCCTGTAGGAAAAGTAGTATGATGTCTGAAAAAGAAAGTAGGACATAAAAGTGAGGAATAACATATGGAAATTCCACATATTCCACTAGAATCTATGTGACCGATTAATGGCAAAATATTGTCAGGAGATACAAAGAATGAAAAAGCATGAATGGTCTGGCATCTAGAGGGTTTGCCAATATTGATGAGATTATTGATCCATTACTGAAGAAAAGGACTTTTAAAAATGGAGATTAGGGGAAAGGGAAATCCATTCCAAGAATGAGCAAAGGGACAGGATGGGGAGAACAGAGCAAGAACAGAAAAGAGAAAGGTTCAGAATTATCATTAAATATTAATTAGTACTCAACCAAATGTAGCTAGAGTCTCTGCTTGTAGGTCTATATCCTCTTCAGGGGTCCTCAAACTTTTTAAATAGGGGGCCACTTCACTGTCCCTCAGACTGTTGGAGGGCCGGACTATAGTAAAAACAAAAACTTTGTTTTGTGGGCCTTTAAATAAAGAAACTTCATAGCCCTGGGTGAGGGGGATAAATGTCCTCAACTGCTGCATCTGGCCCATGGGCTGTAGTTTGAGGACCCCGAAAATAATCTGAACCAGCCCCAAGTCTTCTACGCATGTGTATATTAGAGAACTAGAATATTGTACATTGTTACATGCCTCTGGTTAGCTACTGCCCCAAATATTCCCAAAGTGCTTAAAACCAGAAAAGAGACAATTTAAAAGTTCAAGTGGCCTTGTCATTGCAATGCCTTCTCCTGTGGCTTTCACAACTGAAAATACCATTCTCTCTTTTCTCTTTTTTTTTTTTCCTTTTGTAGGCAGAGTTAAGTCATACAGTGAGTGTCTGAGATCAGATTTGAACTTAGTTTCTCCAAGACTGATGCTCTATCCAATATTACTCTATCTTGAAATATAGCATATATAAAAGTACAGAGGTGGCTTTATAAGTATAATAGCTATTTGATTGAATTAAGGAAGTAGGAATAATAACTATGATTCAAGTAAGCCACCACAGAAAGGTCTGATGGCTGTACTTGGAATCAAATCTTTGCTCCCCAAAGTTATATTGGTACTTTTAAATAGACTGGGATATTCTTAGTATGGGGCTAGCACCAAAATATTTACCATATCAAGATTGGAGGACCAAGAGACTTAGCATTATCATCAATGACAAATAATGATTAGCATCCATCTAAACATAGCATGGACCCTTAAGGAGTTGTGGGCTTATAATATTCTCAGGAATACAAACTATCCCCAAAGACTCCATATCTATAAGCAAACTAGGGAGATAATGAAGAATTCAGCATTCTTACTGCCTTTACAAGGCATAGTTAGCCTCCAAAGTGACATGTTAGCTCTATTTTTAATTAAAATATTTTACATTATATTAAAGATAAATAGACTAACCTTAGATGTATTTGAAGTATGACTATCAAAACTGGGAATTCAAATTTCTTACTCTGGGAATTATTTGAATTCTGGTACAAGGGAACTTATAAGAAGTCTGGGTCTTTTTTAATGCTTTATATATCTATGGATAGTTATTATTCTAGTTTAAATGAGTTCATTGAGTAAATGGGCATATGGGGAAAATAACTATAATTTTCCTTTTTTTGGTTAATTACATCTATATTGACAAGAATTTATTGTTTAGTTCTAGACAAAAGAATGATTATTACCTATTTCTCAGGTGGCTAAGTAGAGGAAGAGGCAATTACAATACCTCTAGGATAAGCAAAAAATTCAGCAACCATATAAAAGTACTGAATACAGCTTACTGCACCAGTCAGTTCTGAGTCAGTCCTTATATTCCTCTAAGATTATCATGAATAAAATTGTTTCTATCCCAGTGTAATGAGGGCCTAAAAAAAAAGAAAGGGGGAGAGGAGTACAACCTGGACTCCCTTTGAAGGATCGATCCTTTTATAAAATGTACCTTTTTAAAAGATAATTCAGTCTTTTTGACACACTTAAGACCAACAACACTTAAAATAAAAATTAAATTGATTTTGCAAAACTATGAGATGTTCTCTTAGATTTGTGGTCACTGCTTCCCCACAGGGCCCTGCTTTTGATTTTTTAACTATAAAACAAGGGAGTTAATGGTATAACCAACAGAGCTCCAGGACAGTAGTCCAGAAGACCTCAGTTCAAATTTCTCCTCAAACATTTACCAGCTGTACAAGTCACTTAGCTTCTATTTACCTCAGTTTATCAATCTGTAAAGTCAGAATAATAATAATACTTATCTGCCAGTGTTATTATGAAGATCAAATGAGATAATAATGATGAAGTGCTTAAGTTCTACATTTTGTTGTTTGTCATTCAGTCATCTCAATTATGATACTATTTTGTGACTCAATTTGGAGTTTTGTTGGCAAAGCTACTGGAGTGGTTTGCCATTTCCTTCCCTGGTGGATTCCTTTTGTCAGGGAAAGGTTGACTGATTTTTCCATAGTCACAGAGCTCATAGGTGCCTATATCCACTATGAATTCAGGTTTTTCTGACTCCAGACTCCATGCTCCATACATTGAGCCACTGGCTACCTCCAAGTGTTTCATAAATTTTAGTTGTTATTAAAACTTAAATTAATGCATTTCCTTCTTTTCTTGATATCTGACTCTCGTGTTCTCTCGAGACTATGTGAGTTTTTATCACAAGTGGTTTAGATGTTAGCTTCACTTAGGCTTTTCACAGTTATGTTAAGATCTGGAAAATGACAAGTCCTAGAACCAGGTTAAAGACAATCTCTTTCCCCTTCACCCATCCCCTGCTATCTGCCAGTACTGCCTGGATTATTAATGGAACTGACATCTTTGCACAATTGACTGAGCAGTCCAGCAGCTGGATAACAAGTGGGGAAGCTGACAGCAGCAAATCTAACCCCAAAGAGATAAGCAAACGTGCTGCAGCTATTAGTTCATCTCAGGGTAAAGAGAAAGAATCCTACATGGTGTTAAACCTCAACATAAAATTTCCAGATTTCTCAAGGAATATGCCCCCTTTTCCAACAAATTTATGATGGGGAAAGGATGGGAGAAACAAAGAGGCAGAGGCAGGTCTTACTTCAGAATAGGGAAATTCTTCCCCAGAGACAGTGGCTAGAGGGCTAAAATTGTAATTGAGAAGACCTCATTTCAAATCTACTGCACTTCCTACCTATGTAATCTTGGACAAGTCACTTAACCACTCAGCTTCTGTCTCACCTCCCTCAATCATAAAGCAAAAATCCCCAAAATTGTTAAAAGAATAAAATAAGATAATATTTGCAAAGTACCTGGCATTTTTTATCATTGTTGAGTCATATTGATCACTTCTGACACATTGTGACCCCATTTGGTATTTTCTTGGAATGAGATTTTTTCTCCAGCTGATTTTACAGATGAGGAAACTGAGGCAAACAGAGTTAAATGACTTGACCAGAGTTTTGTAATTCTGAAGCTAGATTTGAACTCAAGAAGATAGGTTTCCTGACTTCAAGCCCAGTACTCTATTCACTATACAACCTAGCTGCTTCTTTTTATGTATATGCATATGTATACACATATAAATATATACATATATAGCACTTGTTTGTATGTATTGTATTTATACATGTGTGTATATATATATATGTGAGTAAAAATATGTAAGCAAATTTCTAATTCAAATATATTGTATATATTCAATCATTTCAGAAATACTCAATTCTTCATGACCTAGTTGGAGGTTTTTTTGGTAAAGATACTGAATTGTTTTATCATTTCCTTCTCCAGTTCCTTTTACAGATGAGGAAACTGAAGTAAACCAAGTTGAATGACTTGCCCAGAATCACATAACCAGGAAGCATCCGATGTAGATTTGAACTTAACTCTTTCTGACTCCAGATTCTGCCCTCTTTTTACTGTATCATATAGCTGCCCATATTGTATGTGTGTGTGTTATATAATATATATATATATATATATATATATATATATATATAGTCTATATATGTGGATGTTTAGGGAAGGAGGAAGGAAGGAAAGAAGGAAGGAAGGACGGATGGACAATACCTTACAAGTAAGAGGCAATATGAAACAGTAGACAGAAAACTGGCTTCACAACAAGGATGTCCATTTTCCATAATACATAATCCCTGAAACTATGGGCAAATCACTTAATTTTCAGGGGTCTGGGAAGATCTCTAAGATATTAAATTGTCAAAAAATTGCTGAACTAGACCAATAGTGAGAATCCTAGATCAAAGGAATGTCTGGCACAGGGCATACCTACTTAGTTGCTTGGGGATCATATACCTAGACAGTGTAGAATAGTGATTGGAGAACTTTAGATAAGAAAACCTATGTTCCTGTACACAAATACTGTTTCAACTCCCTCAATGTTAGGGTCCACCTTCTAAGAATGTAATGATACAAGTTCCCTAGAATGATGAAAACACAGCTCTAGGTCCTTTCTTTGTTTTAATGGACTGGATCTAGAATCAAGAAATCCTCAGTTTGAGTCCTGTGACTCATTGTCCCCAGTCTTGGTTGTAAATCGGTGTTGAAGAAGGCTCTATGGGGAAAATATCACCCAGTCTGCAGCTTTGTCACATACCCGTATCTGTGATGTTTGTACCCCCCTACCTGATAACATCACATATAGGCATTTGGGGAGGAATTGAAATAAAAAGGTCCAGTCCCCTTCTGCTGACTTAGACCAGTCCAAATTGTCTATATCCGATTACAAAAGCTATCAATAAAAGCCAGCTCCAGCTTGAATCCCTTGCTTATCTCTAGTGATCAGACCATCTATGTGCTTCTATCTGGACATATTTTAATAAACACTTTTTTCTTCGTCCTGAGTTTTGCTTCACTAATCAGAGAGAAAGACCAAAAATTTATTAGCTTGTGATCCTAGTGAATCATTTAACCTCCCTCATTTATCTAATCCTGAAAATGGTGATAATGATGGCTCCTACCTCCCAAGCTTTTTATGAGGATCAAATGAGATAATAAATGCAAACCTTAAAGATCTATATAAATCCTAGTTATTGTTTCATTACCCTATATATAATATATGTATATGTACATATATGTATGTATATGTATACATATATGTATATATTTAAATATGTGTATTCTCTAGAAAGAATGCAAATTTCCAAGTGGAAGGGGCTATTTCATTTTTATCTTTATATTTATATTCCCAGATCCTATCATGGTGTCTGGCATATAGTAGATATGTTTGTTTGTTTGCTTCATTATCTAAAACTTTAATTGATCAATGGTCTTATTCTTCTGGTAAGTCCCTTTAATGTTGTAGATCAAAACCCATTCATACCTACCTACCTTAGCCATGTTTTCTCACAAATACCATTCCAGGGATCAACCCAACATTTTGGAGTCCTTCCTTATACCAGGAAAGAGAGTTGCATAATTTGGTACTAGCTTGTGAACAAGAAAATTAAGCCTTAAAATTTTACTATCTGGAAATAAAACCAGGGGATACTTTCCATCATTTATTAAAGGTCACTCTCCTGTTTCCCACTTTGAGAGTACTTCTTAGGTCATGTGGCTGTCTCTGAATTGCTTTCCAAAGATATAATAATCCCTTGTGTTTATCTTGTGCTTTGGAGGTTGAAAAGTGCTTTCACATGTAATGGCATTTGATCCTCAACACAATCCAACAAGCCATACAGAACAGTTATTATGATCACTTCTTTACAGGTGAGAAAATGGATCTTCAGAAAGTTCAGTGACGTGTTCAACATCACACAACTTTTTAAGTGGTAAAACCAGGTGTAGAACTCTAACTTCCTTGCAAAAACAGCATTCTTTCCACTATACCCCACTCATCTCAAACTATCTTTCCCTCCTTAGACATCCCCCTAAAAAAATCACACTAAAATATCAGATTTTGATTGATTAACCAGGTTATTAACTCTCTAGTATGTACTCTTGATTCTCCTGGACTTTCCACAATACTACAGAAACCTCCTCACCCTGTAAGTTTACTTCACCCTGGCTTTCTCACACAAAACAGGACATCTGTTTTAAGGTAGATGCCTTAAGGTTCCCAAAGTATTTTGCATTTATTAACCCATTTGATTCTTATTATCATCCTATAATATACTGCATTTATTGGTAAGAAAGAAGAGAGACTGTGAATGCTTATATTAATGATAATGAAGATGAGAAGGAAGAGGATAATATTTTTATGTCACCTACTATGTTCTAGGTGCTATTTTAGGAACTTTACAATTATTTTCTGTTTTCATCCTCACAACAGTCCAACAAGGTACATGGAGGAAACTGAGGTAAATAGAGGTTAAATAACTTACCCAGCTACTAAGGGTCACAAAAGACACTGACTGCAGGCCCAACACTCAATCCACCTATTTGTCCCTTTGTCTCCTAGAAGTATATACAAATATTTAAAAATTATGGACCATGTGTTTGCATGTGTCCATTTGCAGCAAGAAACAAATATTATGACGATCTCAAGTTGGAATTAACCCACTAATCTATATTTATGAACATTTCTATTAGCATAGAGTGCCCCATATAACAAGAATGATAGAGCTATGAAAAGATTACAGAAACATCAAAGTATTTCTTTGAGGTAGAAAAGGTGATTTTTGGCATTTGTTTAAAAGCCTAAATCTGAAAATGTTAGAGTTAAAAGGGACCATAGAAAGCTATGCATAATAGAAGCTTGAAAATACACTAAATGTAAACAATATTCTATCTTCCAAGCCACAAAAATGTTATCCATTTATTTTTTCTCATATCTCCAAATATTGTTATCCCTTCCCAATTTTGTCCTCACATTTTTTCTATCATGTAAATGGATATATGCAAGAAACATGATAAAAATTATCTTGGTTCAAGTTCTTCCTTTGACATTTTGCTATGTGGGTGACTTTATGCTGGTCACTTAAATTTCCTTATCTGTAAAAAAGAAAAGTGAGTTAAATTCAATGAGATCATATTTAGATCTATGATTCTGGAATTCAATTAATTAGTATCTTTATTCCTCTTATTTTTTTCATATTACATAATTAAAAATATAACTAATAAAGTAAAAATATGTAATAGAACCAAAAAAGAACTAAAAGGAAAGAAGCTTAAAACATAAAGATGGGGGAATCCTTCTAAAATTTTAATAATTGCCTGGCAACAAATTTCTCAAAATTTATTTTAGAATTCTACTATCATTAATTATTAGAGAAATGAAAATTAAAACAACTCTGAGGTACACCTCTTAGAAATGGCAAATGCTAGAGGGGATATAAAAAATAGGACACTAATATATTACTGATGGAATTATAAACAGGTCCAATCATTATCGAGAACAATATGGAATTGCATCCAAAATATATAAAAGTACATACCCTTTGACCCAGAAATACCACTCTTAGGTTTATACAGCAAAGAAATATTAAAAAAAAAAAAAAAGAAAGAAAAAGAAAAGAAAAAAAGAAAGAAAGAAAGAAAAAGACCTATATGTACAAAATATTTATAGCAGCTTTTTTTTTTGTGATAGCAACTGTGGAGAGGCCCATCTTGTATGAACAAGGCATATGACAGGGCCTCTTGAATACATCCTATATGCTCAACTACTATGGATTTCCCTTCTCATCAATAGCCTTGCCTTTCCATTCCTTTCCAATTGTTCTATTCCTCCCCATGGGAATATAAGCTTTCTTGTATGCTTGTATTTGTATCCTTAGCATTTAGCACAATTTCTGGCACATATTAAAGGATCAAAAACGCTCGCTCACTCACTCGCTCTCTCTCTCTCTCTCTCTCTCTGTCTCTCCCTCTCTCTCTTTCTCTCGCTCTGTCTCTCTCTCTCTGTCTCTCTCTGTCTCTGTCTTTCTCTCTGTCTCTGTCTCTCTGTGTCTGTCTGTCTCTCCCTCTGTCTCTCTCTCTCTCTCTCTCTCTCTCTCTTGTCTCTCTATCTCTCTCTTTGTCTCTGTCCCTCTCAACTGAGGAGAAGCCTATCAATTGGGAATGGCTGAACAAGTTGTAGATGATTATGATGGAATATTATTATGCTATAAGAAATGTCAAGCAGGATGATTTCAGAAAAATCTGGGAAGACATATGAACTGAAGCAAAGTGGGGTGAGCAGAACTAAAATTTTATACAAAATAACTGTAATAACATAATGACAATTAATCATGAAAGACTTAGCTGCTCTGATCAATACAGTGATCCTAGAAAATGCTCAAGGAATCATGAAATACTATCTGTGAAGCAATCTTGTTTTACCTTCTTACTGTGTGTCCTTTGTTGCTTCCAACTAGACTTTCAGATACTGAATTTTTTAAAATCTCTATCAAGACATCTGTCCAAATACTTTTGGAGCCAGACTGTCATATCCAGTATGTTAACTCTCCTTTCTCAGTTTTGCGTAATTGCAAATATGATGAGTGTACCATCTACGTTTTTATGTAGCCATTAGATTGGGTTACAATGGATTAAAATACTTATTAAGTACTTTGAAAAAAACCTCCATAGAGAGAACTGATGAACTCAGAACAGATTGAAACATATTTTCTCATATTTTCCTTATTTTTCTTATTTTTTTCACCTACCATAATGAGGTTAATGTAAAAATGTGCTTTGCATGACTTCATATGCAAAATGGATTTTATATTTCTTGCCTTCTCAATGAGTGGGAGGAGGAAGGGAAAAGAGGAGAAAGTTAAAACCAAATGTTTTTTTTTAATTTTTGTAAGAGGCATGCTGTCTACTGACTTACTTGTTAATGCTAAATAACTCAAGAGCTAATGAACTTTTACTTGAAAACTAAACTTTGTGAATATCTAAAATGAAGTACTGTAACCTCACTATAACACAAGTCATAGCATGCCTTTAAGGTTAATGACTTCCCTTTTACTAGAAATATTCAAGTGAGACTGGGTTCTTCTTGTCAAAGATGTAGAAAGAATTAATGTTTTAAATAATGGAGAGAGAGCGAGAGCAAGAGCGAGAGCGAGAGAGATTTTTTAATCCCTTAATATATACCAGAAATTATGCTAAGTGCTGATGATATAAATACAAGCATACAAGAGAGCTTACATTCCCAAGGAAGAAAGAAATTTCTCTCCAAAAGGAATGGAAAGGCAAAGCTACCAATGAAAAGAGAAATCCATAGTGAGTTGAGAAGATAGGATGTGTCCAAAAGGCTTTGTCAGTCAACTTATAAATGCAGTAAACATCTCAGTGATTAGAGGTATCTGTATCTGTACCTCTATGTGGATATATGTATGCAAATATGTTTCTATTTATGACAAAAAAAGGCAAGAAGCAATTTTGCAGGTATATTTAATTTGCATTGTCTGGGCCCTTCATAAAATGATTGTCCAAGCTAAGGACTCATCAATCTTGAAACTGGGCCTCAGGTATTCTATGAATCTCAGAGAAGTTATATATGAATATATCACAAATTAATATAATGGCAAAAAGTCGCCATATTAGTAGTCCCAGTAATAGTCCCTTTTAAATGGTCCCTTTTAGTTACTTTATATGTATATTGTTTGTTGGCTTTTGTAAATCCTATGCATTCCTTGAATATTCTGTGTGAAATAAAGTCTATTCCATACCCAGTTTTCTTGTGCTATCTTCAGTACTTCTCCAGAAGATGGGAATTCCTTTTACCTATATTTGGAAAAACCCTGAAGCAAACTACAACCAAGTGTAATTTTAGAGATTTCCTAGATTAAGACCAAGTAGGAACAATGAGTCAAAAAGGAAAACTAAATTTCAAGGTGTCAGTCTACAGGATCGGATCCAGTCTAAGTCAGCCAGAGGTTCTTGTTTTTGTTTTGCTATTGTTGTTCTTGTTTGGGGAGGGGGGTGGGGGGGATATACGGGGTGGAGGTGGTTCTAGGCCATCATGGATCATACATAAAATGAAGGGACTGAACAAAATGACCTCTAAGGTGCTCTCTGCCTCAAGAACCTATTATCCCACTGACACTAGTTACTAAAATGGAATTTCATGCAAATCACCCATAAGGACCCCAAAGACATTATGTTGGTAACAATCTAGTCCACCAAAGTACAATTCAATTAAACCCACATTGGAAAATCAAACAACAAAGCCAGACATTTATGATACATGTATAATAAAGCTGATTGAAACTTTACAATTTGATTTGATCTAAGACTATATGTTGCAGACAAGTTACTTGTCTACTTAGTGGAAGGAGTTGCCATAATTAGTGTTCCTCATCAATTAAATCCCAGGTTCCAGATTCCTTCTCCACACAAAGCAAATAAAATTATTTTCTTATATCTTTAAAGTGTCTCATAATGGTTCATGTAAAGAAGGTCATTCATTTTTATAATCAGAGAATAATTTAATAATCAATTAAAACCACAAACCCTATGTGGTGGCTCCTTACACAGACATCACCACAATCTGCCACCACCCATGACTGTCTTCTTGTCCACAAGACCACTGTGGCTTACAAGTAGAGGAAAGGAGGAAAAGGTAAGAGTACAAAAAAAAAAATAAGAAAAGTAAAAGTATATTGGCATCCTTAGGCTCCAATTTCCTCATCAGTAAAATGAGGAAGTTGGATTAGATGTTCTCCATGATCTCTTTTAGCTCTCAAATGCTATAACTAAACATTTCAAAAGAAGCTTATTTTTGGTATTTGGACAGATAGAAACTTAGAGCTTAAAATCATTATTCTTCTTTATTCATCATCCTATTCAATATGAAAAATATTATAACACAGGTACAGAACAATCAAAATTCACTTTCATTTGCTACTCCTGATTCGGTCTTCCTTAACTTAACATTCCTAAATAAAGATGGAAGTTGCAAACCAAGAAGGAGGAGATAAAAATCATACCAAGAATATAAGGCTGGTAAGGTGGGGAGGCAGCTGGAGAAGCATGTATCCAAAAGGCCCTACCATACAACTTGTACATGCAGGAAATATCTCAGTGTATCTGTCTCTATGTGGATGCATATTTATAAATATGTTTTTATCTATGACAAAAAAAAAGGGAAGAAGTCATTTTTGTAGGTGTACTTATTTTACTTATTTTTAAACTTATTGTTTAAAAAAAAGTCAAAAATTCACAGACTAAAGGTTAATCAGTTACTGATGGTCAGATGAGTATTAAGTCAAAAGAAACAATATAGATAGAAAATAGTTTAGGGAAAAGCTCAAATTTCATGGAATGTGAGAACAAAAGGGACCTTAAAGATTATCTAACTCACTTCCTTCATTTCAAGATGAGTAAACTGAGACCTACAATGATAAAATTGCACACAGATTTAGTAGCAAAGCTAGGATGAGGTCCCTATATTTTTAGGCTCCCAGTTTGGGGTTCTTTCCACTGGGATGCATTAAATGGGCTGAGAAAGAAAATAGCTCAGGATGGTGAGTGGGATGTGGCGGGGAAAGCAGATAATTAAGGAAGAAATGTGGGAAACTAGTGGGTCTTTTCCCTTGCCCTGTTTATGATTTCATTTTTATTCTCATTGGAATGCCTTCCTTCTCTACCAGTTGGAACCCCCAGTTCTCTCAAAGGAGCATACTTAGTCTTTTCCTTATTATAGTACTACCACTCATAGCCAACCTTCTACTTCTTCATCCTTCATTCCACCTTCAATGTGACTGTTCTCCCTACAAGCTCAGAATCTACTTTGTAAATGTTTGTGTTTACTTATCTCTGAACATATTGTTTCTACCTTAAGTTTATCTTCTGTTCAGGGCAGAGAAGGCTATCATATTTGTCTTTATATCCCTAGCACCAGGTATATGCAAATATACAATATGCAAACTACTCTCTACATATAAGATTCATAGAGTGTAAATGGAAGGTGATCTCAGAGAGAACTTGAAAAAAAGTAAGATTTAGATGAACTTTGAAGGAAACCAGAGAGCCAGGAAGCAGAGTAAGG
Source organism: Sarcophilus harrisii (assembly GCF_902635505.1). Classification (NCBI taxonomy): domain Eukaryota; kingdom Metazoa; phylum Chordata; class Mammalia; order Dasyuromorphia; family Dasyuridae; genus Sarcophilus; species Sarcophilus harrisii. The sequence goes on from NC_045428.1 coordinate 271,997,820, forward strand.
AGGAAGAGCATTCTAGGCACAGGGGTAAACCAATGAAGAGGCACAGAATTGAAAGATAGAGTGCCATGTGAGAGCAAGAGCCAAAAAAGAAAAAGTTTGGGGTACTATTCAGTGCTTCTCCAGAAGTTGGGAATTCCTTTTAGCTATATTTGGAAAAATCCTAAAGCAAGCTATATCTAAGTCTAATTTTAGAGATTTCTTAAATTAAGACCAATTAGAAACAATGAGTCAAAAAGGAAACTATGTGCAAAGGGCTAAAGAATAAGAAGATCAGAAAAGTAGGAAGGGACCAGGTTATGAAGGGCATTAAATGCCAATTGAAACCCTAGAAGTAATAGGGAGCCAATGGATGTTTTATCAGAGGGAGGTGAGGACAATCCCTTTGTGGAAATTCCATTCAATGTCCCAAGATCAAATTTATGTGCATAAAGCACTTAATAAATTGCAAAGCACCTCTCTCAAAATAATCCCATAATAAGGTAGGTAATACAAATATTATTCACCCAAATTTACAGATGGGAAAATAAACTCTGTGTCATGGGCCATACAGCTCCTAAGTGGCAGAACTAGTAATCAAATCAAGTTCTGATTCCTAGTACTACATTCTCTGCTTTGTTTTTGAAGCTATAATGGATCTGCAGCTGCATCCAAATACACTATTGTGCATGGGAATCATTACAAAATGACCTCAAAGTTCTTAGTACTTGGATCAAGAAAAAAGATTAACAAAGATTGTTTTTTAAATTGTTTTACAAGTTGTAACAAAAAGAGGGCTGACCTTGGACTTAAGAAGACCTGGTTCAAATCTATCCTTCCACACATATTAATTAACTGGATATATTTGGGCAAGTTGCTTAACTGTTCATGACAGCCAGGCCACTTTTTAAAACAGAAGTTATAGAGACATGGCAAATCTGTGTGCATTGAGGGAATTATCATACTACACACTTCTGGTAAAATCAAAGTGCTGACAAAAAAAATCAGGACCTATTTGTGCTTTTAAAAAAATTAACAAATCCCTATGACCTGATATTTATTTATAATAACTTTCTAACCATTTTCAAAGTACATGATCACAAAAAGATTACATTTCGTTCACAAGACTAGTTTTTAAAAATACCTTACCATAAGATCTAGAACTGGAAGGAATTTTTGGAATTTTAATAGCTGGGAACAACATTGAAAATTAAAAAGATAATGTGGCTTGCCCAAGGTTAGATAAATACAAAAAATTCAAATCCAGATCTTTTGATTATAAATTCAATGTTCTTTCAACTATACCAGACTGTAAACTGTTAAATAATATAAAAACTATTCATGATCTCTTTCTAGAGGTGAGGAAGAAGTCAGAGATAACCAGTTTATTCTTCCCAAGAAGTAAGGCCACCATTGCTGATTACTCACCATTAATTGCCTCCAGAAAGTAACAGGACAAAACATTATCAATAAATTTCCTTCTTCAAAACATCACCACTGTTATACAAGTCATAATAATAAGCTCTTGCCCATTTTCATTCTCTCTCTTTTGTTTTCTTCCCAGTTTCAGGAGGTTCATTACTGTGGAATATTGTGGTCACCATTTAATGCCATATAGTACATTGTCAATATAGGATCTTTAAACTGGTAGGAAAAGTAGAGCTTCTTCCTTCTCATTCATTATTTTCCAGTTTTTCTTATAAGTTTCCCAGTGATTCAGCACTAGTCTACTGTGTATACTGTTAACTGATGAGAAATCTTGGGCATAGGGGTAATAGTTTAAAAAAAAAATACAAGCCCAAAGAATAGTGCCAAGGTTTACCATGGGATGAGAGCAAATTATGTACCTCCACCTAAAATGTAGGTGAAAGTAAAGAATTTCTTCTTAATGTAGGGATTATTAAATAGGAACAGAAAGTATCTAGAAAATAATCAGAGATTTCCATGTAAAATTCAAGTAATTAGTAGGTAAAGCTCCCCCATTCTTGTTGGTTATTAAAAGGCAATCAAGTCAGATACAGCAGAGAAAGAATGACAAAGAAAAAATAATAATTTTCAAAAAACAGACAAGAAACAAAATACTGCATAAAAGTCTTTAGCTCTTTAACTATGTATGTTCTTTTCAAGTACCAAGAGCTCCATCCAGAGAACTTCTTGAGAATTGCACTTTATTTATTCCAGAGAAAAAGAAAAGCCAAATCTTTTGTAGTCCAAAATAAGACCCACCTTCATCCACCCTAGAGAGCCCTTCTCTTTTATTGGATGATGAAGAAGCAGCATCCACATTTTTATTTTCATTTTTTGAGCATTCTGATATTCCAAATACAATCAGCACTTCAAGATGCTTCCTGAGGCTTCCTGGGGAATCTAAATAAAATGATAAATAGGTGCTTTTTCTTCTTCTACCTGTTCTGTTCATCTCTAAGAACTCTCAGGTCATCAGAAGCAAGTACTTTGTTAAAATAATAACAATGATGTAGCAGCTTCCCCAGATGCACAATGAAATTCAGAGCAAACCTGTTGGCAAACAGGAATATATAATAAGAATAGAATTAAGACTACTTCTGTGTAAAGTGGGATCCCCAGTCACCTTGACTAGAATGTCAAACAGTGATGCAGCAGATCACTTTCAACCTTTTGCCATGTCCCTGAGATAAACACTGTATGGGCTTGTTGAAGAAGAGGTTATTGTTCCCAGGACATTATGTTTATATCACTCACACAATTCACATACTCAAGTCAGGAGAGGCTCTTTTCTACTAGAAGGGGTCAGAGTGCTAAAAAAAAAACCAAGCTATGGTAGTAATATTCATTTTCTCTCACCACACCATAACAACCAAAGATTCTCTAAAAGAGACTCCAAATGCTTAAATAAATGAAAAAAAATCTTCTCAAAACAACAAACATCATAATGCTGAGAGGTCCCCCTACCCTTTCACCAGCTTCATACCTCAGAATGTAATTTAGTTCCCTCTGTGAGAAGCCGCTGCCCATTCTCTATAAGATGATGGACAGTCTTGACTGACAGGCTTTGGGGAGGGGCAAATAAGACTTAACCTTTATTCTGTTTTCCCCCCTTTTGTTCTTTTTCACTGTCAAACACCAAGAAAGCTTTTCATGTATGTTGACAGAAAAATGCGCTGAAGAGATTACAGCCCTGAGGTGGGAGGATCCTTGCTGACACACCATCCACTCCAAGGGCAATGGGTAGGGAATATACAGTCCAAGAGCTTGGCTAGATTCACTGAAGGACAGAATTTCCTTCAGCACATAAAATAAGGTAGATTATAAAGTAATGACTTGGGGAAAGGGGCAGAGCTCTATTCAGAAATAAAAGTGATATGAATACAAAAGATGTCCATTTAAAAATTTAAAGAAAAGAAAATGATGGGATTGGTTGCCACAGGTAGTGCATGGTAATGTCTCATTACTCTGCAGTAATGCTATGTGTATGAGAACATGTCAATCAGAATACCTCATATTTAATGCTGGAAAACACTTCAGAACTCATCAAGGCAGCTAGGCAAGAGCTATTATTCTATAGAATAATATAGAATGAATGCTGGAACTGGAGTCAGGAAGAACTGAATTCAAATCCAGTCTCAAACACTTTCTAAGTGTGTGACACTAGGCAAATTACAATCCCTTCAGTTTCAGGTTTCCCAACTAAACATAGGAATGATAAAAGTACCTACACTGCAGAGTGGCTGTGAGGATCAAATCAGATAATGTTTGTGTAGTGCTTAGTCCAATGCATATAATGGGCAATAAATAAATAAACAAACAAACAGATAGATAGATAAATGAATGAATGAATAATCAAGTAGATAAATAAATGAGTGAATGAATGAGTAAATAAATAGATATATAGATACATAGATATATAGATATATATACACACATACATGCATAATGTCACTGCTGATTAGGCCAGAAGCTTTTATCTGTTCCATTTTTGACCTGAGCCAGTTCATCTCTCTTAGGTACATAGTAAGAGCTTAATAAATGTCTGTTGTCTTTCTTCCTTTCCTTCCTTAATTTATTTACAGACAAGAAAGCCGAGTCTTAGGAAGCTTGAATGACATGCTCACAATCATACAGTTAATAAGCAGCAAAGCTGCAAATTTAGAGTCAGGTTTGGAAATGGAAAATTGCTCCTTTTCCACTGTACTAGGCTTTGATCACTTGAGGGCTATCCCTAGCAGAGTCACTGAAGCTTAAAGTGATCACAGAATCATTAAACTGGTAAGAACCTTGAAGTTCACCTGATACAACCAACCCATTTTATAAATAAAGAAACTGAGACATAGAAAAGTTAGATATCTTGCCTAAGATCATACAGGTAGTCTTACTGGTCATGCTTTTTGGGTCACCTCTGAAAAATAATGCAGCAGGATGTGTTTCATTTGCTTACAAAGGCAGCATCATCCATGGAACCTAGGGATAACACTGTGCATGCAGCAGAAGGACACAGAGCCAATACAGGGTTTTCCCTTTTCTTTTGTTGTTCAGGTCTTTCCTGCCAGCTGTTCCTCTTAACTCCCTGCTGTTCTGCATGCTGCCATATACACTAAGAGGCTTATGCAAAATCACTGGCTAACAGGAAGTGTGGCTAAACAGAATCACTCCTAAAAAAAACTGAAGACCATGCTATAAAGTCTTTCAAAAAACACTAAAATACATGAAAAACCAATGGTTGCATCAATTTGGGCAACTCCCAGTATGGGAACTCTTTGCACAGATCTATTTATGATTTAAAACATAGGATCTAAAGAGTCCTTAAACTGAAGTCTGCAATACACACACATGCACACACACACACACACACACACACACGTGTGTGCGTATTTATGTGTGTGGATATATATGTATATATGTTTGTGTGTCTGTACATGTGTCTATACAAATGTGTATATGTGTGTATATTTTGATGTGATTGATTTCCTTTACGATCTCATGTACTTTATCATACACATTCAAAAATCATCTTTTCGAGAATAGGTCCATGTCTTCACCTGGCTGACAAAGGGGCGTGTGACACAAAAAAGGTGAAAAATCCTTGTTCTAAAGAGATTATGAGGTACAGAGAGGTTAAATCATTTGCTTTGGATCATACAACTAGAAAATGTCACAGTTGCGATATGAAGCTGGGTCTTCCTGAGTTTATGCCCAGCATGCTATCCACAATACCATAACCACTATAATTTTGAAAATCCCATTAGAAAAATGAAAGGGCAGGACTCATTTCCTCTTATTTCCAGAGAGTAAAATCTATTTGTACATTCCAAAATAGAATTTAGTTTTATAGGTGTTTAGAAGCTTCAACAACAGTGCAAACATCAAAACGTTAAATCAGAATCAAGCATGAAACCACTTACCAAAAAAATTTTAAACGTGAGATTTCTTTACCTTTTCTCTGGCTCGCCTCTTTGTCCCTGCATCCATCCACTCATTTTCTTTATCCAGCATGTCAATGAAGGCCCAGCGAACTCCTTCAATCAGTTCCTCCATCTAAAAAAAGAAAGTCACCCTAATAAGAAAGTCTAGGCATAAGGTAGAAAGACAGAAGGCAAAAGGTAGACAATGAGAAGATGTAAAAAGCAGGAACCTCTGAAAGAGAGCTTCAGGGCCGAGCCCCATTTCAGGGAGACACAGTTTAATGAAAAGAGAGGTGCCTTCTTTGTACTGAGACTGGGACATTCCAGAAAGACCCTGCAAAGAAAGACTCTTCCTCAACTCAGCAGAAGTAGAGAGGAGTTGCAGTGACTGCAGCATTTACTTCTCCAAATCATTTCAAGGACCAGCAATAAACAGATTACATGAAGAAATTACCATAACTCCTACCTTGTAACCTAAATCTGCCTGTGGCTATCTAGCTCTGACAACTCATTTCAATTTTCTATAAGGGCTGAAGGAGAAAAGAATAAAAAGTCAAAAAGTGAACACAGAGTTGGGTATTTCAGAAAAATGACTGAAACTGAAAAGATCCAGAGTTAACAGAAGGCCAAGTAGAATGACAAGGAACCCTGAGGGAAAACTTCTCCCACATGAATCAGAGCTGTTCTGGGTACCCCAGTCAGTTCTTTTTAAGTTTGATCCCTAGGGCAAACCAGATATTTTCTCAGTATCTTTGTTCTTATCTTCTCATTCACCTTATCTCTCTCTCTTCTCTCTCTCTCTCTCTCTCTCTCTCTCTCTCTCTCTCTCACACACACACACACACACACACACACACACACACACATTTTACAGAGGAGAAAATTCAGAACCAGAGAAATTTCTTACCTAAAATTAACAAAGGAGCCAAATGCAGGAACTAGGATTCAAACTCAAGATTTAAGGGTTGGGTGTTTTTTTCCTGGAAATAAGAAAGGAACCTTCCAGGTCTTGGGGGGACGGGGGGGGGGGGTCTCTGATTTGGCTCCAAAAGGGGGGGGGGGAAATATAATAAGAAAGAAAAAAGTTCGATGCCTAAAGTAGGAAAACAAAAAACAAGAAGGGTATTAGAAGTAGAAGACCACCTCCGATTGCAATCAACCACTAAATATAGAGATTAATCTCACTCACAAGATTAACACTCATTTTCCAGCCCTTAATAATTACACTGAAAAAGGTGAGATAGTAAATAGTTCTTGTCCAGGGATCTACCATCATAGGGAATTTCTCCATCTTACAAATTGGAACTAGAACCTGTTCCCATTGTCCCTGTCCAGACTACACTCTCTACTTGTTCCCTCAGTTTGTTTTAATGCCAAGACAGTATTAATATTTGTATACCTAGATGCCACTGAAGACCCTAAAATTTAAAGCAAGAAAGGGAAAAGAAGGGAAGGAAAAGGAAGAAGAATTTACATAATAGTTACTATGTACCAGACACTGGTTAAGTGCTTTTTACAAGTATTTGCATTTCATTTGATCCTTACATCAATCCTGTGAGGTAGGTTCAATAGAAGTTCAATAACTTATCCAGGGTTATATAACTAATAAGTATCTGAGATAGGATTTGAACTCAGGTTGTCCTGACTCCAGGTCTGGTGCTCAATCCACTGTGACAGATAAAAGGACTTATCTATTCCAATTCCCTCATTTTTACTAAAAAAAAAAATTTGAAGTCCAAATGAAATGCATATTCTTCTACCCAATCTGATCCTTGGGATTCTATCTACATATGCTGAAAGTCTCTGATTTGGCTCCAAAATCTGGACTCCAGACTCAACTTTACTCATTGTCTTTTTAGTACCTTGAGATAGCTACCATTTTTTTCTACTAATTAATCAAAATCATCACTGATTATATATAACCTATTTCACATATGCCTCATTAGCAGGAAAGCACTTCCAGTCAAGCTGGGGACCCATCTCTGGCCCCTCCTAGACTGCCACTATTCATGTATGCCCCATTATTGACACTTGAGTTTCTGGAGAGGAAATCTTTTTAATTAATCTTAGAACAAGATCTTCCTCAAATCTGGTTTAAGCTTGGTGATAACAATTAATTGGTAAGGAATTAGCAAGATAAAATCTAGATGCTTAGATAAGAATTTTCTACTTTTTCTGGACAAATGCTTATCTCTGCCTTTCTGAGGTTTGGTATTTTTGTTGTTCTTTTTTTTTTTTTTAAAGGGAAACAGTTTCATAGAAAAGGAAGCTGTGTTTGAATTGTTTTTCTATCCCACAAGCTTATTTATTTGGAATCATGTGTCTGATGCTTTACAATAATTGGTAGGAAGGGAAAGACTTCATTTTGCAAAATTATAACCTGTGATATAGCAGCCAGAGAGAAAATCTCAAATGGCATCAGGAAAGGAAAGAAGAGAAGCTACTGTAGGTATCTGCCTAATATGACTATTCTAGGACAGTTGTCCATATGTATAGCAGGTATTATATACAAAGCTATATAACTAGGGCATAGAAGCTAGAGCTTTGTCCATGGTCCTGACAGCACTTTCATTCCTTCAGTAGCATAAAATTAACAGTTAAGCATAAAGACCTAATTATTAAGAATAACTTGTTAAGACATGATACCACCAGATAGCATACTAGAGTGACATCCTTCCCTACCCCTTCATGCTCTCCCATTCAACTGCATACAAGCTGAGATGGGTCTGCTGGGACCTGGATTTGTTATCCTCCCCCATTAGGCCAGTGTTTCTCCTCCATAACGAAAACCATGCTTTGTGCTGACTGCCCTAAAACAAAAATTTCCAATTGCATTTCTTAATATATAAGTGAGGAAGCTCTAGTGTAATTTAAGGCAAATAGCAGCTTCACCTGTCTTTGTCAACTCTGGCTAGAAAACAATCCATGAAGTACTGAGTCTACAGCTTTGTCACTTACAATGAAATATGTGCTTACCAGTGAAGGACCTGTCAGTTTTGGAAGACTACATCTTAACTGCACCAGATAAGATGGTCTACTATACCAGGAGAAGTGGCCAATTCAATGGATCTTAAAGATGGAGGGACTTCACTTTCTGTCTCTCTCTTCCCATCATCTGACATCAATTTTACATCAAGAATGACAGGGGGGAATTATGGTGCTCTTTTCTCACTCCAGAAATATGACAATATTTACAAGTTAAAATATATGGGCAATAACATTTAGGGAGTGACTGCACAAGTTGTGGTATGTGATTATGATAGAATACTATTGGTCTATAAGAAATGATGAGGATGCTTTCAGAAAAAACATAGGAAGACTTACATAAACTAATACAAAGTGAAGTGAGCAGAACCAGGAGAACATTATACATAGTAATAGCAACATTGTAAGTATGATCAACAGTCTGAAGACTTAGCTATTCTGATCAAGACAATGATCCAAGACAATTCCAAAAAAATCATGATGAAAAATGCTATCAGCCTCCAGAAAGATAACTGATGAACTCAAAAGTACAGACTGAAGCATAATTTTTTGCTTTATTTTTGAGAGGTTTGTGCATATTTTATTTTACAAAATGGCCAATAGGGAAATATGTTTAGCATGACCACTTATACAATTGATATCATACTGCTTTCTTTCTCAAATGGTGAGGTAAAAGCAGAAAGGAAGAACAGAATTTGGAACTCAACATTTTAAAAAAAAAAAAAATCAATGTTAAAAATGTTTACATGTAATTGTGAAATATTTAACAAAATAATAGAATATATACATGTATATTTAAAATACATGGACTGTGAGATAGTATAATGGACAAAGCACTGAGTCTGAAGTCAGGAAGACATGAGTTCAATATCTGGCTTCAGATATTTAACAACTGGGTGACTCTGGACAAGTTCCTTAATTGCTATTTGCCTCAGTTTCCTCAATTATAAAATGGGGATAACAATAGCACCTATCCCCTGGAGTTGTTGTGAAAATCAAATGATACAATATTTGTAAGGCCCTTAGAATAGTACCTGGCACATCATAGTAATTGCTATATAAATATTAGCTGGTTTTTATTGTTCCTAGGGTGTAGCAGCCAAAGAACAAAGTCAAAATCTCAAGTAGCATCAGGAAGGGAAAGAAGAGAAGCTTTTGTGCTATTTGCCTAATCTGGCTATTCTAGGACAGTTGTCCATATGTATAGCAGCTATCATTATATACAGAGGCATAACTAGGGCACAGAAGCTGGAGCTTTGTCCATGGTGCTGACAGCATTTTCCAACCTAAGTTTGGAGTTGGCTTTTTGTTTACTGAGTTTAGTTTACCGAGTAACCATCTAAAATGGACATTTCCAGCCTTAGAAGGACTCTGTGAGTTCATGAGGTCAGATATCCTACTTTTCTCATTCAATGATAACAATGATTATCAGCCCCTAGAAGAGTTCCAGAATTAAAGAAGATGACAACTGATAGAAAGAGGAACTCTATGTCTGACTGACTTGCCTAAAGACATAGACCTTGAGAGAAATGTTTGGAAAGTGCAGAGCCAAGGTAAAATGTAAAATGCCTATTCAGCAGCACTGCAAACTGCTTCACTTTCTACTGTTTGTCTCAACTAAGAGACTATAGTAGTTTTTATGTCACTGTGGCTATTTAAGTTTTTCTGTTGATGTCAATGTATACTTATGAGATTTTTATCTTTTTAATATTTTAATTGTGGTTGGAGGAAATAAATAGCTATCCAATATGTTATTTACATTGTATGCCAAATACCTTTTTACTTCCTCCTTTTGGAAGTCTATAAATATGACTCAAACCTATACTTAAGTAACTTTTCATAGGGCAAGCATATGAAGAGACAGAATTAGAGAAAGCCTAATCCCTCTCATCAGAGAAAGAGTTCCTTAGGAACTGAATCTCACCTCTATGCATAGACCTAAAGCTAAGAGGGATTCCTTAGTGAAGAGGAAGTGGGTGAGCACCATAGTTCCACCCAGCACCATCACTCCTTCCTAGATCCAGCAATATTTTGGGTTTTTTTTTTTGTAATACTAGTAATTTTATTATAACATAAAGTTCTTTTTTATAAGCTTTCAATGAGATCATGTGTAAATTCATGTTCCCTGAGACAGTTTGAGCCTGATAATATGATTACCCTACAAGGCAAATGTTAGTCCTATCACCATTTGCTATGTATGGACAATCAAGAGATCTCCTTGGATGTTTATGTTCATGCCTTTGCAGATGCTATTTTATTTCTTCCAGGCATTCTTATCTCCTCTTAATCAGCCTTATTTTATCAGTCTCTTAATTAATTAATCATCCTTAATTATTATACTAAAGAATTCTTTTATGTACATTTGGTCCAATTTGTGTGCTTTTTTTCTTTCTTTTTTGGTTTTTGGGGTTTTTTTTAGGGACATTTCTACCTCCTCTAAAAAAAAATCCAGTACTATAATATTAGAATTCAGGAGTGATAATTTTAAGATCTTTGGTAATGAATAAAAGGTTTGTTATTGGGGGGCAGATATTCCTTTTTTTCTTTGGTCCTCCTTCCATTTTAACTCTTACTTTTACTGAGATATCTTCATTTGGTTGGATGAAAATTAATTTAGAACTCATGTTTTAGAGACTGCCTACATAGGAGCTCACTTACAGTTATTCTGCTTCTTGAAATGGCTAAAATTTTTACAATACTTTAAAAGAATGAGTCTAAACTATCATTAGGATATTCAGATATAATAATAGTAACAACAATAGCAATAGTATTAGCAGCTAATATTTATATAGTATTTCCTATATGCCAAGAACTTTATAAATATGATCTCATTTAATTCTCAGAACAGCTCTGGAAGGTATATGCTATTATCATCCCCATTTTATAGATCAGGAAACCGAGGCAAACAAAGGTTAAGGTTTTTCTGGGGTCATATAGCTAATAAGGATCTAAAGCTGGATTTGAACTTAGGTTTTTTTGAATCCAGTCCAACACATATTCATTGTGCCACATAGCCTATAGGCATTTGGAGATACAGGTCTGGAGATCAGAAATAAGAACAGAGATTGAGAAAAATCTAGTATTTATCTACATAGATATAATAATTAAAGATAAGAGAATAGAGAGACAGAAGAAAATAGATTTAAAGATAGATTTATGGGAAACAACCACAGTAAGCTTGTAAGAACAGAATAAGGAACCAGAAGAGGAGAAGAGAGAGTCAGCGAGAGGCATAAAGGAGAGAGAAAATAGAGAAAGGGAGGAAGAAAAGAAAGAAGAAAGAAAGAAGCCACAAGACAATAATAAAAAAAAAAGATGTGCAAGCCTTTCTCCAATCGATAAATGGTCAAAGGATATGAACAATTTTCAGATGAAGAAATTGAAACTTTCTAGTCATATAAAAAGGTGCTCCAAATTAATATTGATCAGAGAAATGCAAATTAAGACAACTCTGAGATACCACTATACACCTCTCAGATTGGCTACGATGGACAGGAAAAGATAATGATAAATGTTGGAGGGGATGTGGGAAAACTGGGACACTTATACATTGTTAGTGGAGTTGTGAATGGATCCAACCATTCTAAAGAGCAATTTGGAATGATACTCAAAAAATTATCAAACTGTGCATACCCTTTGATCCAGCAGTGTTACTACTGGGCTTATATCCCAAAGAGATCTTAAAGAAGGGAAAGGGACCCGTATGTGCAAAAATGTTTGTGACAGGTCTTTTTGTAGTGGCTAAAGAATGAAAATTGAATGGATGCCCATCAATTGGAGAATGGCTGAATAAATTGTGGTATTTGAATGTTATGGAATATTATTTTTCTGTAAGAAATGACCAGCAGGATGAATACAAAGAGGTTTGGAGAGCCCTGGAGTCAGATGGATCAGAATTCAAAATCAGCCTCTAACACTTACTACCTGTGTGATCCTGGGCAAGTCACCTAATTCCAGTTGCCTCAAAAAGGAAGAAAGAAAGAAGAGGGGGAGGAGGAGAATTCGTGTTTAAGCTCACAGGACAATTAATTGTACAAAATTAAAATATTGTTTAAAGGTTAAAAAAAAAAGATGTGAAGTTCTTTAAGCCAAAGGGAATGACTGGGATCCATATCCATAAAGGGTTTGATGAACACGATCAAATACTGCATAAATGTTAAGAAGAATCAGAACTGAGGCAGAGAAAGCAATTGTATTTGGGAATTTGGAGATCACTAGTGACCTTCGACTAAATAGTTTCAGAAAAGCAACAAATATGGAAGCCATATTCCAAGGGGTTCAAAAGAGAACTGAATAGTAAGGAGAAAGAGGCATGAGGTAAAAACACCTTTTTCAAAAAGTGACCACAAATGTAAAAAGAGAGACAGGTGAAAAAGTAGCCAGATAAACCTTCACGGTCAAGCAAAATGTGCTGTTTTTTTAAACTGGAGTGACTTGAATATGTCTATAAGTAAATGGGAAGTAGCCAATAATAAAGGTGAAATCTAAGATACATGAGAGAGAGAAATTATTGCTGGGAGTTGATCCTAAAGAAGGCAGAAAGGCATGGAACAGTTCTGTAGGAAGATTTGGTCTTAGAAAGTCATAACATTGCTTTCTCTCTTACTAGAAGGAAGGAAGAAAGAGTGCTGAATCTGAGAGGTTTTAAGGATCAGTCACAAAGGTGAGTGAGGTCTCTCCTTGATTACATCAGTCTTCTCAGTGACACCTAAATCTTCTGCTAATAAATGTAGGGATCAGAGGTGTTCCAAGGGCTTGAAAAGAGAGGAAATAGTTTAAATGAGTTACTGTCGAGAATGAGTCCATAGGAGAGAAGCAGTTAAGGCCTCAATGATGTAATGTGCTATCAATTTGTAGTGAGTGAAATCATTTGGATTTTGTGAATTTACACCAGAATGCTCAGCTGCTGGGAAAGAGAAGCAGAGAAATCAGGTGCTGAGGGTTAGCAGGTAAGATTAAGTAAAGGCCTATTTCTTATTCATCTCTAAGGAACTGTGAACTATTTACAAGTACCTTGTAAATAGTGGCGTTGAATGAATGTGTGACAAATGAATTTCATTATGCTACAAACACTGCTTAAAATGAGCAAACTAATAAAAGTTTTATGTAGATTTTGTTTTAATGCTACCGTTTGTAACAGGACTTGACCTATCAATAATTGTAAAATATGGATATGACAGAGATTATATCTCCTTTCTCTCTAAAAGGAGAAAATTGTCTATATTTTATATTTTTTTCAATAATTTTTTCTGTGAATATGTTGTTTTCCACTGTATCTCCTTTTAGAATGTAAAATCCCTGAGCAAAGAGACTTATTTTTGACTTAGAACATTGCAGGCATGTGGTAGGTATTTTATTTAACAAATGTTTGCTATTGCTGTTCTTTGCTTTCCATTATATCTGACCTTTTATGATCCCATTATGGGTTTTCTTAGCAAAGATACTGGAGTGGTTTGCCATTTCATTTTATAGATGAGGAAACCGAGGGAATCAGGGTTAAGTGACTTGCCCAGGATCACACAGCTAGTAATCTAAGACCAGATTTGAATTCAAGAAGATAAGTGCTCCTAACTTCATGCTCTGCACTCCATCCATTGCATCACCTAGATCCCTAACAGTTACTGAATCGACTATAAGACAGGACCAAGAACAATAAAGAATTGGAATGGATAGTGGACTGAACTACTAAACTTCTTCAAGTGTTGCTTGCCTCCCCACTCCCCTTCCTTCTCCCCTACCAAAGCTTGCAGGTTAGTTTTCTAACTTATCAGAAGGAGCCACCTAGGTGTTCTGCAGTTGTCCTTTCACCAATAACATTCTGTTGAGGTGCATATCACTGAATGCTGATAGACTGGATATAGTCTAGCACCCAGTTATGAGGGACCCTGTCCTGTTATTTAATAGTAAGAATGGCAGCTGACGGCAGCTAAGTCACTCAGTAAATAGAGCACTGAGACTGGAGTCAGAAAACAAGTTCAAATCCAATCTCAGACACTTACTTGGTCTGTGACTCCTGGGCAAGTCATTTAACCCTGTTTATCTCAGTTTCCTCATCAGCAAAATGAGCTGGAGAAGAAAATGGCAAACTAGTTCGGTAACTTTGCCAAGAAAAACACCAAATAGAGTCACAAAGAGTCAGACTTCATTGAAAAACAATAACAAATTTCCCCCAGAGGGCAGAACTAGAAACAATGGACAAAAATTGCAACAGGGAGGAATTAAACTTGAAATAAGGAAAACCATGTTAATAATCAGAGCTATTCAGAAGGGGTTTGGGAAGAAGCTGGTAACTCAGTGTAGAGAGTACTAGGTCTAGAATCAGGAATAGTTGAATTCAAATCCAGCCTCAGATATTTACTAGCTTTGTGACCCTGGGCAAGTGACTTACTCAACCTCAGTTTGCCTTAATTCACTGAAGAAGGAAATGGAAAATCACTCCAATATCTTTGTCAAGGAAACCCTATGGGCAGCACTGGAGTTATTTGTTCAGGAAAAGCTGGACATGACTGAACAAAAACAATATGGCTCATGAGAGATGCTCATGATATTGCTCAAGGAGCTAAATGTTCTCACAGGCACAGAAACGGAAAAGTTTCTGTTTTACAAGTTTCACAAATATCTACAGGCTAGACCTCCCAGCAAACCAATGCAGCTCAGATAGGCTTAGCTGATATTCAGTGCTTGAAGGGGGAGAGATTTGTAGCTGAGACTGTCATTGAACATCAAGATCTTTTCAGAATCAATTATATAGGATGAGTGCAGCTTTTTTCTGTTGAATGTCTCACACACAGAGAAGGTCTGTTCATGTCTTTCCATCATCTCCATAATGCAAATATTAATCTCAGCTGGAAGCATCATCTTTCCCTCATTTTAAAAATAATCTCTTATTTATCAACTTCCATCTCTCCTTCACCTTACTTTTCAAAATGCCTACTTATATATCTGAAATATCTTTCCTCTCCACCAGAATAGAAGCTCCTTGGGCAAAGTCAGTGTCATTTTTATCTTTTTTTTTATCAAACGTGAGCACAATGCCTTATTTGGGGAAGAAAAGAAAAAAGGTCTGAGCCTGTCATTTCATCAATATGGATCTCAGTATGGAAGCATCCTCTACCCAAGCAGAATGCATTTGATGATAACTCTTAGTCTTGGAGAGTTGCCTGAGCCACTGAGAACTTAAGCAACTTGCCTATGATTTCACAGCCACAGTGTATCAGGTACCAGCCTTGAATCCAAGTCATTCTGACCAGTTCAGTTCAATAAATTAGACTGCCTCTCAGCCTCATCCATTTCAAGTTCTTAATAACTGGTTGCTGAATTGAATTGAATCTTCAAAAGATGAAGGATAGGCTTTATAGCCTAGGCTATAAAGTAATAAAAACTGGTTTTCACTTGTGGTTTGTGAAATCCATCTCATTGCTTTATAGCCACCTCTGAGATAGACAACAACTAAGGGAAACTGCGTCTCAGGGAATAAGACAACTTAAAAGATATTGATGGCAGAAGAGCAACTCAATTATCTTCCAGCTCTAATGAGGTGAACTCCTTGTACTTGGAGGTTGCAAGTTCAAACTCCACCACTGCAATTGGACCCAGGTGAGCACTTAGTTTTTCTGCAACAGCTGTTGCAGCATGGGGTACAAGGAGAAATCTGCTTTGGCAGGAGACGTACTGCTCATGCTGAGCCATAAGGAAAAGGCAAAAAAGAGATTGCAGGTCATCTGCAGCAGGACAGGAGATTCAAAGCCACATCTTTTTTCATAAGAGAAGAAAAAACAGAATGAATCAGGTATTAGCACAGTAAGATAAACGATTTGCAATCTCATTCAAATTTAGCTTAACTCAAAAGTTATCATACATTTTTTCTGTTTAATTTTATTATCCTGCTGGAAACCACAGGAAATGTATAATAAAAGAGCATTGAATAAAGATGGGGCAATAATGTTGCTAAGGGGAAGACAGACAGATTGGAAGTCAGGAAATCAGGGCTACCACTAACTAGTTATGTTCTTTGGCCCAAATCACTTCACTGTTCAGGATTTTAGTTTCTTCATATATAAAATGAGTAGAGTAGACCAGGGCTTCTTAAACTTTTTCCTACTCTCAATCCCTTTTTGTCCAAGAAATTTTTACATTATCCCAAATTTACATTACAAATCCCAGTTCTCAGTGGCTCAGACTAAGAGTTATCATCTAATATATATCCAAAACTAAGAGTTATCATCAATTTTACATTAACCCATAAATATATAAATTAGATATACAAATCAAACATTTACTGATAATAAATCATTATTTCATGACCCCCATATTCAATTTTGACAGCCAACATGGGGTGGCAAACCACAGTTTAAGGAATTGGGAAACTAAGTTATCTTAAGAGTCTCTCTCACTCTAAAATGCTCTAATGCTATATTTATCATACAAAAAAAATTTTTTAAAGCTTAGTTTTGATCTCTGAATTTTAGCAAGTATACAAAAAACTGAAGGCAGTGATAGCCAGAAAGTAAAATATGAGACCTAGAGACAGGATAAACTGAGTTCAATTTACTAGATGTGTGATCCTGACTAAGCCACTTAATTACTTCCTGCCTCAGTTTTCTCCTTTGTAAAATAGGAGCAATACTAGCACCTGCCTTCCAAAGCTGTGTGAAAAAAAATAAGATAAAGCGTTTAGAAATCTTAAAGTTATCTAAAATACTGTTATGAAAATGCTACCAAATGAAATTATAGGTATTTTTAAAAGGATCCCATGATGGAAGGCAAGTGGGGGGGGGGGAGGGAGGGGAAGAAGTTACAATACTAAGTGGAAAAAGTTGAGGAATCATTTAGTATAGTGAAACCACAATTGACTAAATGTTTGAAGAATGAATATTGTGATTAATTAAATTTTTGGTTAAAGCTAAAAACCTTTTCCCAAAGGTTTTTAATTTCAACTTCTTTGAAAATCCTTCTAAAATACATCAATTTATTTTCCTGCCACTAATGAGCACAATATATGAAATTTATTGTATTGATCTAAGTGTAGGTCCCTCCCAAGCAGAAAATTTACCCCTAAATTGAGATTTCTTTGAAAGGAGCATGAGTCTGTATGTGTATTTTTTAAGACACAAAATTGCTAAAGGCCAGTTGCTATCTTTTATCCACCATCATGGCTCTCCCTTTAGCAATTTTGTCTTATTTAGCCAAACACCTTTAAATAATATTATAAAGCAATTCCTGAAGTGACAGAATCCCCAAAAAGATAGGGTGAAATAATTTTCCAGTCAAAGACAACTTTAGAAGGTCAACATGAAAGATTTGTCACACTTGGGTGAGACTGGAGCATAGTTGAACACAGGTTGTGTCAGTGGAGACCAGGCTCCAGGAAATCATGAGCAAATCTTGGGAGCTACTGAATCAGCAGTAAATGTTCACATCTTGAATCTCCCTAAAAGGGATGAGTAAGTTAGTGAGTACTAAGTACACAATATGAATCAGATATGGGACAGGTATTTATTTCCACTAACAAAGTAATGTTTACACACACAATAGACACTCACAAATATGAATTGACAGTAAGACTTAAACTAAATCAATCATTTAGTTTATAAACATTTATAAAATGTTTATATGTTTCAGGGATATAAAGTATATTACTAAATTTGTTCCGTCCGGATAAGAAGACCATTTAAATATGAAACAGTTTATGGAATTACTCATTAAACATTTTACTTTTCACCTGAGCTCTGCACTGTACTCCTTAGATTAGGTACTCCCTGGCAAGCCAAAGGGTTAGCCTTGTCCCTTTGTCAATTGTCAGCTGCTCCTAGACAACTCAAGTTATTCTTCTGACTCTTCTCTTTTGGTTATCTGTAAGTTCTAACCAAAGGACCCGAGGTCCATTGGACCTATCAGAATCAAAAGCTTATCTCCTAACCTGATAATCATTCACTTACTTAAAAAGGGCAATCCCAAATAGAAAAATCAATCAGGGGCTAAAAATCCACTAGTTGAATTCCCCTAGCTGCAATATGGGGCACTTATGTGTACAGTATATAGAGAATTGAGCTAAGAGCCAAGAAGACTTGAATTCAAATCTGGGTGACCCTGGGAAAGCCACTTAATCCTGTTTGCCTCCATTTCCTCATCTGTAGGATGAGCTGAGGAAAGAAACAATAAATCGCTCCAATATTTTTGCCAAGAAAATCCCAAATGGAGTCCCAAAGAGGCAGACACAACTAATTGGATAAAAACAAAAATAAACTGATGGGAGTGGTCTTGATGCTGGCTGTGTGGAAAACAGCCAGCCCTCCTTTACCTCTCACTGCAAGTCTGGAGGTTATATTATGCTATCAGAAGGGTAGCCATAAATAGGAAGAAATGAAGAGTTATTTCCTTCTCAAGGTCCATTGATTCTTCTAGATGAGTGTAGCCAAGAGGGTATTGCTTCATAAACACAAAACTCTGAGCCCCTACAGCACTAAGTTACCAGACATATATGGTGGCCAGAAATAAGGAAGGAATCTCCACAAATTCTTTGCACAACCCTGTGACATGAAAAATGAAGGTTTGGTCTAAATGACCTCTTTGATGCTTTCCAGCTCCAAATGTATGATCCTGTCATCTGGGCAGAGTAGGCTGGAAAACCCTAATAAGCAGCTGAAGCTGATTTTCTGGGAAGAGGGAGGTTAAATATTCCCTACTGCAGTTAGAAGCTAAAGTGATGCTAAACAGCAGCAATATCAAGAGGAAACTATGCTCTTGCTTCTATTAACTAAAAGCAAGCTTCTTCCACTTTTTTGTTCTTGGCCAATGACAACAGCAGATTGTGAGGGCAGAGGGCTCATTGGTACTCCCAAAGTCCTCCAGTGAACAATGTTATGCAAAGATTACTTTAAAAATTCATATATTGTGTCAGCCTAATATAAATTGTAATAACAATAGCAAGAATTTATTTACATAGTGTGGCTTGTGGGGGGGGGAGTTAGAGTTAATTAGAATTAAGTGACTTGATTGGGTTCACAAAGCTAGTAAGTATCTGAGGTTAAATTTGAATTCAGGTCCTTCTGACTCTAGGATCAGTGTGTACTATCCTGCTATTTATATAGTGCTTTGCATATGTTATAACATTTGAAAAAAGGAATCTGAAAAGTGAGAGGAAAAAAAGAGAAGCTAAGTGGCACAATGAAATTGCCTGATTTGGAGTTAGGAATTCCTGAGTTCAAATCCTACATCAGATACTTACTTGCACTATGACTCCAAGCAAATCACTTTAACACTCTCAGAGGTTTTCCAGTTGTTTTCAACTTTTCATAATCCATTTTGTGGTTTTCTTGGCAAAGAAATTTTACAGATGAGGAAATTAGTAAGTGTCTGAAAACACATCTGAATTCAGGTCCTTCTGAATCCAGGCTCAGCACTCTAGGTACTATGATGCCATATAGTTTCCCCATCTCTCACCCTTCCTTTCCTCCTCTATAAAATAAAAGGTTTGGATTTCATGGTCTCTAATGGACTTTCTAATTCTAAATCTATAATCACAAACTTCTTTAAGACTTTACTACAACTAAAAGACTTGGTTGGAAGAGTGTCTGGCCTGAATTCAGGAAAATTCAGTTTTCTGACTTCAGATACTAGTTGTATGACCCTGAGCAAGTCACTTAATCCTGTTTGCTTGCGTTTTTTCATCTGTAAAATAAACCAGAGAAAGAGATGGCAAATCCCTCCAGTATCTTTGCCAAAAGAACCCCAAATGGAGTCATGAAGAATCAAACATAACTGAATACCACTACCAAAAGAGGCTTCCAGATCAAGAAAGGAAAAGGATTTACCCATAAGCTCTGTCACAAGACTATAAAATTCTAATTAGAATAATATCTTACTTTGTTGTTATGTTGTTTGGTTTTTTGTTTTGTTTTGTTTTGTTTTGTTTTCCTTACTTACCATGATTAATTCAGGAATAATTTGTAGACAGCCTGAATTATAGGAATTTTTAACAGCTTCCTAACTTTCTAGCAATATGATAAATTGAATTAGTTGAACAAAAACCACTGATTGAATAAAGGGCTAGGGTTTACCTGGCCTACTCTAAAAAATAAATAAGACAGTTTTCATTCGTTTTTAATCAATTGTTTGCAAATATGTAAAATTGTAGAAGTGAAAGTCTAAACTACATAATAAGAGGGGGAAAATTACTCTGCCTTGTAGTCTTATACTATTAACTGGCTTAGCTTGGCCTTTCCTCAGGGGGAAAACAAAGGCATACATCATCCAGCCCCAGTCAAAACACCATGAATTTTGAATCAGTGTGGTCCAAGTTAATGGTTCCTTATTTAATTGCTACTTCTTAAAGAATATTAACAGGACCTCTTAGCAATTCCTGAGTAGGGACTGTAATAAACCAGAAAGCTTAAAAGGCTATTGCCTTGGCATATTAGAAGGTGAAAATCATATTATTCTTGGTCTATATTTTTTTCCTGATTCTTCGTTAGCTGATTTGGGATTTTCTTGATAAAGATACTGCAGTGGTTTGCCATTTACTTCTCCAGTTCATTTTACAGGTGAGGAAATTGAAGCAAGCAGGATTAAGTGATTTGCCATAGATTACATACCTAGTAAGTCTCTGAGGCTGAATTTGAATTCAGAGCTTTCCAACCCCAGAATCAGTACTCTATTTACTGTGTCACCTAGCCACCAATCATGTAAAAACAAAGCTTCTTAAACTATGGGTCCCAACCTCAGTGGGGTTGCATAACTGAATGTAGAGGTTGTGAAAGATTTGGCAACAAAAAATATCAAATTTTTCCCAAGATTTCATTCTTTATGTAAAAATAAACAAGGATATCCAACTCATTAATATGCAACTTTGCTTTCATTTGTAATAAATGGTAAAACTATATGTGCCAAAGAATTGTTTTAAAATAAATTTCTCCATAATTTATTAACAGTAAATGTTTAATTTGTATACATATTGTATACCCAGGGCCATTTCTCAGGTAAAAAGGAGTTATGAATGGAAAAAAAAGATTAAGAAGCACTGATGTAGAATAGATGAATATTTGTGCAGCTTCTATGCTACTTCCAAAATGACAAAAAAGAGTGTGAAGATATTACAGGAATAAGTTTTATTTTAGGTTGTATAATAATTATAGTTAGCCTTTATATATAACATTTATATAAGAATCCATGGTGTCTCATTTACTCTTATAAGAACCAGAGAAGTGCTAATATTATCCCCATTTTCCAGATGGAAAACATCTGTTTCCAGAGGAAATAGAATCTTAGAGAGATTATGTGATCTCCCCAGGGCCACAGTGAAATTTGAGTATCTGAGTATTTGAGGTGGAATTTGAATTCGGTTCTTCAGATTCCAAGCCCAGCACTATCACACATTACACCTGTCTGTCACCTGACTATGCCTAATCTTGATATGTGGCAGAGAAACAGAAGGAATTATTTTTAATAATTCATACCTTTGATATTTAATATTTGCTGCTAAATATCCATCAACACAAAAAGGAAATGTGATTTTTGTCTTCAAAGGAGACTCCTAGTGCAGAGAATCCTTTTGGTAGGGTAGACTCCAACCTATCTATGCCTTGAAACTATTTAAATTCTAAAGAGTATTGTGAACCATGTGGAGTTAAATAATTTAAAGGTCACATAGTTAATGGTCAAAATGGATACTGAACTAGTACTTATGGATTTCAATGATGCTCTAGCTAAAGTTTTTTAAAATATTCTTAATGTTCCTTAGTTTATTCCATGATCCTGTCCAGAATTCATGATGCTAGCACTATAAGCATTTTACACCAATGCATTCTCTTATTTACTATTTCCTAAAATTTGTTGTTTTGAAGAAGCTAGATAGCAAGTTGATATAGGGCAAGGCCTGGAGTCAGGAAGATTGGGTTTCCTGAATTTCACTTCTGATTTCAGATACTTAGTAGCTATGTGACCTTTGGCAAGTCACTTAACCTCACTTGCCTCAGTTTCCTTATCTGTAAAACGAACTGGAGAAGGAAATGGCAAATCACTCCAGTCCAAAGAGGGTCATGAAGGATCAAACAGATTGATGCAACTGATGCAATATTTATTAAATATGAAAATACTATAAGTAAATAGTACTATATTTATTAAATACTATTTAATTTCTATTTTCTATTCAATAATTTTATTTTATTAATTTTATAATATTGACTTTCTATTTATAATATTAATTACTAATTTCTATTTATTAATGGGCATTTTGTCAAAAAAAACTGTTTTGGCATACTAAAGTAGAGATGAAATACTTGCCTTGTTGATTATTTCTAAAAGAAAAATCTTTGGTTTTAAATATATATAGATCATGAAGTATGGTAAAGACAACAGAAGGCCAGAAAATAGTAAAAATTACATTTTGTCAATTTTATAATAATTTGTAGCGTTTTAGAGTATGTCATCTTTCCCAAATTATCAAGTATTTGTGGCTCATACAGATTTAGTAAAGACTTCATTATTATTACTGTTTTCCTTTAACTCAATGGTCAAGTTTGAGCATCCAGTTGCAATACTGTTCATCATTCTTGAAGAGCACCAATAGCATCACAAGAGTGATATTTTGATTTGCAAAAGATGGTAATTAAAAGAAGTCAACTTAGGCATCCTAAAAAATTAAAGACATCTAAAAGTAGACTTGAGAAATAGTGGATGACATTTTCTTTTTAGGAGGTCTTCAAGAAATGGTTGCATAACCACCTAAGAGTATGTAGTAGAGCTTCCTTTTGTGTATGAATTGAACTAGATGGTTGCTGAGTTTCCTTGAAACTCTCAGTTCTATAATTCCATAATACTACAATGTTTCTGTACTAAACACTAGAACATTTCTGTTCAACTGGAGTCTCATCTGGGAATCAGAAAATTTAGCTTCTAGTCTCAGCTGTGCCAACAACTATTGTTCTAGTCTCCAGTATCTTCATTTCTAAATAGAGGAGATTGGACTAGAGGATTGAACTAAAGGATTTCAAGGTTTCTTTTAGCTCTGAAACTCTACCATTTATAAATGCAAATGATGAAGCATGAATTAGTCACATCTTTTCTACTTCTTAGCTAATTCTTGAATTCCACACACACAGGAATCACAGTAACCAAAGCCTGTCTCAGTGAAATATGATTTAATGTTTCTTTTTATTCCATCTAATTTTAACCTGATCCTAGTTATGTTGCTTGCTTTCTGTGCATTTTTAATATGGATTAAGTTTCTTCTTCAAATCAAAATTGCCATCTGATCTAAGTATCATAACAATTAGGAGGCAAAAACTGACCAAAAATCTCAAATTAGTAAATGAGGTACCATATTAGTACTGTACTCTGAGTTTTAGGTACAAGTATGCCCCCCAAAAAATGTTTTTAATTTAATTTAACCTTAATGTAATAGCCTGTTATTCTTGGACTAGAAAATGATAGAGGTGTCCAAAATGGAATAATCCCCTATCTTCTCTAACATGCTTCTTTCCCCCAAAATGACTACAGGTAAACATTTATTGCAATCTTGAACAAAGAAAGATCATAATATATTAAAATACAGTTTTGAGGTTAGTATTAAAGAATGTCAAATAACAAAATCATCTTTGCGACCATTCCCCAGGAGGAATCAATGGGACTCCT
Source organism: Sarcophilus harrisii (assembly GCF_902635505.1). Classification (NCBI taxonomy): domain Eukaryota; kingdom Metazoa; phylum Chordata; class Mammalia; order Dasyuromorphia; family Dasyuridae; genus Sarcophilus; species Sarcophilus harrisii. The sequence goes on from NC_045428.1 coordinate 272,021,789, forward strand.
CTCAGAGACAGTATGGAAAAACTTCTGAATAGAAGAGAGTAATCTCAACTGAGTAAGAGAAGAGAGTGCTTATTTCCCTTTTAATTGAATCAAAGGAACTTTCTAGGACAAATTCACTTCTGGGAATTGAGGAAAAAATTACCCTTCTGATGAGTCACTAACTCATTCACTTCAGAGGTGGGCAAGGCATTGTTCTTGTTGAGAGTAAGTCTTTGTTCTAAACTTTGGTTGCCATCTTTAATATATTTCCCTAAGAAAGATCTTTTATCTTTGATCTGACCAACTTCTGAGGAGAAAGTATATAAAGAACATTTTTAGACCAAAGGAATATTATTTAATATTTCAAAAGAAGTTTTAAAAAAAGGTTTCAATACATTTCCACAAGGGAGCTTGGACTTACCATTTCCTTCTTATCTTCCTGGAAGTGAACATCCACAAACATTTTTCCAGCAACATAAGGAAGGGCACTTTCAATGAAGTTTACACATTTATCCCACTGAGGTAACAAAATTGTAGTCCCTTGGATTACCTGTTGAAAATAAACATAGACATCCCTTTGAAAAAGCTACAGATTAGAATAATGGCATTCACCATATTTAAAAAAAAAAAAGTAGGATCTCCAAGACACAATAAACTCCTAGAATATAGACAAATTACATGACTTTTCTTGTTGATATTTTCAAAGATGCCCCTTAGGACCAGGAAGTACTTCAAATCTCTTTTTAAGTTAAAAAAAAAAAAAAAAAGTTTTGGGATCTCATTTTAAGAATTAAGTTTTGTGGATTTTTTTGGTATTTTCTTAACTAATACCACAGCTTCAGCTGGCCATCCAAGTTATTCTGATCAGCTAAATCACTCTGCCAATAATTTTATATCATTGATTTTTTTTTAATGTTTTGCTTCCTTTACAAAGTTTGCAAATTTGGGGTCCTTGAATGAAGTACCAGGTAACTAGATGGCGTTGCCTTTGAAAGCCAGAAGCACTGATAGGTTGTAATGTTTCCTGAGACAAACAGGGAAAGACACTGATAGGATCAGCTCAGAACTCACAGTCCCACCCCTTTAAAGGTCTTGAGAAACCCTACCTTACTGTATCCAATCAGAAAGCTAAGATGTCAAACCCCCAAAGTTAAATTTCACCTATAAATTTATAGAAAGAAAGAAATAAACTCAAGGCTTATAAATTTATGGAAATAAAATAAATTTGTAGATTGTCAGGACCTTATCACATTAGTCTTTCCCTGGCATAGCCTCTGAAAGTGCTAGGTCACCTTCACTCCTCAGATATGATCTTTCTTCAAGTCCAAAGTGTCAGTAGCAGTATGGCAGCCAAAAGAACTAATATTGCCTGAGATTGTATAATAGCTCCCAGAGCAATGGAAATGTCAAATTCACTGTGCTCTGCCCTGGTAAGCCTTGAGCTTGTGTCCATTTCTAGGAATCAAAATTTAGAAAGGATATTGACAAGACAGAGTGAATCCAGAATTGGAGTAAATGATCATTTATAATTCCAATTTCCACTGAACCTGTGGTGGTGAAGGGATTAGAAACTAAAATTAATGTTACCTGACTGAAGGAACTAGAAATATTTAGCTTGAAGAAGAAACTATTTAGGGAGATAACGATAATTATTTTCAATATTTGAAAGACTGTTGTACAGAAAAGGTTTGGACTTCTTCTGCTTAGTCTTATATGACAGTAATAAGTCCAATGAGGAAAAGTCATAGAAAATTGCATTTTATTTCAATTTAAAGGAAAGTGCCCTAAAAAATGAAAACTATAGTTGGAATATCTTACTGTGGTAAACACTGAGTTATTCATAACAATGATAATCATAGTTATCAAGAATTGTCTAGGTTCACAAAGTGCTTTCCAACACATAGAAAGGTAAGGTTTATTTACAAAGTGCTTTCCCCACAAACCACTGAGCCTAGTATTACAGAAATGGTATCATCCTTACTTTGCAAAAGAATAAACTGAGGTCCTGGGAAGTTAAATGGCATGCTTACAGTTATAAAGCAAGGGAGAATCAATTGTAGGATTTGACCACTTACTGACAATTCTTTTAGATCACATCAAAAAACAAGATTAGAGAATGCCATTCTAGAAGTTTATCATCACTATAGGTGGACCCCTGCCAAATCAGGAGTCAGAAAGATTCATTGTCCTGAATTCAAATCTGGCCTTAGACACTTACTAGTTGTGTGACCGTAGTTAGTCACTAAACCTTGTTTTACCTCAATTTTCTCATTTGTTCAATGAACTGGAAAAGAAAATAGCAAACCACACCAATATTTTTGTCAAGAAAATCTCAAATGGGGTCACAGATAAATAAGACACAATTGAAAATGGCTTAACAGCAAAAATCATCACTTTGTCATTTTTTCCCCAGACAGAAAGAAAGTTTGCCCCAAAAATACAGAAATATAGACAGACAGGCAGCCATACACATGTATGTATGTGCATTATCCAGTCTCTAGTCTTCTACTCTGAATTGATACAACAGAAACTGTATTTCTCAATTTGGGTTAATCCTGTTGAAAATCAGCAAACTCCTTACATCATAAATAATTATAAGGGAAAGCAGTAAGTTGCACAGGCAATTTCTAGAATATCTTCCTCATTCTAAACTACTTTGATTCAATAGAAGCTTCAAGCTCGTTAGTGGGTATAATAAGAATCATAGAAGGTTAGAAATCATCTAGCCCAGAACCTTTATGTTAAAGAGAAGAAAATGTGGATCCAGAAAGACAAAATTACTTGCTCAAAGTTACATAATGAGGCAATGGCAAAGGTAGCATTTTAATTCAAGCCCTGTCTCCTTACCTCTCCACTATTTTGTGCTGTATGAATATGGAAATATACTTTATAGTTACCTCACAATCAAAATCAAATTGGTTGCTGTTCAGTTATTTTTCAATTGACTCTCTATGATCCCATTTAGGGTTTTCTTAGCAAACATATTAGAATGGTTTGCCATTCTCTTCTCCAGCTCATTTTACAGATGAGGAAACTGAGGCAAACAGGATTAAGTGACTTGCTCAGGGTCACACAGTTAGTTTCTGAGGCTGGATTTAAACTTAGAAAGATGAATTTCTGATTCTATGCCCAGCATTCTATCCACTGAGTTGCCTACCTGCTTATATTCCAAATATGGTTTCACTCTATTTAAAACAGCAAATCTGGCAGAAAAACATTAAAAAAAAATTCTTCACAAAGCAATCATTTTTCTATGAAGAGATGTGTGATCCTTTAAATCACCCACTAAAAAGAATTCTCCTTTCTTTGGTCTCTATTCTCCCTCCAAAATAATAATAATAATAATATTTAGCATTCACTAGGTGGCTAGAAGAAGTGATATAAGGATACTCTCAAAGTATCTCTTAAGAACTTTGGAACTGATTTATGATATGGGAGACAGTGACAGAGGACCACCCAGCATATCATGTGTTCTTTAGAGAAGGTGCTGTGCTCCATGAGCAAAGCAAAACTGAATTAGCTAAGAAGAAATACAAGATGCACAAAAGTTAGAAAATATACCCCAAATGTTCATAGGGACTATTTGTATTGGTCTGATCAGTCACAGTAGGACACACTGTAATTCTATTCTAACACAGTGATGTCATTGTAGTCCTCTTTAACAACAAAGGACAACAACCAATCTCCCTCAAACAATCAATATTTATTAAGCACTTACTTTTGCTAAGCACTGAGGATTCAAGTACAAAACAAAAATAGTCCCTATCCTCAAAGACCTTACAATTTAAATCTCTTCTTTAAAATTGTCATTACCATTCCAAGCTTCTGACACATCAATAGAACAAATCAATAACTATTAAATCAGATTAAGATTTTATATGTCGGTAGACACATGTAGCAGGTATGCTTTGCAAAAATTAAAACGGTCTCTATTTTATTCAATCTATTATGTGTAGCACATATCTATATTTTCTTTACAGGTGATCATGTAGGGAAACAGGATTGTGTTAAGTATCACTATGCACTTGATGATTTATTTGGATATCCACTTTTGATTAAAGGCTTTGGTACAAATGATCTTTGGCCCTTGCTGGAGTGACTTTGTGTATGTCAGCTTCAGTTACTGTATCTATAAAACTTGGATAACAATGCTTATATTCCATTTGTGTTACTACTTTCACAGAGGAGTTTAGAAAAAGCACTTTATAAACATTAATGTTTATTATTATGTAAATGATATTTAATCTTCTTATTTTACTTAGAAGCACAGCAAAGTGGAGAAAGAAATGGATTCCAAGTAAGGAAGATGTGAGTTCAAATTTCACTTCTGACCCATACCACGCATGTATATACCATGCATGTTATTTATCACATCACTTCTTGATGTTTATCCTTTGTTTGAAGAAGACCAGTGACATCATAGAGTCAGAGATTGTGTGGTGTATTCTGCTGTGGCTGATCAGTCCAATATGAGTTTGGAAGGCAAAACCACAGATTAAGCATATTGAGAATGAAAGTGGCTCTGAATTTGCAATTCACATTTCTTTGTATCATTTAATCTGTGTCAAGCAACTTTCTACGAATAGGCTATAGACAGGTTATATTCTGTACTGCCTCAAATATTTACGAACTATATGACCCTGGACAACACACTTAATCTATTTGCCTCAGTTTCCTTATCTATAAATGGGGATAATAAAAGCATCTACCTCTCAAAGTTGTGGTGAGGATCAAATGAGATCATAATTATACAGCATTTAGCACAGTGCCTGGCACATAGTAAGCCCTATATAAATTTTACTTATTATTATTATTATTGTTATTATTACTGAAGGAGAAGTTTATTGACATATTATAGAAATATAATATTTTTGTGAGAAAATGTCCAAGATGGCAAAAGACTGGATTTGTTTATTGTTTAATCCAAGATGTGCAGGATACAAAGCAGGTGCTGACCCCAGAAACCTTCCAGTTCTAATAGGTAGCATGCCTTGCTTCCACAAAAGAATTGTGTATTTTATTTGAAAGTACCTCTCTGTTAACATGTGAGGATCAATCAGCTTAATTTCCTTAGCTTCCCTGTCTCTAAACTTGAATTCTTATATAAAATGTAACTAACAGAGTCTTAGGCAAGTTGGTCCCCTATTTTGTGTATCCTCTCTGCTGGACAAATTTAAAAATTCAGAATTGGGATCCCTAATGGTTGATTCCAGAAGTTCTAAAATCTACTAGGATTATGACAATGAGTAAGTTTCCAAAGTCTCAGGATCAAAATGAGTGGGACTAGCTTATAACAGATCAACCAGTTCAGGTGGAATAGTTGCCCCTAACTCCAATCTAGATGTTAAAACTGAGGGCTCTGGATGTCCAAAAAATTAGCTTTAGTTCAAGGAATTCTTTAAGTGTATTTATTTTTGGATTGTTGCTAGTTTTTTGTTTGGTTGGTTGGTTGAATTTGGAGGGGAGGATTTGGGGAGAGAGTGGTATGTGTGTATGTGTGTATTAAGGCAGTCAAGGTTGAGTGATTTGCACAAGGTCACACAGATAGTTAATTTCTGAAGCCAGATTTGAATTCAGGTCCTCCTGACTCCAATGCTCCACTATCTACCCAGCCCCACCTTTTCTTTTTGGTGTTTTGCTTTGTTTAATTTTATTTTTCATAGTTAACAGTTGGTGCTTAATCTCTGTGAGCTCTTTTTGTATTTTTAGAGTTAACAGTTGGTGTAATAACCTCTATAGCTCTTTGATAATTTACTTCCAAAGTTTGAGAGATTTAAGAAACCACTGAGTGTCCTCTCCTTATTTATCAGGAAATAACAGACCTGGAGAGTTAAACTAGAAAGTAGAAAGTGGCACAGGATGCTCTCAATCTATTCTCTTCTGACTCCAGAACCAGGGTTATTCTCAAGGGCCCATGTTTGAAGGACATGGAAATAAATACAAAGTTATATCAAGAGGTCAAAAATAATAGTGTGTGAATGTTGAAAAAATGTAGGATACTTTTCAAGTACCCTTGAAAAGCTATCCTTGGAAAGAAGTCAGGGAGTCTAAGAAGTAGGGATGGAAGGGAAATATGGGCAAAAAATTGAGTGAGGACAACAAGGCAAAAGGTAGATAAAATACATAAAAACAACCTCAATCTGAAATGGGATTATAGATCTGTAGTTTGAAGAGACTTTAGTAGTCATCCAGGCCAATCCCCTCATTTTAGAAATGAAAAAACCTATAACTGATATGGTATAACTGAAGGAGAGGGGAAATAAGGTCTGAGGAAGGGAAGGTCATTCATTGCCAACCAGGAGCAGGATGATTGATGGATAAGACAGTCATCATAGAAGAGGTAGAAGGGGAGGGAGGATGTCAACTATCCAAGAGTTGGAAGAAGGGATTCCAGGAATAGAGAATGTCTGAGCAAAGTCAGTGAGTTGAGAAAATGAGAAAGTAAGTAGTTGTTCAATTTAAAATGTTTAGGAACTTTAATAGCAAGTTAAGGAACTTGGTCAGAAGATCATCATAGGCAGAGAAATAGACAGAACTTAGAAGTTGGCTATTCTTTCTATGGATGAGAAAACTGAGGCCAGAGAAGTTAATTAACTTGCCACCAGGTTCAAAGGCCTTTTGACTCCAGATGCACTGATTCCTTTTTCACTCTGTCTCTAGGAAATGAGGAGTGAATGAGTTTGACAATTTGGGGAGAGGTGAAGAGACAGTAAAAGGGAGATAATGTCCTTAAATTCATCTTTGCCAGTGACAACAGAGTACATTGGATAGATGTGGAGCTAGGCATATAATTAGGAGGATATTGCATAGGAAAACCAGAAGTAATGAAAAACTGAATTGACCTAGAAGTAGTGGGAATAAGGCAAGCTATAGAGATATCAAGACTTTCTGGTTCTGAAGAAAGAAGAGAAGGAAGAAGTAGTAGAAGGAATGGGCTAAAGTAGGAAGAAATAAACCCATCTTAGGGAAACTAAGGGAGGGAAGATGATTAAAAAATGACTTAGTTGTGTCCACTGCTCCAAGACTGATCTGACAATGTCTCAAAGCCATTTATTTAAATTGGATCTAGTAAGGGAAGGAAATGCTCCTGTCATTCTTCAAAACTTTTCTTCCTCTGTCTCATAACTCAAACTTCTGACTCAAGAAACAAACCCCAAACTATCTGCAAATTAGTAACCTTCTTGGATCGCACAGTTAACCCTTGTTAACCCAAGGGCTCAATAAGCATTGCTACAATCTGTTGAAATTTAATTCTTTCTCTCTCTCCTCTCTCCTCTCTCCTTTCTCCTCTTTCCTCTCTCCTCTCTCTCTTCTCTCTCTCCTCTCTCTCCCTTTCTCTCTGTATTTTTCTCTTCAACCATCCCCTGACTATTAAGTATAAACCATCTGAATTGTCTTAGAAAGAGTCTGAAGATTGCCTGACCAGATGAGATTGCAGATACTAAGACCATTTTTCAAGGTAAATTTCTAAGCATTCAAACTCTACTGCAGAGAATGCAATTCCAATAGATTGACTACATTGTCTGAATGCCAAATGTACTCTTGCCTAAAAGACAATTTTACAGAGAAATCATACAAGTCAAAATGCTCACATGAGGATCAGAAGTGATGCAAGGACATTCTCAAGGTCTCTCTGAAGATTTTTGGAATCAATTGCATGAAATGGGAGATGCTAGCTAAGGACCATACAGCACAGCATGCCTGCATCAAAGAAGACACTGTATTCTACATTGAAGCAGAATTGCAATATCTGAACTATACTGAAATATACAGATTAAGAGACATCTCCACTCCAAATGTTCATAAGGAATATTTGTGCCCAACCTATGGTAGAGCTTTCCAAGCTTATATTGGTCTGATCAGCTACAGTCAGACACATGATGTCATCTTTGTCCTCTTCAAGAAAGGACAACAACTAACCAAATGTAAACCAGAAACGTAATCTGTGACTATACACCAGTGGCCACTCTGATATCCTGGTGGACAAGATATGATTCAGGATTCAAAAACAAAGACTGACAGTTGAATTTCATGATCCTCCCCAGAAAGAGACTCCTTTTGCTGATAATTGTGTCTTGTCTTTTATTGGTACCCATTTAGTAGATTAAATGACCTGGACAAATCCAACATCAATTCTACATGTAATTATTCACTCAGGATGACTATAAAGGGAAGGAACTCTGGAGAAATATACTTAAGGCTAAGTATGATTGATTTAGTCCTACAACAAGGTGTTAATTCAGTGGAATTGATAAAACAATGGTTATGTAGTTTAGCATAGTGATTAATAGTTCTCTAGCTCAGTATTGATTGATTTAATCCTAAAACAAGGTGTCAACTAAGTAGTAGTAAGATAATGATTCTCTAGTTTACATGCACATTTAGTACTTAGTATAGTTCTACAAGTTGACACCTATTCTACAAGACTGACATCTATGATGATGCATTTGTATTAGAGTATTTAAACTGAGGACAAAGTCAGCCACAGAGAATTCCATCTTTGGTCAGCCTGCTGGTGGTTCTCCTGCCTCCTGCACTTTGAGAAAGAAAACTTGACCAGCCTCTGGTTCCTCTCCTGACTCCTGCATTCCTCCACTGAAACCAAGACCCATTCCAGAGGGCCTCCAGAAAGCTAACCCAGCCTCAGGCGAAGGAGACAGACTGTGAAAGAGATAATAACAGACTGAGGAGATAATAACTTTGGACTTTATTCCTGACTATCCTTGTGGTGATTATTCTGCTAAGAGGAAGGCCCTCCAGAAAGCTAACCAGGACATTACAGATGATCCCCCATAGGCTAATAAGGGAAGCTTAAACATGTATTAGTTAAATGAACTTATCCAGAATTTAGGCATTCACTAAATGAATATATCCTAAAGAAGAGATCTTCTTTCTCCCTTTCTGCCTTCTTCCTCTAAGCTTCTCTGCATAATCTGTCTTGTGTCATATCTAGTATTGTTTGTAGATTTTTCTTTCTTATAATGGGTTGATCAAGCTCTAAAATGTCCCCAGGGATAACCAAAGACAAGATGGTCCACACATTGTGAAATATATTTTGCATTTGCATTTTTATACCAGAGAAGACCCCACTTTGAAGTTCCTGGAGGAAGGTTCCTTTGAATTACAAAAATTAGTCCATCTGAAAGGAACAATCAAGATCAATTACCCTCGCCAAAAGAATAATTCTTTTCTCTGGTATTAGGAAGCATCTAAAAAGAAAATTCCATTTATTGGTCAGCTGCAAGAAAAAGGAAGAGACCTAAGGAAGAGATTGAAAGAAATGACTAGTTTGAAAACTAGTTGAGGCCAGTTGAAAAATAAACACTATTGACAGTTGCCACCGAAGGCACTGAGGCACTTGCTCTGATAACCCAGAGCCTTTTCCAAGGGCCCCAGCTCCTTCCCACTCTATATTCCTGGAGGACCTCTTGGATATGTGGTCAGGACCATGGACAGCAAACTCTATCTCAGATCCCTCCAAAAGTAGAGACTTTAAAAACTACAACACATAAAGGAATCCCAGACCCCTTCTAAATCCATCTAGGAGTTCCAGCTCCCTCATAATGTTACAGGTTAGATGAAAGAAATTCAAGGAAGCAAGTAGGGAGGACATATAGGTATTTTTTTCCATTGTGCCTTTAAGAGAATTACCACAGGATAGATACCAACCATCTTCTAACGATATTGTTGAGAAAGGATTTATGAAACTTACTAGAGGACAAATCAGGATGGCCCAAAGAAATTCCCCCAAACCCTAATCAAGTCATGGGACTTCATATTAAGCTAATTAGGAATCTCAAAAAAAAATGTTCCCTCAGAAAATAGATTAGAGTGATACAGTTCCCTCTGTAACCAACAGAAGGATAAACACTTTAGGGATTATTACTCCTAGTTTCAGAGATGTCCAAGAGAACCTAGGGAAGAAAGGTCCTGATTAACATATACATCCACTCTTGAAGAAGTATTACAAGCCATCTTTGTTTTGTTTTGTTTTTTTAACAAGTTAAGTTTAAAATGAAAAAGAGGGAAGTACAGCAGGCAGTCTTCAGAATCTTTCTAAGACAATTCAGATAGTTTATACTTAACAATTATGGGGGTTGAAAGGAGAAATACAGCAAGAGAAAGAAAGGGGAGGGAGGAAGAGAACTTCTTGACTTGAACATTAGGATATCAAATTTCCCCATCTTCTTATGCCCCTGTTCCCCATTCCTCCTGATAAGAATTCTGTGGGATTCTCTTGGCACTGTACAGTTGTGAAAAAGGAATGATCAATGACTTTACTAACTACCTTGATCTCCTCAAGCTCCCCTACTATCTAGAGGAGACCACATTGACCTAGAAACAGAATCAGCCAAGCAGAGTCAAATTGAGCATCTCTTAAGCTATACATATCAGAAATCCTTTGCAATGTCCACTTGCTGAACCCCAACTTCCTTTGCTGTGCCATCCCTAATGATCTAAGGAGTCCCTGGGAACTTTCTATTCCAACCCACTTCCCTGTACTTAGTGGGTATCTTAGGTAATTTCTAACAACAACCCAGTTGGGTGACCAATGACCAAAGTTGAATAGGACTCTATGTCATTACCCACCACCCCTAACTTGTGTTTTTTTGTCTTTATAAATCTTGCTGCCTAAATCCACCCCATTCCATGCATGTCTGCCTGCCTGAGAAGAATAAACCTTATTCTGTTTGTTTTTCTTGGATCCAGTCCTGGGAAAAAGTTGACACTAACTTTTAGGAAAAGTGACTCTTTAGGCTTCCTATGTCCAAGGGGACTCCACCATCATTCACATAAAAAGCACTTGCCTTGCTCCTCTCAGAAATAGTGCCTTTTATTCCAAAAAGCAGGGGGGAAAATGTATTAGAATTGTTCTCCAAGAGTCTCTTATCACTGGGGTTATAGCAAGGAGTAGATCCCTTTGCAGCACTTTATTTTACCTTTCCCAAAACTAAGAAGCTTATGCCAGAGAAAAAGGAAGTCTATTGCTTAGTTCAAGATTTGTAACTTCATTCTTTTGTAACCCTTTGCATCCCATGGTACTCTATGCATTGAAAATTCTTAGTTTTGTTCCCCTGTGCATCCTATTTTTTTCAGTTATTGATTTATGCTTTGCCTTTTTTGCTATCCCCCACCACCCAGATATCCAGGTTTTGTTTTTCTTTAAAAAGCTAAGGCATATATAGTCCAAGACATTGCCAATTTATAACCACCCCAAAATAAGAAAGAATTATGAACCTTTTGGGGGAAGGCCAGCCACTGCCACTGTGTATCAGAAAAAAACTTACCACTACAGAGATCCCAAATTACCGGCTCCCATGGTCTCCAGAGGCACAGGAGACACTGAAACTCTTTCCTTGCTACTCCTCCCCTAGGGATCTCCAAATATAACAAGCCTTTCATGTTCTTTTTTTTTTTCACGAAAAACAAGGATCTCCCTCAGGAGTTTAGACTGTAGCTTACTACAGTCTTCTATCTTGACTCAGTAGCCAGGGTCTCCTTACACTGGCTGCAGTCCTGGTAGAGGAAATCCAACCTTTTTTTAATTTATGGAATAAAACAAGCATTTCTATGATATAATATAATAAAAATGTAATTGTACATGAAACTGCAAATCTATTATGTGCTACGTTTTAAATACATAATAAAGTCATCATGTAATATTTTTCCTTTTTTTCTTCCTTCCCCAACCCCACCCTAGAAATGGCTACCATCACACATAAATAGTTGTATGTGAATATATATATGCACACACACATATACGTATATGTATGTGTATAATATATATTTAATTATGTTTTATTTTAATTTTATTATTTAAAATTATTCCATATTTAAAATTGAACAAGGAAACTTTCCTAACTTAAAAAGACCAAAGTCTCCCACTGCACCAAGGCAATCTCTAATCGTTCTGATCTATATCTGACCACTGGATCCAAATGGTTCCAGAGGAGAAAGTGAGGCTGGTGACCTTGTACAGCCCTTCCTCACCCAAATCTAATTTACTTGTATGTCATGGCATCACCTCCCTGATGTCTTGGTCATCTTTGAGAACAAAAGACAAACAACATCAATATTTAAAATTATATTTTACAATTTGTTCATATATGTATATATCATATATATAATTATTCTATATATACTTCTATTTATCAGTTCTTTCTCTAGATAAGAATGACTGAACAAATAAGTCATCTTGACTATTATAAATACCCAAATTAACTATTAAGTCTCATCTTTGGTCTTGGAAACTCCCCTCTGGTGCAATTCCTACATGATACTTGGCAGCTTTTACTACATGAGACTACCCAATACCTCTCTTACCTAGGCTCTATCAACTCTAACCCTCTGCCCCCATCTCGGGCAGAGCCTCTCACCAAAATAAAACTCTCACTACATCTTATTTGATGTTGGCTCCTGCCACTACTTACTACTACACAATGAATGATTTTAGCTACCTTTGGAAACTCCAAGGTTTTTTTAATGGCAGCTGGAATGCCTATCTGCAATGCTGCGTTTTGATTCCTTCTTAGAAGCCATACAACTCCCTTCCTCCCTTGCTATTTGCAAATGCCAGGCTCATACACCCTCAGCTGACTTTTTCAGCCAAGAATATGCTCAGCACTGACCATGCAGTCCAGAGGCACTTTTCTCTGATCATTTCTTTTTTCAGTTCCTTGTTTCACTGTTTCTGTGATTTCTGGACCTCTTCCATATCTTTGGGGCCATCTAGTGACTGCCCAGGCAACCATATAAGCAACTTGGAAGAAGCTTGGTTTGGCTCCTGATGACATTAGTATCTTGGTCTCCAAACAAGACCACAAAATGATTCCCATGGTTTCACCACTCCTGGAATCCCCCAAAAATAATCCCTGTGAAGCATGCAAACCAAAAAGAGTAATGGAGGAAATCCTAAGGGATTGAGAAGCCCCTGGGCTCATACTATTGGATTAATTAATCTGTCAACAATACCCTATTTGCATGCAGTACTATCCAGTGATTAGAATTAAGACAGCTCCAGGAACTCATCCCCTGCTTTGGGGACCTTTTGTTAATATCCAGATGAACTTTGAATTGCTTCCTAGGGAAGTTATAATGGACATACTGGACATGTTCTCTGGATAGACAGAACCTTTCCATGCAGCAAGACTGATGCAAGTATTGTCATAAAGAAATTGTTCATGGAACTCATCCCCAGGTTTGAAGTCCCACTAATCACAGACTCAGACAGGGAGACATATCTCTCCAATAGAAAAGAGCCTGAGCATATAGAAGAAGCTATATTATGAATACCACCCTGATTCTTCAGGAAAATATGAAAAAGAAAAACCAGGACTTAAATAACTAGCTGAAATATGTTAAGAAACAGGGCTCAGTTAAATCAAGGCTCTAACACTGATCCTTTTACTAGACTAGAATCTGGCCAACAATATTATCTTTCCATGAAGTCCTCTTTGGAAAGCCCTTAATAATGCTCCAGGCCTACTGTAGCTCCAGGCCTACTGTACATAGTTTGGTAGTTGATGATGACTCTATTAACTTACTTCTCTGCTTTCCAGGTAGCTTTCAAGTACTTCATCAGCCCCATCACAACTATCTTACCACAGCCACTCACAGACTTAAATCACTCCTTACATCAAGGAAACTGGATCTATATTAAGCAGTTTAAGATTAAGCATAATCTTGAATCACATTGACCTCAACTCTTCCAATTAATCCTTACCATCCATGCTGCAGTTAAGGTATGAGGGAGAACTAATTGGATGCATACCAGTTACTGCAAATAAGTCGACCTTGACTTTTTACCTAACTGAAGTTACAGTCAGAAGGGAAGGTCCACCAGCCCTACACCCTGCTCAGAGGAAAGGGAAATAGCCTCCCTCTTGAGCCAAGAACTTCAGCGAGTTAGGTACCTGGAGGTGAAGAGCAGCTATGAATGAGAACTATCCAGAATGGCAAGTGTACCACTTGAGGGAGATGTGTACATGGGTCATTATCACTGTGTTCCTCTAGGAGCAGTGATAAAGTACCTTTATAGCATTGATGAGTGAGACAAATCACTGTCACTAAGACCATGGGCAGACTTTCTACAAATGTGGACTTTTTAATAGCTCATAACCTTACTATGGCTCTCACTAACTGTCATCATCATGATCCTGGAACACTTCATTCAAGTGGGGCAAGGGATTCACTATCACCCTGAATATTTGTCCCTTCTGAAAGGAAATATGTGGGTTATATCATCTCAATGTTTTAAACACTAGTAACTTTTTCAATTTAACATATTGTTCTACACCACTATTTGCCATTTGGTTAGCTAAAATACACAAACACATTTCATTATTAACTTTACTGTAGCAATTTCAATCTACACTCATTTCTAAGTAGGATGAATTCAAGTCATCCTAAGTCATCATTCTTAAATATGATGACTAAACTTGTTGTTGCTGTTCAAACATTTCAATCATGTTTGATTCTTCATGACCCCCTTTAGAGTTATTTTGGAAGGTAGTGGAGTTGTTTTCCATTTCTTTCTCCAACTAAATTTTATAAATTTTTATAATTTTATATATATATATAATATTATAAATTTTATAAAAAAGGAAATTGAGGCAAACCACATTAAGTTAGATTTGAACTCAAAAAGAGGATTCTTCTTGACATCGGGCCTGGCACTCTATCAGCCAACACCTATTACTAAATTGAGCTTCCCTAAGGAGTAAATGCCATAAAGCCAGAAGCCATGTCTAATTTAAACTTTTTTATTTCTATCAGTTAACAAGCAGTTGGGAATAGCAGATATAGGGAAGGCCTTAGAGGCAGAAATTCTGTGACACTGCTGTGCTAGCTGTGTGACCCTGAACAAATCACTTAACCTTTCAGTATCCCCTAGACAACTTTCTAAGATTATCAATTCCAGACAAGTTACCCCATAAGTAGAGAATTCCCTGAGCCAATAGAAATCAGAAGTCCAGACCTAGAAAGAAAATTCCTCCAGCACCTGACACAGTACTTTGTCCCAGACACTTAGTACTTTTTTCCCTAAATGAACTGAAATTGAATACAAAATTTCAAATATAATAATTTAAATTCAAAATTTCAAGATGTGGGTTTACAAGGGTTTTACTTTGTGTCTAACTCCAAAATAACTTGAATAAATGATAACAAAATTTGTCAGCAACTTTACAAATCATTAAAGTGATGGAAAATTTAATCGAAATTTATGAATGATTGAAGTTGAATGAATTTGGGATCTCTAATTTCCTATGTAATTTTTAATAACATATCCATGATCCACCCACCTTAAGTGACTCAATGGCATCCTCATGACAAAACATTTTTTTCTACCAAAGATCAAAAAAAAAAAATGATGTTCGGGATTGGAAGGAATCTTAGAGATCATTCTAAATAACTGTCTATCAAAGCTAAACAAGTAGTCATTGAGCCTCTCTAATTCTAAAAAATTAATAATTTATTTACTTTAGAATCAAAGAGAAAAAACCCTATTAACCAACACACACATATATATAATATTTATTTATTTCTAGTTATAAGAAGAAATACTGTTTCTCTGTTGTCAAATTCAATATCCTGCCAAATCAACCCATATTGGGTTGCAGCAGAGCCAGGGAAAATATCAGAGGAAAAAATATTGTATACCCCTAAATGTCATGTTGATAACAAATTAAAAATGTTTTGACAGTTGATGATATTGCATTCTTCCCCTTTTTCCATTCCATCTTTCCTGCCTTATGCCTTCCTCCCCTTATTACTAGAAATTTTTAGAACAATGTGAATTCTCTGATGTAATCAAGAGAATGCTGGCTTTCAAGTAATAAAGAACTAGATTTAACTTCTACTTACTAGCTGTGGGAAGTTGGGTAAGTCATTAAACTCATGTCTCAGGCATCAATTTAAGACTGATCTAGATAATCATAGAAGCTCATTTCTCAGCTAGTAGGGGAACTCCCCAAGCAGACAATCAAAAATACTTCTGTTGTTTCTCTGAAATTTACAGTGAAAGGGGTGGACCCATTGGTGGCTGATTTCTTCCCAAGAATAGAACTCTGGTTTACTCAGGGGAATCAGATCCCTAGAGTTGTTGCAAAGATTCTAACCCAGAAAACATTTACAATGCCTCATTGTTATAACAAAATATTTCTTAGTAACCAAGAAAATGGCAGATACAAACATTTAACACTCTGATAGAATGTGTGTAGACTCAGGGAAAGAGCCACAAAAGAGCACAAGATTTGAAGTCAGAGGAACTAGATTGGGATTTGGCTTTCCACCTGTGTGATCACAGAAAAGCTATTTACTGTCTCTCGAGCTCAGTTTCCCTCTCTGTAAAGAGAAGATTAGCAATCTCTAAGGAGTTATTAAAGGCAGCTAGGCAGTGGATAATACTGGGCTAGAGTCAATAAGATTCAATTTCCTGAGTTCAAATCCATCCTCAAACACTTGCTAACTGTTTGAATCTAGGTGTCACTTAGTCCTCTTTGCCTCAGTTCCTACATCTATATAACGAGCTGGAAAAGGAAATGGCAAAGCACTCCAGTGTCTTTTTTCCAAGAAACCCCCAAAGACTGAGATGCTACTGAAAAAACACAACTCAATAATAACAAAGGCCTCTTTCAACTCTAAAATCTATGATCCTTGCCGGAAATTTTTCTAAATAAGTCAGAAAGCTTCTAAATCAAATTTGAAGATACTAGAGAGATGTGGCTTTAGAATTATAGATCAACATACTACCCAAGAAAATCCTGTAGTCTCTGGATCCATCAGTCAACAAACATTTACTTAACACCTACTTTGTTCTAGGCTTTAGGGACATAAAGGCAAAGTCAAAATAGCCCCTACCCTCAAGGAGCTTGTTTTCTAAAGGAAAATACACTGAGTGGCTTATAATCAGGAAGATCTCAATTAAAATTCTACCTTTGATACTAGTAATGACCTTTGATAACTTTATGTTGTTATAAGCTTTCATCACAATAGACTTTAAACAGAATACGTGTATTTGGACCTCATCTTAGACTTACATTTAAATTTGTCCAAATTTTATTGAATGTTTAAACTTACCTTTTGATATACATCTCAAGCAATCCACCTTCCTTATCTGGAAACTGCCTAAGTGCAGCAGTTTGTGTATTTGTACCTTTTTTGGAAACTGCCCATATGGAGGCTACTCAGTTGATCCAGTCTTTGTACCTAGTTTGAACTTTACATAATGTAAAACTTACATCGGTTTAGGATGGATTACTACCTGACACTGTGATTTCAGGAAAAATCACTTCATTCACTCATTCATTCGGTAAGCATATATTAAATGTCTATTATATGCCAGGTAGTATTCTAGTCTCAAATGATACAGAGACAAAGATAAAAGAATCCCTGCCCTCAAGAACTTTATTCCTATGGGGAATAGGGAAGAATGAACTAATAACATGGTCATAGAGAGACATATGCAAAATCCATAAAGAGAAAATATACGGTAACTTTAAGAGAAGTCATTCAGAGGAAAAAGAAAAGACCATATGCCGAAGGTGTTACTTAGCACAGTTTGGACAAAGCTCATGAGGGATGAGGCCACCATCTGGAAGCTTCCTTTTTTAACTAATTCTTTTTGCTAAACTCATTCATTTCTAAGTGCTGAGACTATAAACACTGTCAAAAACCCTGGGACAAAATCCCAATGTCCCTCCCTTGTTATGGTTCAGAAGGTTACAAAATCCTTCCCAAATATAACATCATTTGAGGTTACAATGGCCCTGTGAGGGAATCATTCTCATTTGACAAATGAGAATAGTGAAGTGAGGCTTAGAAAGAATAAATGATTTGCCTGGTCTCTCAACTGTAATATATTGAGCCAAGATTGAAATCCAAATCTTTTAATTCTAGAGCTCATTGAGATCAATAGCTATTTATGACAATACTTTAAGGCTTAAAAAACACTATAAATAATATCTCATCCAGGTATAATTATTATTATCTTTTATAAATAGAGAAACAGAGGCAGAGAGAAATTAAATAACTTATCAAGGTCATCCAACTCATAAGTTTCTGAGGCTAGATTGAACTTGTATCTTCCTGACACTAACACTCTATCTAGTTGTTTCTCAGTATAGACTCTGAATATACCTTAGAGCCTAATCCAATCTTTCATTTTATAGATGAGAAGACTGAGGCCTAAAGAGGTTAAGTTCCTTGCCAAAAAGTAACATTGTGAGATGCAGGATTTAAATCCCACTCACCTTCCTCCAAATCCAGTACCTTTTCCCACTCTCTCATACTGCTTCTAGTCTAGTGTGATTTCTGCCACAGTGAACTGCCTAAATCACTTCTAATCTACCTATCCTTAGACCACACAAATCATCACAGACAGATGAACATTAATGCTTATTTTAAATCTCTTCAATGAGCTTCCACAACCTTCTTCAACAATGAAATCCATAACATATATTTTAGTATGTTGAATGTATTGGACTACTTGCCATCCAGGGGAGGGGGTAGGAAGAAGGAGGGGAAATTTTGGAACAGAAGGTTTTACAAGCGTCATTGTTGAAAAATTACCCATGCATATGTTTTGTAAATAAAAAGCTTTAATAAAAAAAAGAAAAAATAAATTTAAAAAAGCAGTGAAATCTAATCAAAGTTTAGCAATGCTGACCCTCAGAAAATTCCATTTTTAAATTTAATTAAAATTTTCAATGTTTTGCTACTTATAGTTCTTATTTTATCCTTAGTGGTAATGAAAAACATCTGGTTACCATCTCCTACATGCATCTTAAAATATACACATACACAGAATCTGTTTTGTTTCTCTTATTTAATCCTTCCATAGGCAAAAAAAAAAAAGTCTTGTAGCAATAAACTTTTTGCTAAATCTATCAATGGAATGGAAGCACTAAAGGGCAGAAAGTTTGATAATAAATAATAATAGCACTTGACACTATTTATATGGCACCTTAAGGTTTACTTTACGAATATCTCATGTAAACCTTACAACCATCTTAGGAAATAGGGACTGTTCTTATAACCATTTTACAAATGAGAAATCTGTAGCAGGAGAGGTCAATAGATTCGCTTAGTCATGTAACTAGACTGGATTTGAAGTTAGGTCCAATCAATGCTCTTTCATTTTTTTATTTTTATATCCATGGCTTTTAGTAAAATTTTTTGACAGATTACACTTTGTTAATATTTGTTCATTACAATTGTGGTTTGAGTCCTCTGTTTACTAGTGTAGGTGTCAGATGCTCTATGCCTTTCCATCTGGGGCATCCTCATCCATGTTTTTCTATAAATCTTCAGTAAAGGGTCCAATCAACCAATGGTTCTTTTAACTTTGGAAGTGCCAATGTTACATTTAGACTATTCATGTGTTTTCTCTCATTTTCATTATTTAATACATCCATATCCTTTTCTGATCTTACATGTCCTTGCTGATGTTTTTTATTCTACTTTTCAGGTATAAATCATTATTAATAATGTAGAGAAAATGCATAAAATGTATATACTATGAGTTTGGGGAAAATATCTCCTGCCCAGAAAAAAAAGTAACCTTAGCCCCCCCCCAAAAAAAAAACAGATGCACTGGGCTATATGAAAAGAACTTCAGACTGTCAAGGACAAAATAAGCTTAAATGATTTCTATCATGAAGAGAGACTTCCACTCTCTTGGAATTTCCTGTTCTACCAGGATATTCTGACAACATTAAATTCAGAAAAATACATTATCCCTCTGGAACAAACCTGATCTTTGGCAACTCTGGTTAATCAGTTTTAACTTCAAGATTAAAACATTCTTCCCCAAATCAATTGATTTCCAATACCCAGTCTCCCAGTCCCCTCAGTCTCTGAAATAACTTTGAGTTTCAAATTTAAAAATTACAAAATTGTAATCTCATGTCATACTGCTCTTCTTGGTTTCAACTCCATGGAACAAGATGTTCCCGATGCCTTCCCCTACTTTTCAGCTTCCTATTATCCATTGTCTTCCTCCATTAGTTTGCCTCTTTTAGGGCAGGAAGTATCTTTCTATTTAATATAGTAATTGTTACATAGTAAGCATTTAATAGATGTTAATTATATGTTTATATATGTGTGTGTATGTATATATTTATATGTATATACATACACATGTGTTATGTTTTATATATGAATGTTATACTTCTGTGTAATATATTTAACATGCACATATAAAACACACACCAAAAAACCAAACATTGCACGTAATTGTTGGTATTGTTTAGTCGTCCAACTCTTTCTGACTTCATTTGGAATTTTCTTGGCAGAGATACTGGAATGGTTGGCTGTTTCCTTCTCTAGCTCATTTTTACAGATGAGGAAACTGAGGCATATGAGTTTAAGTGCTTGCCTGGGGTCTCATTGTTGGTATTTGTTGGAGGCCATATTTAAATTCAGGAAGATGAGTCTTAGTTATTTCAGACATAGCACTCTGTGCACTATGGCGCCACTTAGCTATCCACATACATGCTAAACCTGTCTCCATTAAGTCAAAGCTAAACTCTTTTAAGAATAGAGACTTTCATTTTTCAAATTTATATCTCTAGTACTCAGTAGTTAGTATAGAGAGGCCATGAGGCTTTGAATCAGAAAGAGTTGAGTTCATATCTTGTCTCAAACCTTTGTGAGATGTAAAACTGCATTGATCCCTTAATTTCTCAGAGCCTCAGATTTCTCATCTATAAAATTCAAGTAATAATTGGGCTTATGTTACAAGACTATTGTGAGAAGAAAATGATACAAAGCATATAAAGCATTTGGCCAGCCTTAAAGTATGAATTAAATGTGAGTTATTGCCAATTATTATTAATTACCATTACTTCATAGGAGGCACTTGCTAAATTTTGAATGAATTTGTTGCTTTCTTTCCAATATGTGTCACTTACTTATATGGCCTAATTTGTATACTTAGAATCTGAATATATAGCTGTCAGTTTCTAAAATAACTTTGAGCCTCAAATTACAAAATTACAAAATTGTAATCCCAATTACTAATTACAAAATTACAAAATGGAAATAATAATGACACCTCAAATTGTTATAAGGATCAAATGAGAATAAAAAATACTAAGTATTTTGTCAACCTTAATGCACTAAGTAAATGCTATTATTATTATTATCATTATTATTATTCCTATTAAATCACAACTATGTTTTATTATGTTTTAGCTATAATTTTATTAAAATTGAAGGAAAGTAAATAAAAGCAACTTTTAAGTTTGTTTTGATTTTTACTTTTGAAGATTTTTGAGAAGATGGCAAATATTTTCAGATTTTGCGCATTATATCAAACCAGAATCCTCAGGTTAAAAAAAGGAAAAGCACCATAATCTCTGTAACCATGAATATAGATTCAAATGAGAAGAAAGAAGAGAGTAGGTATTGAGAGTTGAGAGAGGTCTCAAAAGAGATTAAGGTTGGACCTGGACACCTCTGACAAAATTCAATAGGACAAACTAATGCCATGGGACCAATTTGCCCCTGAAACTCCATGAGGGGATACGAATTCATTTAAGTTCTAGTTTATGTCTGATCTGCCACACATCTCCCAGAACATTAATCCCATTTTTAATCTACTTTTATTCTTCAATGTTTAGAAATGCTAACAAATTGATCAAGCTAAAACTATATTACTCTTGTATAATAAAATCATTTGGAAAAAGAAGTTAATGTAATAGCCTTTCTCACAGTGCCTAACACAATAATCTTATCATGTTCCTTTTCTCCTCACCTTAACTTCTCCATACCCTGGACTTCCACAGATAATCCCTTTATTCTTCCCTGGAGGAGCCAAGCCACTCAGAATAGAACTCTATCAAAGGGCACAGTTGTCCTAACTGGTGAGTGAGCATAAATTCATTTCACCTTCTCTATATAGACCATCAATCCTTGTGGTCCTTCTTCCCCTCTCTTTCCCCAACAGTAATTAAATCAATCTTGCCATTGCTTTTGGAAAATGTCTTAACGCCATATTCTTGTGACTCTCTGAATCATAGTATCCTTCCCTGGCCATCACTCCCACATATATTGACTTCTCTATTTCAAGGTAATAGTTAGGATAAGCTCCTTGGAGGTATTTGTATCTCCTGTGCCAACATATGTATCTAGTACATGACTGATGTTTAATAAAATGCTACTTCAATCATTCCCAATAGGCATTTAATAAATGATTACTGAAATAAGAAATTTAGTTCTAAAAATGTCTAAACATGGATCTTGATAAATTATAATATGTCAGTATATAGTGAGGAGTTCCATCCTTCAGTACAGTCCCTAAAGATACATTTTTACTGGATCTACTAATAAATATGAATGTTTTGAAGGAATATTCAAACTATTACATCATAATACAAATTTCTTATACTCACCCGAGAGAATTCAAGCCACCTATATTGAAAACGTCTGCTGAGATTTAAAATTCTCGAATAAACCATTCTCCACACCAAATAGTTGGCAATAGTCCTGTTAAACATGAAAGAGACAGAAACATATGACTTGTACTTTGACTCAGGACTAGATGTACTGCAGACCACCCCTGAAATCCTTCCTGGAAAAGCTCTACCAGGTTTCTTAATAAAGAAATAGAAATTTCACTGTGGGTTATAAGGGAGGGAAGAGTAATTTTAAATGGTTCAAACTCAATAAATTAAACAAACTAATAAACAGTCCAGTATTGACTTGATTTCCCTCATTTGACTCCATTAGATACTTTTGTGAACATATTGGTTTAAGTTAAGGAGCTTGTCTGTAGATATGGAACTGAAATGAAGAGAATTAGCCTTCCTTGGGAAGGAAATTCTATTTCCTAAGGTTTTAGGTTATAGACCTCCTGTTTGAATAGGATTAAAAACTATGTGTGTATATGTATATATATGTGTGTGTGCATATGCACATATATAGATGTACATACATGTAGTTTGTCCCTGTATAGATTTTGTTTATAATTAGTTGGTTGCATCTTGGCTTCCTCATTAAACTATAAATTCCTAGAAGCAAGGATTGGCTTCTGTCATTATCTGTATTATTCTGTAGCTATCTTTAGCTCTAACAAATATGAGTTTTGAAAAGATAATCAACCTATGACATTATAGTATAGGTTCCTTATACTTATCCGAAAGAATTCAAGCACACTACATGGAACTAATAGGCACTAAATAAATGTTTTCCTACTGACAATATCTAACATACATTTTTGAACATGGACAATGTGGGAATTTATTTTGCTTAACTAGGTATATTTATTTTAAGGGTTTTTTTTTCTTTTTCACAGGAAATGAGTGGGATGGAGAGAAAATGATAATTTAAAAATTAAAATAAATTATAAATTTAAATGTCTATTTAAGAAACAGAACTTGTCAAATAGAATACTAGATCTAGCACAAGTTCTTTTTTTAACCTTTTAAATCCAAAATATACTAGCTCATACTATAGGGGGAACTATATGATTTGGTTTTGTTCAATCATTTTTTGACATTTCAACATAATTTATTAACCATTCCTCACTGATTAATTGAATTTATAGTGATTCCATGGATAGAGTGCCAGGCCTGGATTCAGGAAGACTCACTTTCCTGAGATCAAATCTGGCCTCAGACACTTACTGACTGTGTGATTCTGGGCAAGTAACTTAAACTGCTTTAGTTTCCTTATCTGTAAAATGAGTTTGAAAAGGAAATGTAAAACTACTGCAGCATCCTCTATGAAGAAAACCCCAAATGGGATCATGAGAAGATGGATAAGATGGAAAGGCAAATGAACAATAATCACTAAGTGGGGAAGATAGATTAAGTGTGAGCATGGTGAAGTAGGAGAGAAAGGGACTAAAAGGTCCTGAATCATACTAATGAGTCAATTATGTTGTTTTATAATATAAATAAGGGCAGTTCCTATATGACAACATTTAATAAAATGTGCAAGTCACAACCCATTTATCACTTATAATCTTAAAGAACTGCCTCAGCCTCTCAGGTCTAAAAGATTAGACTTGTCTAGTGTCCCATAGATGTTAAGTGTCAAGAAGAATGTAGGCTCAAGACCTCAATCCAAGTCCAGCATTTTTATCACTGTTCTATGAGGCTGATTTAGTAAAGACCATTCATGCAGACCCTAGAATACCCAGAAGAACACATTTGACAGAGATCTTTGGGTAAAGAAGAGAAAAGAATTATATACAGAATACATTAATAGCCAGTCTAGTGCTAACATAGTGGTATAACAAGGCCTGTGCTACCTAGCATATAGTATATGGGGATATTTACCCAGTCAGACATGGAGCTGATGAGTTTCCTTAGTGTATTATAAATACTGGAAGAGAATTCCATCAAGCTCTACTTCCGAGAGCTCATATTACCATGTCTGCAACAGTTATCAGCCTAATGGCTGAGTCACTGCAACCTAATACTCTGCTACATCAAACAAATAAAAAAATAAAAAAGCTCAGCAATAGTCAATAAAAATAGCAATAATTTTTTTTTTACAAAAAGCTTTTTCAGCTGTGTGGTTATTTCCCCAAATAGCAATAAATAAAGTAATGGAAAATAAAAGTGCCCAAGAAGAAGGCATTAGACAAAAACTATACTGTGAGATTGCTTCCTAGGGCATCCAGTTTTTTTTTTACATAATAGTCCCTAGTTATCAATGTTCATTTTGAATACTTTTTTAAAAACTGGCAAAGCATGAGTACCATATCCAAGCCCTTTAAGGCTGTTTCTTTATGAAATACCCAATTATTAGAGACAGGCATACTGGGAGACCCACACTGTCAACAAACAATCCTTTCCTGAGCACTGTTTAAAAGCCTCAGACCCATAGGAGTCTTTCTTCTTTAGTGTGTTTACTTTGCATTTAGATCAGACTGTAGCCCATGGAGAGGAAGGATATGCTGGGGTCTCAAAGGTTCCCTTAAGGTCAATGGAGGGGAAAGGCTCCTCCTTAGGAGAGGCTTAATCCGAGCTATCCCTGAACAGGATTCAAGGCACAGGACTAGACTTTTCTCATATTAAAACTGATGTTAAAAGCAGCCTTAAAGTCTGGAAAGTATAGGGGGAAAAAAGGCAATTCACTTCAAGGCAGTCATTTATTAAAGACCTGCTATGTATAAAACACTGCTGGAGACATAAAGATACATTCCTCACTGTCCTGAGTTCCTTAAGAACAGGGCCATTTTTGGTCTTTCTTTGTGTACCCTGAACTTAGTACACCGCCTGGCACATACTAGGTGTTCAGTAAATGCAGGTTGACAGATGACTTCTATGGAGCTTACGAGTATGGGGACTGGACTAGGGCACAAGGGTTTATATTATGATGAAGAGTGAGACACATCTGTACAACAGGTCCAAGCAAAGTGCTAGAAGAGGAATTTGAGAAGGGAGAGATCATTTGCACCTGAGGGAAAGCAGGCTTTGCCTTAGGGATGGTGGTGGTTTATGAGTCATATAATGCTTTAGGAGCTTAAATAAAATAGGCCATCTTCCAAACATAAAGATCCTTCAATCCACCCACCATGAGATCATTTTGAAAGGAAAAAATAGATATCTATATACTGAAAAATAATTAGACAAAAATTCCCTTATAAAAATCACTAACCTACTTGAGAGAAACCTGTTGTTTGTCCTAAAAATAATAAATTTTTGCAATACATAATAACTGGGAGATCAGAAATGGCAAAAATCAACCAAACAAACAAAAAACTGCATCCATGAGAATCTGAGGGCAATGATAGGTTTCATTCAAGTTTTATACGAGTCAAATTTGTAGAAATGTATGATTGATAACCTTCTGGATGGAGCACTAGCTTCAGAGTCAAGAAGACCTGAGTTCAAGTCCAGAATTTGATCTGTTGTTGAGGCTTGACCTTGGACAAAGCACTTAACCTACTTTTTGGCTTAAAATCAAAACATCGGTGCCCCTGGCCACTCTCTATAATGATTTCTTAGTGGCAGAAAAGGGATAGATTTCCATTCGTTCAGACAATTTTCTTGATAACTATTTGTTATATCAGTGAAACCACCAGTCCCCCCCCCCAAAAAAAGGGGAAATTGATGATATTAGCAATTCAATAAATATTATTTATGATTTACAAAATATTTCACTTCCAAAGACCCTGAGAGGAAAGAAGTCCTCCTGCTAGCATTCCCATTTCACAGATAAGGAAATTGTCACATGGCTAATAAGTGACAGAGCTGGAAACTCAGACTTAAGCCCTCTGAAACCAAGTCCATCCATAGGGTTCTTTCTACTACAACCTAAGGATTTCTCTTAAGGGAAGAAATCTCAAATCTCTTTTTAGCAACATTTGATGGAATCACACCCTTGTCAATGTGTCATTCTCCCTACCCACCACTTCCTAAATTCATGCCCAATTTTTAGTCATTACACAATCTTAAAGTCAAGATGAACCTCTGCTCAATATACCATCCTACCTGTAAGTTACTGTAGTGACTAATGGCTCTTTTCTTAGACAAGAGGCTTTTTCCTACCAGCAGAGTTTCAGTTATAACTCAGGTCCTACAAAGTCACAGGTACTACAGGTATAACAGAACTATGACTACCCCCTTTGATAGTTCTCATTCATTCTCATTTGCCACCATTAAGCCCTCCACTTACTTCCAGGTCCCCTTTTCCAGATACCTGCTAGATCTTTCTCCTTGGATTTCTTGAAAACACTTCAAACTCTACAAAACCAAAACATAGGTTATCATCTTTCCCCTGAAATCTACTCTTCCTTTCAACTTCTCTATTTCTGTTAATGGCTTCATTATCTTTCTAGGTATCCAGGCTTAAAATTTTTAAATTATCATTAACTCTTTCCTGAATCTCAGTCTCTATATCCAAGCTGTTGTCAGTTCAATCTTTGAAATATTACTCATTTCTCCTTCCTTCCAATCTTCTTTTGCTGTCCATTTAGACTATTGTACTAATTTTCAACCAATATTGTTACCTCCAGTCTTTCTCTTAGCTAAGCAATCATTCATTTAACTTGAAAATTTCTCCATTATGCATGCCCCCCCACCCAGGAACTTATTATTCTTTAAGAACAAATCAATCATTATATTCACACTTCAGTGACCTTTGCCTCTGGGACCCCAGTGATTAGAGGATGAAACAAAGAGCTTCCCTACACCTCCATTTAAGAAGGATTGAGACAGACCACCTGGCTCTTCATGTCCTTTTGACTACACTCCTTTTGGATTTCTTTTAGTAGTGTACCTTCACTTTTTAATTTTTCTTTTGTGTATGTCTTCTACCATTAGAATGCAAGCTCCCTAAGAGCACCATGAGAGCAGAAAATGTCTCTTTTTTATATTTGTATCCCTTCCTCTTAGCACAGTGCCTTGTACAGAGTAGGTACTTAATAGGGGAGTGCTTAACAAATGTTTACACAAATCTGACCATTTCATTTATCTACTCAAAAATCTCCAATGGCTCCCACTATCTACTGAATAAATAGCTTGGTATTCATGGTCTTCCACAAGCTAGACTATAGCTTAGGATCAAATATTTAGAGCTACAAAATTGTAGTCAACTAATTCCAATCTATTTTCTGATTTTATTTCCAAATTGGACAATTTATTGTTTCCAGCTCTTGTCTTACCCTCCTACCTCCCTGATTTTGCAAAGCTCCATCTCCCATGGCTTTATAATGGATCCCCTAAAAGTTCTTGTTGGATTGTTTTTCCTTTGAGATCCAGGTCAATGCCATCTTCTGGATGGAGCCTCCCAGATCCCTCCAGTTAAGCGACCTCACCTTTCCTTCTGATTCTTCTTTGGTCTCTTCTATCAATTTATCCCCAGAACTATGTCATTTTTCTTCTTTATACTTCTAGACCCTCAAGTGTTCATTGGTCTGAATTGAATATGTTGAATAGGGTCAGCAGTGGTAGTGATGGGAATGATGAAACCCAAGAAATAATAAATGGGCAAGTAGGAATTAGAACAGACTTGGAACTATTAGACAGTGTCCAAATCTTGTATATTCAATGATCTGTTAAATGTCTATTAAATGAGATAATACTTGAAAAGTTCTTAGCACTGTGACTGGCATTAGTAGGTGTTCATATGCATGTTGATTCCCTTTCCTACCCTATTCCCCTCCATTCAACCCCCACAACATTTCTCTATCTGTCCTCTATACTCACAAAATCTCCACCCTGGTTCAGGCATTCATATCCTCTTGCCTGAATTATTGCAATAACTCCTGATTGGTGTCCCTACCTCATGCCTTTTCTGTCTCAAAATTATTTACAATTCAGTTAACTACACTGAGCTGTCAAAGATATCTCTCTAAAATATTGGTCTGACTATGTCACTCCTCTGTTCAGTAAACTCCAGTGGTATCCTGTTGTCTCTCCGATCAAGCACAAATTCCTCTGTTTGGCATTTAAAACCCTTCAAATATGGATTCGGTGTGCCTTTTCAAATTTATTATACATTATTGCCATTCACATACTCCTACATCCAACAGACTGATCTTTTTGCAGTTTATCACATATAACTTTCTCTGTTCATATAGTACTTCCCTCTCTATTGAAAAATCTATTCTATTTGCCCATGTGCGCGTTCGCTCTCTCTCTCTCTCTCTCTCTCTCTGTCTCTCTCTCTCTCTGTCTCTCTGTCTCTCAGTCTGTCTCTGTCTCTCGGTCTGTCTCTTTCTCTTTCTGTCTCTTGGTCTGTCTCTGTCTCTTGATCTGTCTCTCTCTCTCTGTCTCTGCTGTCTTTCTCTCCCCCTTCCTCCCTGACTCTGTGTATGTGTCCTATGTCTCTCTCTTCCTCCTCCTCCTCGTCTTCTTCCTCCTCCTCATCTTCTTCCTCCTCCTCCTCCTTCTTTTTCTTCTCTCTGCCTGTCTCTCTATCCATATGTGTATGTGTGAATATATATATGCATGTAGACATATTGCTACTTATCAAGCTTTTCCCCCTCCCTCTCGCCACCTCCTAACTAGAAAAGAATGTCTAAATGACATAAATACAGTCAAAAAATATTTTCCCACATTGATCACCTCAAAATGCCTTTCTCACTCTCTCTGTCAAGAGATAATCATTCTTCTTCTTTATCAGTCCTTTAAAATGATGATCACTTAATAGCCTAGAGTTCTTAATTGTTCATTTTTATAAGTATTGTCATTACAATATAAATTGTTCTGATTCTGATTACTTTAACCTATATTAGTTCATAAATCTTCCCATGTCTCTCTGACATTTCATTTTTATCTTTTTATTTCCATCAACTCTAAAGATGAATTTTAAATATTTTGATCCCAAGATGACAATACAGGACTCATAGGAAAAGATCCTAATGTACAGAAAGATTAAAGGCAAAAGGAGAAGGGGTTGGCAGAGGATGAGATAGATAGTGTTCTGAAAGCAACAAACATGGGCTTGGATGGACTTCAAGAGATAATGGAGAATAGAAGGACCTGGAGTGTTATGGTCCTTGGGTGCACAAAGCATCAGACACAACTGAATAACAAGAAAAAAATTCCTATCAATTAGCTTCAAGATTTACATTAATAAATGCTTATTGATCAAGTGATAGAATGATTTGAGAACACCAAAATAAATATTTGCTAAGGTACCATCTGTCCTCTGTTCTACCATATTTCCAACATGGATAGTAGTTGAATATCATGTGGCAAAATCCTGGAGTTGAGAGAAAAATTATCCAGGTTGTCTCAATGATACACTGATTCTCTGTGTGACCTTAATAAAGTCACATATCTGACTCAGTCTCCTTCTCTGTAGGTCAGGCTAATAATATTCCTTCTATCTAATACACAATGTTCTTGCGAAGATAAAATAATATGACAAGTGCATATGTGCAAGATAAATGTAAAGCCCATTACCCTGGGCAACACACAGAGAATAGGAATTTCACTGCAATACAGAGAATCTAAATTATTTCTGTCTCCTTTGAACCTGTCCCTGGTCAATGCAAAATTGTATGGAAGAGTTTTTGCACATATTTAAATTTAAAGTTTGAATACATATGATATAGCTCTCTGGGGTAAATTTTCTGTCTGTATTTTTCCTTTTGAACTTTACTGTTTACATTTGTTCAAGTTATCATCTTGACAAGAACCAGATTAAAATCCTCTCTCATTCTATTCTCTCACCATCTTTCTTTGTCCTTCTTTAAAATAAAAGGAGCTCTGAAAATCTAAAATATAATCATTATTACCATATAGATGAATTTTCTAATACAGTGAATTCTCCCAGGTCCTACCTAGTCTAGCCACTGGTTGTAAATAAGACACCTTTAGAAACTATATTAATAAAATTTCTCGAAGCACCTACGAACTTGCAGCTGCTGAGTATATACCTAGGAAAGAGAAGAAACTGATTCATTGATTGCTAATGCATTACTGTGGTATGGAGAGCTACAGCTTCCCACTGAAATTCCTAGGTAAGTTAAAAATTAACTTAAAATTAAGTTACTTTGCTATATGAAAAGTAAATGTGTCCTAGTTGGGTTTCAAAGAATATTAAATAAGCAAAGAATATGAGAGTCCAACCCTTTCATTTTGCAATAGAGTTAAATGAGTTGTTCAAGGTCATAGATTCAAATCATTGTCTCTCTCTCTGGACCTCTGTTCTTGATGTCACAATAAAGATATTGGGATAAATGATCTCTAAAGTGCCTTACAATTCCAACATTTTATTTGTGTCCTAAAACCCAATCTAATGCTTTTCCCACTAAATTAGATCCATCTTCAGATAGCTGGGCAGATATAGCCATTACATTTCCATTTATGTACTGTACATGTGTACAATTATTTGTTGCATGAATAGCTGAACAAGTTGTGGCATATGATTGTGATGAAATACTATTCTGCTATAAGAAATAATGAGCTCAATGATCTTAGAAAAACATGGAAAGGCTTGTATTAAAAAATGAAGAGCAAAATGAACAGAACCCAGACAATACAACAATGGCCATATTGTTTTAAGAACAACTTTGAGTGACTAAGTTATTTCAAAAATTAGAAATACTATAAAGGACAAATGAAGGAAGATAGTACTTGAATCAAGAGAAAGAACTGATTTTAAAAAGTATTTATAGAATGATCTCATATATATGTGTGTGTGTGTGTGTGTGTGTACATAAATACACAGATATAGATATAGATACAGATACATATTTGTGTCTAATGGTAACCATCTCTAGGACAGGGACGTGGCAGAGGGGAAGAAAAAAGGAGGGGAAGATATGTTTATTATATATTATACATGTGATATAATAAATATATGGAATAACAAGTTGTATATAATAGATTTTCAGTTTCATGTGCAATCATCTTTTTTTCTATTCTACTATGTTAAGAAAATGCTCATTTTATTTCTTAAATTCAGAATAAAAATTTCTTTAAAACCAAGTATTTGGTAAGGGTTTTTTTTTTTTTTTTTTTTTTTTGCTTTGTTTTGTTTTGTTTCACCAAGCATTGTGCTATGCAACAAAGAAATTGTCCTACGCCTCAAAGAACTTATGTTTGGGGAAATCAAAATAAATTTTCCCTAAAAGGTAAATGAGCAAGGGCTGCCTTATGCTTGATACTCAGTGATTTTCCTCCTCCCTGCCTCCCACTGTCCTGCCCCAGAAAGTCACTTAACTTTACTCAATTTCAGTTTCTTCATTTGTAAAATAAAGGATAATAATAACACCTAATTCCTAAGGATAGTCTGAATATGAAATGAGATAATATCCACAATGTGCTTTATTAACCTTAAAGTGCCCTATAAATGCTATCTGTTTAGCCCAACCCTCTTATTTTATAGATGTGAAAACTGAAGGAAAAGAGATGAGGTGACCTATTTGACAACCTTCAAAAAGTAAGTGACTGAATCTAAATTTGAACTCAGGTCTTCTGACACTTGATCTACTATTCCTTGTGATTGTGGCACACTTGTCTAAGAAAGATTAGCAAAGAAGATCTGAGTTCTAATGCTGACTCTTTTACTGAGAATGAGAGATTTTACTTCCTAGGGACCCTAAAGATTTGTAATTACTACATGCACTTTTTTATACTAAAGGTACAAGCTAATATCTTCTAAATCTTATTTTTTTAAACTGACACTTCCGAAATTACTTTATTGCTGTTTGTACTTTTACTTCCCATTCCCAACGCACACACACGCACACACACACACCAAGAGCTTCCCAAAATGGTTTTCTATCTTTTCATTTTTAAGTATGTTTAGTGTTACAAAATAGCTGACCCTTATGAAACAGGGTTGGCTTCAAGAAAATTGAATGAAGCAAAAAACTTGAACAAAAATGAAAGGAAAAAAGCAGAGTCCTGTGGAAAGCACAGAAAAATAACATCATTACATAGCTTATTCCATAAACGTCAGGGGAGATAATAAACAATTTAGGCCATCTAAGTAATTTTTGCCCAAGAGGGCTGTGAATTGGGGTAGAAACATCATGAGTGTGTTATCATTGTCAGGAACACATTATTTACACTCATGTTGCAGTACAGGCCTAATCTTCCTCAAAGGGCCACACATTTTTCCCTATGAGTTTTTTTTTTTAATTTTCACTAAATATGATCTTTTAAAAAAAAAAAAACACTTTTACAGTGGCAAGAAAGAGATGTGAAATTTCACACTGAACAAACTGAAATTCATAAGAAAGTCCTTACTTTTTCCTCTCAGATCCTAGTATCCTGAAGAGATCTTTGAAATACTGTGGTACTCGGACCACCACATTTTCTGATGGGCCTATATCCTTGAGTTCAGGGTAGAGTTTCGTATCTATGACTTTTTGAATATAACTGAGCCAGTCAAACTGAAAAGAAAAGGGGGAAAAAAAGGCAGAGGTTAATTATTGAGAACCACAGACAAAGAAAAGTAAGCAAGCTGGCCACATGCATTCAGCTGTTTGAAAATAAAATGATAAACCCAGAGCTTGAAAAGCCCTTTGATACCATCTAGTTCAATCCCTTCAATTTACAATTGGGAATCTGAGGCCCTGGGAGAAAATTTGGTGTAAAAACAAAATTTAACTTAAAAGTATCTCTCCTCTAAAGGTAATAAATCAAACCTAAAAAAAAAAATGAGCTCCCATTCCTTAAAATCTATAGCTTTGTGTTACATAAAACAAAACACGTTCCTTAGCACTGCACAGATTTTGGCAGCATGTTAGATATGTCATTTTTCACCTTTCTATGGGGCATCCTCCCAAGCAAGTTTTAAAAGGATCAGAGAAGCCTTAGATTATAGGATCTAATACTTGAAACTGGAAGGATTACCAAATGCAGCCTCCTCATTTACAAATGAAAAAACTAAGGCCAAAAAAGTGAACTGATCTGCCCAAGATAATACAATGGCAAAGTCAGAATCTGAATTCAGGTTCTCTGTGTCCAAATCTGGACTTTCAAATGGGAGTAAACCAGTTACAAATGCTTGTAACAACAGGAAAAGCTATATCTTCTGCATATGTCAAGATCAACATTGTATCACTCAAATCAATCAAGTTAATGAACATCCTATTTCTCTAATTGCTGGCAGAGATGGTGATCACAAGAGACTGGAAAGGCATTTTTCCTAAGCAAAAAATTCACACATCTTGCTTTTTAAACAATCAGTTAAAATGAAAAGTTTTCAGATTATGTTTTACTAACCTGTGGTATCATGGCACTCAGTTCAGAAATATTCATTTTATTGTACATAGCTTCACTGGTCCGATTTTCATGTGGAATCATTATCTGTTGAAAACAAACCCAAATTATTTTTCTAAGCACTTTTTTTTGTTTACTATGTGACTTCTGAGAACCTAGCTATGGCTTCTAATGACCATTCCAATCAAATTAAAATTCTTCATCATTATGGGTTTTAATGATAGGTTCCTCCAGGATAAAAGCTGCTTCCTTTTTGTCCTTTTATCCTCAGGGCCTTGCACAATGCCTTACACATAGCTGAAGCTCAATTAATACTTGCTGAATTGAGTTAAATTGATCCCTTCAAAATAAGCTTACCTTCCTTTGTGCCAGTTACAATCATGTTATTCTCCCTTCCTGGAAAACCCCCATCTTTCTAAATTTTCTTTTGTGTCATCTTTAATTTTTGAGACTTCATCTCCCCTACATTCTCTCCTTCTTCCCACAGTTAGATACTACCAAAACTTCATCTTATATTGAACTGAGCTTAGAAAAAAAACAGAGAAGGGGGGAAGAGAAAGAGGGAGAGGGAGAGGGAGAGGGAGAGGGAGAGGGAGAGGGAGACTGCTTTCATTGAAACCAAACCTTTATCCCTTCCCATATTGAATCTTTTCCCTGCTCAGCAATAATATTATCCCCATGGAATACATTCTTTATCATATCATCCATTTCAATATGCCGCCATAGTTCTCAGTACTCCTTTGAAAAATAAAAATAAAATTTATTTTTTTAAGAGCTTTAGAGTTTTATATTAATGTGATCTCCTCATACTAAATTTGCCCTATTTTACCTCTGAACTATCATGCACAAGCCATTCTCCTTTTCAAGATATATACTCTTTCCCATCCCATCCATCACCATCTTTTACTCTTCCATATTTCAAAATTTTGTTCCAGAGAGATGTGTTTTAATTTCTCTGCAGTTTTATATTACAGGTCATCTTCCTATTCAAAATTTTTTCTCTTCCCTGGATTTTTGTGATACTGATCTCTCCTTATTCTCTTTCTGCCTGTCTCTTTTTCAGTCTCTCTTGCAGTAACACCAGCCATGTACTACCCTCTATGTGTGCTATCTAAGATCCTAGTACCCAAGGATCTGTCCTAGTCCATCTTCTCTTCTCTCTAGACCCTCTCTGGGTAATGTTCCAGAGATTCTACAGACTGAACTAATACCTCTAGTGCAGTTATCTCTCAGATCTATATATCCAGCCCTAGTTTCTCTCCTGAGTCCCAATCTCACATCATCAACTGACATTTTCATAAAACTCAATTCAACATGTCCAAAATGCAATTGATCATTTCCCTTCTGAACTTTCCTATTTCTGACAACTGCACTAACATCATTACAGTCACTCAAGGTTACTTCTTATCTCACTCACGCCCCTCCCATCATCTTGTTAATTCTATATCTATATCTCATATCATCCCCTTCTTTGTACTGACATGTTTACCACTTTAACTCAGGCCATCATCACTGCCATTACTAGTCTTCCTGAATCCAATCTCTTCCCTCTCCAATTCATTCTCTACACAGCTGTCAAATTCATATTCCTAACACAGAATCCTGACCATCCCTGCTCATTCCAATTACACAAATCATAGAATAAAGCAAGAAGGAAATCTAGAGATCATCAAGTCCAGTTGCTTCAGTGCCTCCCTGTTGCACCTAGAAAAAAGGTACAAACTTCCCATCTCTTTGGCCCCGAACACTTTTCACAACCTATCTTTTTGTGTGTGAGAGAGAGGTAAATGGGGTTAAGTGACTTGCCCAGGATTATACATCTAGAAAGTGTTAAGTATCTGAGGCCATATTTGAACTCAGGACTTCCTGATTTCAGGACCAGTGTTCTATCCACTGTACTATCTAGCTGCCATTTCATGGACTATCTTCAACCTATCTTTTAAAACTGATCTCACATTTCTCCTCATGTACTTTAAATTACAGCCAAACTAAACTATATGATATTCTCTGTAAATGGCATTCCATTTCTCACCACCATGCTTTTGCTCTCTCCCCTGCCTGAAATGTTCTTCCTCCTGACTTCTTCTTCTTGGAATTCTTCACCACTTCAAGGATCAGTTTTCAAGCACTGCCCTCTAAAAGATTTCCTGAACCCCCTCTCAAATATTTAGTACTTAATTTAAGCGAAGCTGCACAAAGTCTTCTGACTCACTCTGTCCTCTAGAATCATCAAAGCCCAGAAGCAAGGTAAATATTAAGACTACTGGTGCTGACCTAGTATGCAGAGGATGAATATCCTCTTATTTAAGTAATTTATCTCATTTAATTCTCACAATAACTTTGGGAGATAGGTGCTATTATGATCCCCATTTTTATAATTAAAGAAGCTAAGGCAAACAGAGGTTGAGTGATATTTAAGGTTGGATTGGATCTCAGGTCTTCCTGATTCTAGGTTCTATACTCTAATCATTATGCCACCTAGCAGCCTCAATGAATAACTAAATGAAGGGATAAAGGGAATCTTCTCCATGAAGACTTCTCGTGCTAAGTGTATACCTGTCATTAGTCCTATACACATTTCTATAATTATATTTAAAAGGATTTATTGTGCTAAACTGACTTAACTTCCCCTCCTTCCTTAATATATAAAGTTTCTCAAGAAATATCATATATTTTACCTCCCTTTTAGTTCCCTGGTGGTATGAAGGGCAATAGTTAGAGATAACTATGTCTAGGCAGCAGCAGACAATCAGACTCTCCCAATAGAATGCAGTCAAGTTGCCTATATATTTTTGGAAACAGAGCATAGAGTGGGAAAAAGTAGCAGCCAGCTGCCAAGTTCTGCCCCTGGTGGCCTCTGATGTAAATCAGAATCAATCACACTTAGACACCTGCAGTTTCACAATAAGCAGAGCCCTATAGGCATTTAATAGAAAATAGAGGGTAAACCATAAGGTCAAAAATCCATGACATGCAGGCTTTCAAGACTCATTCCTGGAGCAACAAATAGGAATGTGGAGGGAGATATGTTCTAGTCATGGTGGGAACAGAAGTTATGGTGAGCCTGTTATGTTCTTTCCATCCCACACAAGGGAATGAATACAGACTTGATAAGTCACTTCAAAAAAGTTGCCAAACCCTAGAGTATCTGTAAACAACCATGTATTCAAAAATCTGCTTGTTAAAAAAAATCTCCCTTTTCCCCCCTGGAATCATAGGTGGTCTCCATAACTCAATTTAACTATATTGTCTCCCACTGATCCCAGAAATCTTTTGGAATTTTCCTCTCATAATTCTGCTAGCAAAGAGCCACAAGCAAGGCCAGAATCCTGGAATTCCCATGACTCCCCATCACAATGATCCATTCAGTATTTGCTGATTGAGTTCTCCCAAACCAAGATCTACGCCCAGGCTTCTTCCTGTGACATAATGGGATCAAGAATGGGGTTGGATAAAAGTATGTAGTCCTCTTTATTCCTGTGTCAGCAGGTATTTTCTAAACCCCTTCTATGTCTAATTGCCTGGCACTGTGCTTTCCTCACACATATGGGAAATCTCCATAGGCAGTTCTCCTGCTTGCCATTGCACATCTCCATAGTGCTTCTGTAGGCAGTGATAAATACATTCTCCCAGCCAAGCATTGGCATAAGCATGGCCAGGAGCCTAAAAGTAGCGGGAAGAAGGGCAAAGTATCCAATTACTCCCAGATGAAGTATCTTCTTGAATGCAAAATGGATGCTACATGGTGCCATTTTGATGTCTAATAGGTTCTTCGAGCAGGTATGATTCATAAATACAAGATCTGTTTCTCAAACCAAACTTTTAGAAGTTTTTTTTATTTACTCACCTCAGCTATTTTAATTTCCAGCCTAAGCACTGATTTCATATCATGTTCAGCTCGAGAGACATTAGCACCCAAAAGCACTGCAGTATCCACCATGAATTTGTAAAGGGCATCTCGGTACTGGAAAAAAATGGAGAGTCAAGTGACCATGACAACAAATCTCTTAAAATGTCGATCCAGAACAAGGGAGGGTAGAAAGGCCAATTGAAATAAATACTTTATACTTTCCAGTCAGCAATCATCATGCTGTTCCAGCCTTATGTAACACCACCTACCTACCCACCCACCCACCACTTTGAGAGAGAGACAACTGATAACCACTCATGAACTGTTGCCATGGGAGACAGAAGCAGTCAGCCATCACAGATCAATGAGAACTATTTTTCTAGAAATTTATGATACTTGTTATAAATAAATGGATATGATAAGTGGATGTAATGGGTTTGAACAATTTAAAGTAAATCCAGAATAATAACCAAAAGTTCAAAAGTCCTCTTTCCAAGCAAATGAAACTAAACAAAAAAAAAAAAAAATGATGGAGAAGAATGATAATGTATAAAAGAGAGCATGATCTAAAAGCATGGGAGGCAATGGAAAACTGATTCACCAACCCTAACACTAATATATAAACTAAGGAGATAGCTTGTTTTCCTGGTTGATTGGTTTGTTTACTTGCTCTGTTTTTGTTCTAGTTTATGAAAAATTCATTTTCACAAAGAACCTCATTCTCATCTCAGAGGAGACTAGGGAGAGGATAAGCCTCCATTGAAGCATTAACATTTGCTCCATGACTATCCATAAAAGCTCCATTGTGTTCCTGATAATGTTATTTTGAAAGAACTTAATAGTCCAGCAAATAAAGGAGATTCAAATGGCTACCTTCCTTTGTAAATATGAGGTTTCTTATTTTTGAAATCCTTTCTATCTAGGCAAAAAGCATTATGCAAGACAAGTTTCAGTTCCAACAGACCCTCAGCCAAAAGGTGAGGTAGCATTTTGGTACTTATCATGAACATTGAAGAATTCACAACTCAGCAGATGTTCACTCCATTCAATTCCAAAATGAAAGGCACCTGACCCCTGCCTTTGATATGTGTCACCAAGTTAGTGAATCTGGGATCTGAACTCTTTCTCCAGTCTAGAAAACTACTTCAGGTTTCTAGGAAGTGAGGGGAATGTGGGGTAGGAGAGACGCAAGTTTTTATTGTGCTTCAGTTCAGAAGTCTTACACTAGACCGGTAACCCTGATAGCTTGGGGATGAGGGAGATTAAAAGGGAATGGAAGATTAAACATCTTCTGGAGGAATTAAATTCTTCTGGAATCTCAGAAGATATTTATAATTTTCCATCTCTAACCCAGTCTCCAGAGGCTCTTCAGATTAGGCTGACCCAGGCCTTCTGTCTGGTTAATGCCACCTGATTCTTCCCTACTCTATTAGAAATTCTTTCAGCACTTGGAAACTCACTTTCTACTATATTCTCATTTGTATCTGCTAATGGATTCTGTAATGAGCTCTCTCATCTCTTCCATTTATTTGGAATATTCCACTGTTTCCTTGGTAGAGAAAAAAATCCTCTAGTTGTGATTTCCTACAGAATCCTTTTTGTTTGTTTTGTTTGTTTGTTTTTGTATTCTGCTACATGTATGGAAAGGAACCTTTATTTAGAGAAGAGAAGGATGTGTTTAAGTTCAGAATAAAATAACAAAATTTTAAAAGAAAAAAAATCTTTTTGAGGAAAAGGACTAATATAATTTAGACACCTATATCTTCTAAAAGACCAAAATCAGAAGAAGGCAACATTTCTTTCTGTACAAAGAATCTGGAATGGTAGATTCTAATATTCCCAGCTCAGGGTAGCAGCATAGTCCATTTCTAATATTGAACTATGAATTTGAAGAGTGTTCCGCTTGTCAAAGACAGGCAATAAAAGGCAAAGACAACTTACAGCTTTAGCTTCTGTGCTGTTATCAAGGTAATCTTCCCTCACTGCTAAGGAGAGAGTTGCTTGATCTAGCTGTTAAAATAAAAATATTACCAAGTTAGAAATTCACTGCAATTTCTTATATTGTAGTATACCATAGCTATGCTGAAAACTTTTTTCTGTTGTCATAAAAGAAAAAGATTATTCAGTACTGGGTATAAATAGGAATTCAACAAATAATAACTTTTATAACTCAAGGAATTATCATTATAAATCAATCAGCCAAGAAATATTTATTAATTATCCACTAGTATCAAGCAACTAGATAGTGCAATAGAAAAAAAATGCAGCCTGGAATCAGGAAGATCTGAGTTTAAAAATCTGGTTTCAGATATTTACTAGCTTTGTGATCCTGGCCAAGTTAGTTAACCCCTATTTGCCCAGTTCCTCATCTGTAAAACAGAGAAATATTTTAAAAGGAAATGGCAAACTGCTCCAGTATCTTTGATAAGAAAACCTTTCACAGACTCAGACATGACTGAACAACAACAACAATAGTGTTAGGTACTGTGCTAAGGGCTGGGGAATACAAAGAGAGAAAAAAGAAAAAACTCTGCTCTCAAAGACCTCACAAGCTAAGGAGGAAGGCAACATGAAGACAGAAATATATATAAAATAAGATACATACATGATAAACTGAGATGAATAATTTTCTATATTTGCACTAGACTAAGAAACTGCTTATGGAACTGGAACCTGTGCATATAAGCTAACTCTCCAATTCTCATAGTCTAGCAGCATTGAAAGATAAAAAATGCTACCCTTGCCATCCCCTTGCTCCTCTCCTTCAGAAGGGGTTTTGTCCTTTCCCCACCTTTATTGCACTTTCCCTTCCTATGCCACACTCCTTTAAATGAAGATTTCCAGTTATCCTCTCCTTCCTTTGTCCTGTATATCCTGTATAGAACTCTGAGTTCCATGTGCATGTTCATTTCTCTTTTAATAAACCTGGTTTTCATGTAAATTTCATGAAGCTGTGATTATCTGTTGATAATTGTAAATAATCTGAGAAAGAAGGCACTGAGTTATTCTAAAATCTTAAAAGTACATTATTTAAAAATTTCCAGGGTAAGCATTCACACCTCAGAAATCATGACTTGATTTATTGTTTTGTTGATTGTATACACTTAAAGTGTTAATTATGCAG
Source organism: Sarcophilus harrisii (assembly GCF_902635505.1). Taxonomy (NCBI): domain Eukaryota; kingdom Metazoa; phylum Chordata; class Mammalia; order Dasyuromorphia; family Dasyuridae; genus Sarcophilus; species Sarcophilus harrisii. The sequence continues at coordinate 272,062,383 of NC_045428.1, forward strand.
AGTAAACTTAAAAGTGCCTTCATACTTTTTTTAAAAAAATCTAGGTTGTTACATATTTTACAAAATACCCTTGTCCCAAATACTTCTTTGCATTTAATTAAATTATGGGTATTATTATTTTCTCTCAGTAAAATGTAATCACTGAATGCAGGAATTATCTGTATTTTTTTGTCTTTCTATTCTTTATGCCCAGTACTCAGGAAACCAAGCATTTGTGTGCCATGGACCCCTTTGGCAGTCCAGTGAACCTATTTCATAATAATATTTTATGAAGTCCTTTTACTTTCCGTTACTTTTAATATTATTTTTTCCAATTACATGTGATAATAGCTTTTAACATTCATTTTTTATAAGATTTTAAGTTCCAAATTTTCCTCCCTCCTTTCTTCCTATTATCCTTCCCCAAGACGGCAAGAAATTTGATATAAATTTTATAAGTTATATTATAATCCTGCTAAACATCATTACACATTAGTCACGTTGTGAAAAAAGAAACAACATAAAGGAAAAAACACAAAAGAAAAAAAGTGAAAAGTATGTTTCAATCTGCATAGTTCTTTCTCTGGATGCGAATAGCATTTTCCATCAAAATCTTTTGGAATCATCTTGGGGGGTTGCATTGCTGAGAAGAACAAAGTCAATCATAGTTGATCATTGCACAATGTTACTGTTACTATATAGAGTGTTTTCCTGATTCTGCTCATTTTACTCATCATCAACTCATGTAAGTCTTAAGAGAAGTCCTTTTTAGATTAATGTTTTTAAATGCACAAAATAAAATACATCTGATTACAAACGAAACCAATTATATGAAAATGCAGTAGCCAAATTTGAAACAAACAAAGTTCACACACTAGATCTTGGTTGACATTTGTTGAAATTGAATTATTACAAAGTATCAAAAAGGTAATCACAATATAACAAGCCGTGAAAACCAATGCCAAGTTCTAGTTGTGGTTTCTTTTAAGGTGAGAAAGAGCTGTTCCTGAAACTTTTAAGGCTTTTAAAGCCTCTCCTAGGTCATCCAACCTCCTTCTCTGAACTCCCCAAACCTATTTCATTCCTGGTTATCATGAATTAAAATTTCCTGCATCTTTGGTGTCAGGGTGCCCCCAGAGCCACAATACAAAAGGGATCCTGTTCATGCTTACCTCCATGAGCTTTTATGAGCTGGCCCTGAGTAACAAAAGCTCTTTCTTCCCAGCTAGAAAAGCATTTTCTCTCTTGCTCATGTCTTAGGACATGGTAGGCTGAGCAGGTGAGGGCTGATACAATGTCCTACTCTACATTTTCCTACCTCTCCCCTAGTGCCCTTTCATTTTATAGCACTTACTTAATAATCCCTTTTTCTCTTTATTTTCTGGCACTCAAAGATACCTACCTCCCCATGAAAGATAATGCATCACTGGCTATCTCTTCACTGCTAGTTGAACTTTTTCTCATATTTTTAACTCTCTTCTTACAGCAGGAGAGTCAAAATACTACTTGATCTCCATTGCCACTTCTAGGTTTTCCCTGTACCACTATAATTCATCAACCTTTCTTCCTCTGAGATTCATTTAATCCAGATTTATCAACTAATGCAAAATCTGCTACCTATCTTCTTTCTCCCTTTCCCTCTCTCTTTCCCTTTTCCTTTCCCTTTCCTTCTCCCTCCCAGTATTATCCACTGCACCACCTAGCTGTCTTTATGACTCCTTAGAGATTGCCAATCCTCTCTTTACAGAGGAAGAAAATAAGCTCAAGAGACAGTAAATAGCTTTTCTATGATCACACAGGTGGAAAGCCTTATCTCAATCCAGTTCCTCTGACTTCAAATTTAGTGCTCTTTTGTTGCTTTTTCCCTGATTCTGCATCCTATTAGAGTGTTAAATGTTTGTATCTGCCATTTGCTTGGTTACTAAGAAATACTTTGTTATAACAATGAGATATTGTGAATGTTCTCCCAACATTACCAATAGTCTCTAAATTCCCCAAACAAGTGGACTTTTCTCAATCCTTACACCTGATCTTTCTGCTATGTTTGATTTTGATGATCATCACCACCCACCATCTGGATACTCTCTCTTCTCTGGTTTTTTGGTGACTCTCACTTAATTGTGTTTCTACTTTTCTGATTGGGTCTTCTAAGTCTTCTTTGCTGGATATTGCATATTCATTCATGACACATGCACTAATCATGAAAACCCCACAAGACAAAAAATAAATCTCTGTGTACTCTTCCTTTTTCTTTCTTATCCTCTCATTTGAAGGTTTCTATGTAGATGATTCTCAAAGCTAATTACCCTTTTTTCCCTAGTATCTTTCCCTAGTATCTCTCGTGGGTTCCAATCATCACCTATTGACTGCTCTGTAAACATTTTAAGTCCTGATTGTCCAAAATAGAATTTATTTTCTTTTATCCCAAAACTATTCCTATTCCAAATATCCTTACTACATTTTTCTGGAGGCAGTCAGAGTTAAATAACTTGCCAGGGTCAGAAAGCTAGTAAGTTTCTGAGCTAGATTTCAAATCAGGCCCTCCTGACTCTAAGATTGGAACTCTATTCACTGTGCCACATTCCTGTTATATTTAAAGTTACTATCCTACCAGTTATTAAAGCTCCACCCCTCAATGGATTCCTCAATTCCACACTCTCATTCATTATATGTATTCATTATATATGTGATATATAATATATGGATATGTATATATTTAGATCATATGTAATATATGTAACCGTATATGGTATAAATGCAATATGTAATATATGTAATAAGTTACCAAATCCTGTCATTTTATTTTCCACATTTCTCAGAATCATCATCTCTTTTCCATTCTTACCTTCACCATGTCTTACCTGGACTGTTACAATAGTTTCTAATTGGACTTCCTCCCTAACTCCTCTTCCCTCTATTCAGGAGCCAGTGATTTTCAAAAGGTCTTGTCTCTCCATGTCACTCTCTACTCAATAAACTCTTGTGGTTCCCTATGGCTACTCAAATATCAATTCCAATTTGTTACATAAATCTCATTACAATATGACTTCTTTCTACATTTCCAGTATTCTTATACATTACTTCACTCTAAAGTTCAGTGATGCTGAGCTACTTACTGTTCCTCCTACATAATATTCTACTTTCCCTTTTTGTAGGTTTGCATTGTCTCCTCTCCTTAGACAACTCTCCCTGTTTACCATAGCATTGTACACTCCTAACTTCCTTCAAGAATCAGCTCAAACTGTACTTTCTGCAGTAGACTTTTCCTGGTTTTTTTAGTTCCTGGTACCTTCTCCTCAAAGGGTATCTTCATTCTATATACCTATGATTTCTCCCTTTAGTAAATAAGCTCATTGAGGGAAGGGATCTTTTTTTTCTGTTATCTTCTTATCATTTGATACAATACTTGGAACAAAGTAAATGCTTAATAAATATCTGTTGGTTGAATGATTAAATAATCATGGAATCCAGGCACTTCGAAGCAACATTAGAGCCCTCATTAGGAAGGACACCCTGAATTTTTCAGGTAAGAAAACTGAGACTTGGAAAAATGAAGTGACTTGCCTGAAAACATAACCCTTTGGTGGTACTAGCAATGGAATTGGAATATGTTTCCTATTTCTTAGCCTAGTACAGTCATCCCTTTTACATTGAGATTTTCCCCATCAAGATTTCAATATATCACAGAAGAAATTAAATGGGAATTTGTGGGAGTTTTGTAGAAGCCACAGATGACACAGAAAAAGTTTAGAAACTCAGAATAGTATTATATAAAATCAATCCAACTTTTACAATAAGGTACTATAAACACCACATAAAAGAAAAAAGAAAAAATTCAGGTTCCTTCTTTGGTATAAAGGGAGGGCCAAAAAATTTTATGAGGGTTTTCTAGATCACAGGAGTGCTGTGCCCCCCTGAGATGTGGAAGGGATAACTATACTATTTCTCATCTCTTCACCAATTCCTTTTCTTTTTTACTTGCCTATGAAAGCTCAGAGCCAAGTACTAAAATCAAACCAGCATTCTAGAATTTCTTCAAAATTCTTGCTGTAGCCCTGGGCCATTAAATATAGCATTACATATATGTTTTCTTGGCTTTAAGTCTAGCATATTCAAGCCATTTGGCAGTTATCCTGAGCAAAATAACCTTCATGGAAAGAAAATACCCAAAGCACAAGACAACTAATACCAAGAAAGGTAATATTAAAATTGAATGTAAGCACCAAATGTCTGATACTTCAAATGAAATTTAGTTGAACTTGAGGTTGTTTATGATTTCAAGAAATAATTTTAACAGATTGAATAAGACTAGTTAAATAATGTCACAGGAAACTTAAAAAAAAAACCTTCTGCAGTGATGGCAGTCATTCCACACTGCTTGTTTTTATGATTAGGAAATAGGCTAAGGTTATACCAGTTACCTTCTTCATTCTCCAGTTTTAAAGCTAGTTTTTTTTTAAGTATGAAAAATTAAAACAAGTATTAGATATTAGTCAGAACCAGGATGTTTCCCAGGTAATCTTAAACTGACTACCTAGACACAGGGAGTGTGTGTGTGTGTGTGTGTGTGTGTGTGTGTAAAGTTCTTACATTTATATCAAATCTGAGCATTATAGACTAAAGGGGGGAAAATGAAGAATCCAACACATTCCATTGGAAATAAGAGATTTTTCTTTAAGTTATACATAAACTAATATTTTAATTATAACAAATCCCTACATGGGATTCACCAAGGGGTTTTGGAAAGAAACATCTGGCAAATAATGATATAGAAAAAGGCAAGACAGAAAAATTAGAGAGATTTAATTTCTAATAAAACAACATCTTGCCATCTTTATGCTTCTAGGTGAAGTGTTAAACAAAAGTGAGCTGTTGAGTGATAATGATTTTACATCATTGTTTTCCCTAAATATTAATATGCTCAGGCAGCCTCAACTGTCCAAAACACTCAGTCAAGATGCAATTTACATAAGACTTCCACTTTCCTTTAAGCCACAACTCTTACCAATCTCTCAGATAAAGTACACTAGAGGACATTAAGATAGATTTTTTGGAAGGAAGTTTACATCCCTAATGGATTTTCTAATATCTCAGCTCTACACACACACACACACACACACACACACACACACTCACACACACATATATCTCTATACATACATACATAAGTACACACATGTACATATACATACAAAGCAAACAGTGCTTATTTTCTGAGCAACTTGAGATAAGTCATAGCAGTAAAAATTCATTCCTTGAATTGTTAGCAGGCACTCTCTCTGCAAGTATGGGTAATATCTCTTTGAATACAAAAAAAAAAAATCCCAATATTTGCATAACAATGATACATAAAGATTCATAAGGTTCTTAATACTCAGGTCACATTTGAATTTCTTGAATATAGTCCCTTGCTAGTCAAAGAGGAAGGTCTCATTTGACAAGTTATTCTAAACATCCCAAGCTCTGTTTGCTTCTAAAAGTTTGACAATAACATAGAAGTTTTTCAGCTGAATGCCTTAGGCTTAACATTCTAATACATACAAGGTAGCCAAGGTTGCACTGGTATTTGGGTTGCTGCATAAATTTACATCCTACTTTGCCAACTACTATAATTGAAATTAAAATGTTGGGATCCTCTGTAGATTTGTTGTCCTGAAGCAGACCTCCCAGAGAATCACATTTCCAAAAAGAAAGCAAGCCAACAGTCATTGAGGAAAGCTTCCAGCTGGGAAAAGGAAAGCTCAAAATTGAACCACCAGAGATGGAATCTTGCAGCCAGAATCAGGAGAAAGCAGGGATAAGGCTTTAGTCTTTCATATAAGTGCATCAGTACACATTTTGAGATTGATCACACACATACACATACACACACACACTTGATTTTATTAATGAGAACACAGTAGCCTCATAGGATCCAAGCTGAGTTTTTCTACATGCAAACAAGTATGCTTTAACTGTGATTTGGAGAGTAAAGAGAATAATTGGAGTGATCTAAGTACAAAAATAATAGTGACTAAGATAGAATTTGGAGAGGGAAGTGGCACTTATTATTGTGGTTTATAAAACTAGCTGGCACAATGGATAGAGCACTAATCCTGTAATCTGAAAGCTCTGAGTTCAAATCTAGTCTCCCACTCTTATTTGCTGAGGAACCCCGAGTAAGTCACTTAACCTTTGTACACTTCAGTTACTTTATCTATAAAATGGGGATAATAGTAGCACTTATTTCCCAGGGTTGTTTAGGGGATTAAATCTTAGCACAGTATCTGGAATATAATAAATACTATATAAATGTTAGTTATTATCATTATTATTAAGGAATCTACTCATATTTATTCTTCTATTCAATGCTTTGTGTGATGTGACTGATGAAGGCATTCCCATCAAAGGTATGAAGCATTACCCCACAGCACCTTCTCATCTTGTGCAAATTTTATCCATGTTCTCTGGAAAGTCCTTCTCCAGGTAGTCACTGAATATAGCTTCTTCTAAATATGTTGACATTCTATGACTCTCAATGGAGAAGATATTTTTATAAAGATGATGAGATATTTGTGATTATTTTTTTTCTCCCTTATTCCTTTCCCTTCCCGTCCCAGTGCTTGACACTGGAGAAGAACTTCACAAATGCTTTCCCATTCTATTCTACAGCAGAACCAAAAGAATTATTAGGAAAGTAAGATATACAATTGATAAATCAATTCCAACATTTCTAAACTTCTCAGAATAATTAAGTGAAATCCCTAATCATGTCTGAGTCTAGTTTTCTCCCACCAACCCAGTATGTCTTCTCATACTTTTTTTTCTTTCTAACTTGTTCCTGTGGTACTGCTAATGACATAAGCTATTATATATGTTTATATATAAATATATGTAATAGAATTATACCTTTGATAAAAATTATAAATTTTATATATTTTATATATTTTTTCTATATATTATATAAAGTATTAAAATATATTTTATAAATTTATAAAAATACTTTTAATAAGATTATAATGGCATAATATATAATATATAATAACCTACATTTGTATAACTCTAAAATTTTCAAAGTATTTTCTTTAATTCTGTTAGTTGCTATTATTAGTAATAATATTCACATTTTACAGATGAAGAAACTAAGAAGTTAAAGTGACTTGCTCAAACTGGCATAACTAGTTACTCTAAAAATCAAGAATTGAACCTGTCTTTCCTAACTCCAAGTCTAGAAAACTCTTTCCATTATAATATAATTTGCACTTTTTAATCCTGCTTTAGCTATAATTTTACTTTTTATGTAAAACATCTTTTAATTAATCATTATCTTGTGAAAGTTGTATATTAGTCTCTGAGTCAGTTATGTCTATATTAACTTTTCAAACTTCCATTCTTCCTGAAATCCTAGAATAAATCAAGATTGTTTTCTTTTTGTTGTTGTTGTTTATTTCCCTTCCTTTCCCCAGCATCTAAAAGTTCAATCTTCTTTACAAGATCCAGTATCTTGAAATATTTAAACTTTCTCTATGTCACTCCTGTCATTCATGATTCATCAAATGTTTAAATTTCTTTAAATCTGGATGATAGAGTCCCCAGTTTACTTTAAATAGCAAATAAATATATTTAAAAGAATGGAATAGTTATGGAATTGAAAAAAGAACCTTCTTAAAACTAATTTCTTTACAAAGGGCATGATCTGTCATGGAACAGAAGTACCATTGGACTATCATATTTCATTTTTTTCAATAGTAGCTTTTTTATTTTTAAAATATATACAAAGATAGTTTTCAACATTCACCCTTGCCAAACTTTATGTTCCAAATTTTTCTCCCTCCCTTCCTCTCATCCCCTCCCCTAGACAGGCAAGTAATTCAATATATGTAAAACATATACAATTCTTCTATACACATTTCCATATTAATCATGCTGAACAAGAAAAATCAGATTAAATGCTGGCAGGTAGGTGCTATTATGAAGCCCCTTTTATGGTTGAGGAAACAGACTCAGACAGTGGTTAAATGACATTTTATAGTTGATTGACTGAGGCAGGCAGCAAATTACCTAAGGCTGGATCTGAATTTGAATCTTTCTGACTTTAGACCTAGAACTCTATCCAGTGCACTAATTAGATACCCCAATCAAAAAATGAGACAGTGACTGGGCTAAAAGAAGAGAAACGACAAATATAGGAGGGAATTGTAATGTAGATGGACAGGTTCTTTTGGGTAAAAACTACGAGTAGATGATTATATGCACTACAGTCATGGATTATAACAAACCTTTCTAGAACAACGCAAAAGGCAGGTAACAGACCTTAAAAATCAGATCTGAGATTACTCTTATTTGCATCTCCTTTACTCAATGATTCCTAAAGCTTGAAAGGACTTTATAGATAAATAAGGTGATAAGGATTTAAGTCCCTACTATGTGCCAGGGACGCAATTCTTACAGATATCTCATTTGATCCTCACAATGACTCCATGAACCTAAATGCCTTTATAATCACCATTTTACAGCTCAGGAAACTGAGGCTCAGCAGGTAAAGTGCCTTGCCAAAGTCACATAGCCAGCTAGTGGTATAGGTGAGACTTAAACATAGACCTATTGACCTTTGTATGACTTATTCCAATGGACCATAATGCCACTTGTGAAGTGAAATTGGTGAGCTAGAGCCCAGCTGTTTAAACTGTGGTTTGTGACCCCATATGAGGGTCTTATAACTGAATGTGGGGATCACAGAACTATGATTTATTATCAGTAAATGTTTGATTTTTACTTATTTTATATACTTACATCCCTGGAGTTATGTAAAAATTATTTGTGCAAAAAGAGGTCACAAGTGGAAAAATTTAAGAAGCCCTGACTGAGCTCAACCACAATTCAGCAGCTATAATAGCTGCTTAATATATCTGCCATCATGTAATGGTAGGTCTGAGGGAGTATGACTTAGCTCACTTTTAGATAATTAAGATCTAGCGAGAATAATAGAGATATTTTCAGGGGATTTATAGATACATAGATATGGAATACCACAGTCTTTGAAGAATTAGTACGTAACACTTCCTAGTTGTGTGACCCTGGGAAACTCACTTAACCCCAACTGCCTCAACAACAACAAAAAAAAGAATTAGTTACAAGTCACCCAACTCATAGAGGAGAAGCATATGAGTAGGTGATGGCTGCAGCACATTACTAGAAATGACATGAAGCATGGCATCTGAAAGATGCAAGACCAGTAAAGGAGTTGTTACTGAAGCAAAGAGGAGTCATAATAACAAGCTTTATTTTCCTATGGCTTTTTTTTCTGGCTTCAATAAAAAAATATGTTGAAGCCTAGAGAAATAACAGTTTTAGAAAAACACTCCTAGTCATAAAGTCCCTGAAAGGATGAGGCTTAGATACAAAATGTGATGCTTATCTTTGGATATTTAAAGAACTGTCACAAAAAAGGGAATTAGCGTTATCCCTCATCTCTCCCCAGGGAAGAACTAAAATCAATATGGAGATATCATAAGGAGATGCAACGTAAGTGAAGAGAAGATTAAATGAACCTATGGGGCTATTCCAGGGAACACAGACCCAGGACTATACCAGGAACTTTGGGAGGCCTCCAAGGAAATGGTAGTTCATTGCTTGCGCTCTGGTAAGTTGAAAATTCCCCAAGTTATTTGTGTGGACTCTTAATACCTCTCCCCATTTGGAGCATGACCTCAACTAGATGAGTTGATGCCTGAGACATTCGAGAAGAGTTCTACCTGTTTTGTTTTTCCTCTTTCCTATTAGGAGAATTAGTATCCCAAGGACCTTTTTGGAGTCTAAAAGATGATTCAATGCAGAATAATTCTAATTCCCTTTCTTCATGGCAGCTTTTAAAATATTCAAAGATAGGTGTGATTCTATACCTAAGCCTTGTCATTTCAAAGGCCTTATGAAAAAAAATTATTTCTGACACTGTGGTGAGCCAGTGCTGAAAAGAATTTAGAGTTTTAGAATGTTGTCTCTTGGTAAAGTCCCTTGGTATTACTCTCCCCTCACTGGGAGAGGGAAGGAAGAAAAAGGAGAGGAGAGAGAGACAGATAGAGACACAGAGACAGAGAGAGACAGAGAGCAATGGAGACAGAGACAGAGAGATGGAGAGAGACAGAAAGAGACAGAGAGAGAGAGAGAGAGAGAGAGAGAGAGAGAGAGAGAGAGAGAGAGAGAGAGAGAGAGAGAGAGAGAAGGATGAAGAAAGGAAGGGAATAGTTAGTGAAAGGAGAGAAGAGAAGAGAAAGGTCAAACTTAGACTCTCCAGGTGACAAAATGTTATTCTGATGAGGGATGGGGAAGGGTGATTCCTTCTCTATCTAGTATTATGGCTGAATTTATTACCTCTTTTATTTGAAATATGGTCTAAACTAAATGAGTTTATATTTGGGAGTGTTATGCCTCAGTTCTCTTTAACTGTTCTGACTTGGTTTCCCTGAACTAGTTTCCTTTGTCTCAGTTTCCTTAACTGTTCTGTCAAATCCCCTTAATTGTAAAAACCCACTCTGCTCCATTAAGATTGGGAACCGTTTACTCTAAGGTTATAAATTGATAGCAAGATAAACAAGTGAGCAGAACTCCTGACCCTTCCCTGTCCTCAAGAATTTACAATATCCCTCTAAAATATTCCAAGATACCTCACTGACATCTTTATCTCTGGGTATTCAAACATCCTGTCTCTGGGCTTTTAGGAGTTATGGTCTCCCCCCAACCTGACAGAAGCTTTCCTGCCTTTTTGGGTCTTTGTTTCTAGGGTTATTTAAGGAATGGGGCAGCTCCTATTCATTGCTGGATTCTAGCCCTGGGACCAACATGGTTTCCTTGGTCCCAGTACATTTTTATCTCTGTCTGACTGGATAATTTGAGACGAGAGCCCTGTCTAGTCAATTATACTCTCCAATTAATAAACTATTGAAAACTCTCTAATCTTTCTCCTGCCTCAGTTTCTCCAGCATTACAGGAGTTTATATATTTGGGAGCAGAGTTCTACCTTTTAGTGTTTCTTCTTTCCCAATCTTAGGTGAATTAGTATCTCAAGGACCTTTTGAGTGTGAGAAAAGGGAGCCCTTTCTTACTAAAGGCCAAGTTCCCCATGATTAAATCTGGTCAAGCCACATGGTTGGATATAGGAGAAGGAGAGGCAAGTACCCAAACCCCAGTGGGCTTAGCAGCAGTTCTAGATAAGAAAGAACTTATCAACTAGGGCCATCCCCAAAATGGAACAGATTACCTTATGAAGGCTGAGCTCCCTGACTCAAGCTAGCACAATGTTGTATACATTTTATATATCTGAAGTGTTTGGTAAATATTTCTTGAATTGATTTTAATGTTGCAATGGTGCTATAAGCATTGATTGATTAATCAAATTGATCAATTTGATTAAAAGATCTCTAAGTTCACTTCTACTTAGTAAGCTCTGTGATCTCTCATTATTAAATCTGAGGTGACCCATATGTGTTGATGATCCAATGCTGGATTTTTATGATCCTTTGAAAAAGCTCAGCCAAAGCAAATTGTGATACATTAATAGGTCTTTTTCGTGTGCTGGAAGACACAGTGAATTTTAAGTATACAGATAAGTATAGTAAAAATTTGTGTAAATTGATAAGTGAAATAAGCAGAACAGAAAAGGAGTGAGGGGGTCTTGACTTGATTTGACTGATGAATTGATAATTAATTTATGAAATTATGAAATTGAGCAGGCATATGAAGTTCTTTGGATATTTGCTGGGAAAGACTACAATGGCAGTGAGATGTAGGTCAACAAGCATTTTAATAAGGCACAGAGGATGAAGGGGAAAACAAACATAGAAAGCATAGAGACAAGCAGTGAAAAGAATAGAGAGGCTGACAGGGTGGGGATGGGGATGAGGTAGGGAAGAAGTCAGGCAGCAATGGGAAATATAAAACTATGGGTAAGAACTGGAAGCACTCAGCAGCAGAATTGCAGATAGAGTTCAAAAAGTGCTCATGAGGGAAAATTTGGGGTCCCATTTTTATAGTTTTGGTGGAGGATATACTTTTATCTGTGCAACCTTGGGGTTCATTCATTACCATTTCCAAATCTTCTCAAAGTTGTTTGTAAAACTTTAAAGTTACATCTACATCATCATCTCAAAGTTATCAGCACCATTTGTGGTTCTGTTGGTCTTCCAGAACTTGTCAGAGATTTACATATCATAGGACCAAAAGGTCCCAATAACAAAGCCAAGATGGTGTCCCCTAATTCAGCAGAATAAGACTTTTGGATGATATATGACAATTTATAAATTATTCTCATTTGAACTTTGGGACAATTTGTATGGAATTTCTAGATTTCCCTTTGCGATCCTACTTCAGGCTATTGCTACTTTTCCTGATAAACTTATTATACTGACTAGAAGAGAGAGTAGAGGGTAAGTAATAGGACCAGAATAAGATACTTTTTTAACACAACTGATGGGTCAGTTTTATTGAGCACTTCCTCCCCATCGCCTTTTTTTTATTCTGTTATTCTATTCTATGTTACTATAAATGGCTCTCTAGTAGGGAAAAATAAAATGAAAAGGAAAATGATATGTTAACAAAAAACTTTAATTTTCCAACAACAAAAGGAAAAAATGCAGTACTTCCAAAAATAAGCAATGTAGGTTAATAAAACCTATCAATAATATATGAAGAAAAGTAAATGGCTCAGATCCAAGTCCAACAGAAGATGGAAATTTTCAAAGCTGGTGCTACAGGTTGACTTTGTCTTCTCACAAGAAAATATGTTAAACATCCACCATGGATTTCCCTAAACAAATATGAAAGAACAGTCATCATACCTTCAATATGTGTTTGTTGGATTCTCTGTCATCAGGTGAAACATACAAACGGATAAACACAGAGTTGCTATATTGTCCACGGAACACCGCAAGGGTCTGAAGGAGGCTGAACTTCCTTTCTGACCACACACCTTCTGGACCAATGTTAGATTCTAACACAGGCCAGCGGAAAGGAGAATGTCTCAATATGTGTAACAGTGGCTTAGCATCAGCTTTCTCTATTGCCTCTGAAAGAAAAAGAAACCACAATTGTTGATTTTTTCTCTTAAGGGGATTTACTATCAGGGCATTAGAGACTAAAACTTTATACTTAGATCTCAGAAAAGTTTTAGCTAGCAAAATGCTTATTACTTCAGGAGAAGAAAAGCATCCAACTTGTACATGATGTAAATATACTCCATGATATCTATATCAAGAGAGATGCCTAAGGAAATTTTCTTCCTTAAAAAAAAATCCAAATGCTCCAATTCTCCAATGGATCTCTTCAATGTAAATATTCTCTCCAATGGTGCAGATTGCATTCCATCTATATCTACCCATTCTGTGCAATCCACCTTCTGTCTGTGTATTCAAAAAGGCTTGCTATAATGGAGTAAGGGAATAAAGTAAAATAGATAAGAAAATAAAACTTTTTTTCCTTCCTAAAATATTCAGAACTCTATAATCTTTACCAAATAAAATATTCACCAAAATAAAATGTTGGATCACACCAGGAAACCATACTATACTCTATTAAGAAACAAGCCTTACCAAAGGAATAAATTGCTTATTTCATGTATTTTAAGTACTCATTAATTCATTTTGAAGCTTAATTTTTAATTAATGACCATTTATTTTCTCTATTTCCAACCTCTTCCACCCCATCTCTTGATATTAAAAAAAAGAAGAAAAACAAATATACAGACAAGCAAAACAATTTTCCACATAAGCCGAGTCCAGATTTTTTTTTATCATGCTACAAAATGAAATGTGCAAGACCAAAAGATAAAACTATATAATACAATAACATTGTAAAGACAAACAACTTAGAAAACTCTTATCAATGCAGTGATCTACTATAGTTCCAAAGGACTAATGATGAAGCATACTAATTAACTTTTTAGGGCCAGTGAGTCCACTAGTCTCTCTTGGTTCACATATGATGCCCAAATAATCTGAATGACTGAATATATTTGAATACCTAACCTACAATGAATGGGAATTCTTGAGAAAGCTAGAAAAGTAAATGTCACTTCTCCCTGTTACAATCAGTTCTATAATCAGGTTCAAGCCAAAGCTTCAAAGCATTAAAGAAAGGCAGGCTTGTGAGCCCTTATAGAACAGTACTAAAATTGCTGGCTTGGACCCCTGATATAAGGACAAGTTTATGTTAGGTATGGCTGGGAATCTGGGATCTCTTCAGAATCTTGAACTAAATTAGACTCTACTAGGATCATTCCCAAACAAATCCAAGGTAGATGCCTAGGAATTATCTTGCTTAGGATAATTCTCAGAACAGATTTGGACAAGCTGATGCACAAGTAATTACTGAAGTTCTTTATGTTATTTTCTTTTTTCTCAGTTATATGTAAAAAAAAAAGTTAGCATTCATTTTTTTTAATTTGAGTTCCAAAATTTCTCCTTGACTCCATTCCCTCTCCTCATTGAAAAAAAGTGATATAGATGCATGCAAAACAGCTTTCTATGTTATCATATTGCAAAAGAAAACTGTCCCCCAAAAAAGAAAAAGAAAGTTTAAAGCTTCAATCTTCATTCAGACTCATCAATTTTTTTGAATGTGCATACCTTTTTTTCCATCAGAAGTCCTTTGGAATTATCTTGGATCCTTGTATTGCTGAGAATAGCTAAATTGTACACAGCTGAACCTATACAATATTGTAATCTCCTGGTTCTGCTTACTTCACTTTGAATCAGTTCATTTAAATCTTCCTAGGTTGTTCTAAAAACATCATTTTATAGCAAAATAATATTCCATCACAATCATATACCACAACTTCTTAAGATATCCCCCAATTAATAAAGATAATTCCCTAATTCCTCAATTTCCAATTCTTTATTACCACAAAAAGAACTAATATATATATATATATATATATATATGTATGTGTGTGTGTGTGTGTGTATATATTTAAGAAATGAAGCTTTTATCAGAAAAATTTGCTATAAAAAAATTTCCCAGTGCTCTGCATTTCTTCTAATTTCGTTTGCACTGGTTTTGTTTGTATAAAAGCTTTTTAATTTAATATAATCAAAATTATATATTTTGCATTTTTAATGATCTCTAGCTCTTGTTTGGTCATGAACTCTTCCCTCATCTATAAATCTGACAAGTAAATTTTTCCATGATCCCCTTATTTGTTTATGATTTTACTTTTTATATGTGAATTGTGTATCCATTTTGATCTTATCATGATACAAGGTATAAGATGTTGGTCTGTACCTAATTTCTGCCAAACTGCTTTCCAATTTTCTAACAATTTTTGTCAAATTTTGTCAAATAACTTCTTGTCCCAAAAATTTGGATTTATCAAATGGTATATAACTAATATCATTTTTATTACTGAATAATGTCTATTTAGTCTATTCCACTAATCTATCACTCTAATTCTTATCTAATACCAGATATTTTTAATATTTACTGCTTTGTAATGCAATTTGAGACCTGGCACTTCTAAGCCAACATTCTTCATCCTTTTTTTAAATTGACTCCTTTGGTATCCTTGATTTTTTTTTGTTATAAATTAATGTAATCTCCTTGTCAGTTTTTTTTTAATTTACAATTTTTGCATTAATATCAATTTGATTAATATCAAAATTGGTCGATAGTTTTCTTTCTGCTTTTACTCTTCCTTATTTATGTAGTAAAAGAAATTTGGTAGTACAACTGCTTTGCCTATTTTTCCAAATAATTTATATAGTAGTGAAATTAATTGTTCTTTAAAAGTTTGCTAGAATTCACTTGTGAATCCATCTTCTTGGAAAACTCAATTGTAGCTTGGTCAATTCTTTTTCTAAGACAGAATCATGTAAGTATTCTATTTTCTCTTCTGTTGATCTGGACATTTTATAGTTTTGCATATATTCATACATTTCATGTATATTGTTAGAAATATGAGTATATAATTAAACAAAATAGCTCCTAATAATTTTATCTTCATTGGCAGTGAATTCACCCTTTTTACTTTCTATATTAGTAATTTAGTTTTCTTTCTTTTTTAATCAAATTAACTAATGGGTTAATTATTTTATTAAAAAAAATTTTTAAACCATAAAATTAGATCCTGGTTTTATTTATGAATTCAATGGTTTCCTTAGTTTCCATTTTAATTATCTCTCCTTCAATTTTCATGATTTCTAATTGGTGTTTAATTGGGGGTTTTAGATTTGTTCTTTTATTTTTTTTTTTAGCTTTTTAGTTGTATGTCCAATTCATTAATCTGTTCTTTATTTCATTGATGTAAGAATTTTGAGATATAAATTTTCCCTTAGGCACTGCTTTGGCTGCAAGCCATAAATTTTGGTATGCTGTTTCATTGTTGTCATTTTCCTTAATGAAATTAATGAAATTATTCTTTAAGATTAGATTATTCAGTTTCCAATTATTTTTTAACCTATGTTTCCACAACCCCTTATTAAATGTCACTTTTATTGCATTGAGTTTTTAAAAGATGCATTTAATAAATCTGCTTTTCTGCATTTGATTGTAAGGCTCTGATGCCCTAATATATCATTATTTTTGTGAAGATGCCATGTACACTTGAGAAAAAAGGTATAGTTCTTTCTCTTTTCATTCTATTTTCTTGAAAAGTCTATCATATCTAACTTTTCTAAAATTCTATAAATCTCTTAACCTTTTTTCTTGTTTATTTTATGGTTAGGTTTGTCTGGTTCTCAGAGGGGAAAGTTAAAGTCCCCTCACTAATGTGGTTTTACTATCTATTTTTTCCTGTAATTTATTTAACTTTTATTTTAAGAATCTGTATGCTAAACCATTTGATGCATATATGTTTAGTACTGATATTACTTCAGTATCTATGGTACCTTTTAGCAAAATAGAGATACCCTACTTGTCTCTAATTAGGTCTGGTTTTGCTTTTTTTAAATCTGAGATCATGCTTGCTACCCCTGGGTTGTTTTTGTTTTGTTTTGCTTTTAATCTTGGCAAAAGCCTAACCAGATTCTGATCTATCCCTTCACTTTTACTCTGTTTATGTGTCTTTGTTTCAAGAATGTTTCTTGTTTAAAATAGGCAAACATATTGTTGGATTCTAGTTTTTAATACATTCTACTATCCATTTCCATTTTAAATGTAAGTTCATCCCATTAGCATTAACAGTTATAATTACTATGTATTTTTCTCCATTCTATTTTTGTCTGTCTAGCTTTCTCTCTGTGATTTTACCCTGTATCTTTTCAAAAGTCTATTTTGCTTCTGAAAATTGCATCCTTTAATCCATTCAGTCATCTGTCAGTACCCTCCCATCTCCTTTTCTTCCCACTTCCCTGTTGGGTAAAATAGATTTCTATACCCATTGGCATATGTATATTTTTCTGTCTTTGAGTCAATTCCAATAAGAGTGAGGTACAAGTTTTACCTGCCACCCATTCCTATCTTTCCTTCCCCTAAAACCTTTTCTTTTCTTTTTTTTCTTTTTTTTTTATTTAATAGCCTTTTATTTACAGGTTATATGCATGGATAACTTTACAACATTAACAATTGCCAAACCTCTTGTTCCAATTTTTCACCTCTTACCCCCCACCCCCTCCCCCAGATGGCAGGATGACCAGTAGATGTTAAATACATTAAAATATAAATTAGATACGCAATAAGTATACATGACCAAAACGTTATTTTGCTGTACAAAAAGAATCAGACTCTGAAATATTGTATAATTAGCTTGTGAAGGAAATCAAAAATGCATGTGTGCATAATTATAGGGATTGGGAATTCAATGTAATGGTTTTTAGTCATCTCCCAGAGTTCTTTTTCTGGGCATAGCTAGTTCAGTTCATTACTGCTCCATTAGAAATGATTTGGTTGATCTCGTTGCTGAGGATGGCCAGGTCCATCAGAACTGGTCATCATATAGTATTGTTGTTGAAGTATATAATGATCTCCTGGTCCTACTCATTTCACTCAGCATCAATTCGTGTAAGTCTCTCCAGGCCTTTCTGAAATCATCCTGTTGGTCATTTCTTACAGAACAGTAATATTCCATAATATTCATATACCACAATTTATTCAGCCATTCTCCAACTGATGGACATCCATTCAGTTTCCAGTTTCTAGCCACTACAAAAAGGGCTGCCACAAACATTCATGCACATACAGGTCCCTTTCCCTTCTTTATAATCTCTTTGGGATATAAGCCCAGTAGTAACACTGCTGGATCAAAGGGTATGCACAGTTTGATAACTTTTTGAGCATAGTTCCAAGCTACTCTCCAGAATAAACCTTTTCTTTTCATACCTCTTTTTAGTGAGGTAATTTTCCTGATTCCATCTCTCTCTTTCCCCTTCTCCCAGTTCATCCCTCTCTCTTATCTATTAATTTTATTTTCTTAAATCATCACATCATAGTCAACTCACACCCATGTCCTCCTATTACTTACTCTTAAATGCCCTAATAATAAGAAAATTCTTAGGAGTTACAAATGTCATCATCCCATGCAGAAATGTAAATAGTTTCACCTTATTGAATCCCTTATGATTTCACTTTCTAGTTTACCTTTTCACGGCTCTCTTAAGCCTTGTATTTGAATGTTCAATTTTCTATTCAGCTCTGATTTTTATTCAGGCATGTTTGAAAGTCCTTTATTTCATTGACTATATACATTTTTTCGCCTGAAAGATTATACTCAGTTTTCCTGGATAAATTATTCTTAGTTATAATCCTAAATCCTTTGCCCTCCAGAATATCATATTCCAAACCCTCAGATCCTTTAATAGAGAAACTACTAAATTTTATGTTATTTTGACTGTGGCTCCATGATGTTTGAATTGTTTGTTCTTAGTTGTTTATGATATTTTCTCATTGATCTGGGAGCTCTGAAATTTGGTTATAATATTCCTGGAAGTTTTTTACTTAGGGATCTCTTTCAGGCAGTGATTGGTAGATTTTTTCAATTTCTTTTTTTCTCCTCTGTTTCAGGATATCAGAGCAGTTTTCCTCAACCATTTGTTAAAAGATGAGTCTAAGCTCTTTTTTCTCATGACTTTCCGATATTCCGATCATTCTTAAATCCTCTATTTTGAATCTATTTTCCAGATCAGTTTTTCACAATTTCTTTTATTTTTTTCCTTCTTTTGATTTTGTTTTATTGCTTCTTGAGGTCTCTTGGAGACATTATGTTCCATTTGCCCATTTCCAAATTTTAAAGAAGTATTTTCTTCAGTGAGTTTTTCAACCTCTTTTTCTATTTAGCCAATCCTATTTTTTTAAGGAGTTCTTCTCTGCAGTGGATTTTTTGTGCCTCTTTCACCATTTGTCAATTCTGTTTTTTAAGTTATTTTCTTCAGTGTTTTTGTGCCTCTTTTACCAAGCTATTACTGACTCTCTTCTCATAATTTTCTTGTATTACTCTCATATCTTTTTTCCAATTTTTCCTCTACCTCTTGTGTTTGATTTTTAAAATTTTATTTATGAACTTTAAGAAATTGATCTTGTTTCCAATTCATATTTTTCCTTGAGTTTTTGCATGTAGCTGTTTTGACATTATTGTCTGTTTTCTGAGTTTGTGTCTTTATCTTCTCTGTCACCATAGTAACTTTTTATTATCCAGTTCTTTTTGTTGTGGTGGTTGTTTGCTCATTTTCCAACCTATTTCTTGACTTTCAACTTCATGTTAAAGTTGGGTTCTTTTCCTAGGGTGAAGGAGGTACTGTCCCAAGCTTCAGGTTATTTTTTTTATTTTTTAAAAGCTAGTTCTGGTGGTTTGTAAGTTTTGGTGCTTCCACGGTGATCTAAGGAAACGTATATTCACTGCTCTCCCAGCCTGGGCAGAAGGGATCTTGTTTGTCCTGCAACCAAAAGCATTAGTGCTCTTTTTTTCACTAGTCCCTGCTGCCTTATGAACAGCCACAAGTATTCTTGTCTGTCCTGGAATTGTGACTGAGGTACCTGTTCCCCAGCAGTAGCAAGTACTACTGTTCCTCTTCACCCTGGGACTGTCACCCAGAATTGTATATGGATAATGCAACTAGGTCCTGAACAACATGTCCTCCAATTTGTTTTTAACCAGTTGTCTGACTTTCTTGCTGTTTGTGGACTGAGAGTTCCCAAAGCTACAGCTGTCACTTCTGCAATTGCCTCTCAGGCAATTGCCTGCTAAGCAATATTTCTTCTGCTAAGATTGCCATGCATGGCCTATGCTGTGTTTAGGGCTTGACCCCCACCCTGATATGACAGATCAACTTCCTAGGTTTTCTTTAGCTGGAAAATTAGTTCTGCCACTCCAGGATTCAATTTGAATCATTGTTTTAAAGTTCTTTGGAGAGGAATTTGGGAGAGTTCAGGTGAATTCCTGCCTCTATTTTACCATCTTGACTCCAACCCCTGTTGAATTTCTAATATCCTAACTTATATCCAAAGAATATTTTACATCTTTTAGAATCCAGTTCCCATAACTATAAATATTCATCCTAATATTAGATGTGGTAGGTTCTTTCCAAAATTTAATTGATGAAAGTTGTCAATAGCTTTAAACTTAAATGACACTTTTCAAGATACACAGAATTTCAAAAAATGTGAGTTGTAAATATTCATTGGATTTTGAAACTAAACCAGGATACTCACTCTCATTCATGCAAGATGCATAAAGAATTTTAGCTTTCTGGATGGCTTCAGTGTCCCTCCTTCTGCTTATTGATTTCTCTAGAAGTGCTGTGAAGTGTAAAAGAAAAAGTATTAAGTGCCCACTTGTGAGTGGTATTATGCTGGATGTCACATAAATCAAAATAACAGTGATGATTCCTAAAGTCTAGAAATTAACAATGCAGAACAGCCAGTGAATACAAAGAAAGACAGAGATGAGGGTGGCAGAGGTGGGAGGAGGGGAAGAAGGGGAATATTCATACAGAGAGTATATTCCAAGGAAATTCTTCAAGAAAACAAAAATCCTTTCTCCAAGATTTTATTTCCAGGTTCAAAATTAATGAATAGCCAGTTGCATCTAACTCTAAACTAGAATGTTTATTTCCTCTACCAACAATAAAAGAGTCAAAAATTCATTCCCACTTGAATAAGATGCCTAGCTCAATCATAGGATGAGAAATGGCAGGATGGAAAGAATGTTTGTATCTGGAATCAGAGAGGCAAGGTTTACATTTCAGCTCTGGCAATAATGATCTCTTTAATTTCCAAATCTGAAGGTCTTCTTTTGGTCCTTATGCTTCTCTACCTATTGCATATGGCATATTTAATTATTTTCTCCTGAAAACACTCTCTTCTGAGCTTTAGTGACACTACTCTCTTCTGGTGAGCCTCTTACCTGGCTGATCCCTTGTTCCAAGCCTGCTTTGTCATCTCATCATCCACATTTCCTCCTTTAACTGAATTTTTCCTAAAGTTTTGTCCTAAAGTCTCAATGACTTTATTTGCTTCCATGGATTAATTATCATCTCTATGCCAATGACTTTCTATGAACCCAGGCCCAACCTGTTCCCTGTGCTATATTCCAATTGCCTATTAGACATTTCAAACTTAATATCCCAGAAACATATTAATCTCAACACATCTATAACTAAACTTAATATCTTCTCTTATTTCATATTTCCCTATTTCTATCAAAAGTATCATTTGTATCTTTGATACAGTATCTGTACCTGACATAGTGGGAGCTCAATAAATATTGATTGATTGAATTTCAATCAAATTTTGGTTATATAATTTATTC
Organism: Sarcophilus harrisii; assembly: GCF_902635505.1. NCBI lineage: Eukaryota > Metazoa > Chordata > Mammalia > Dasyuromorphia > Dasyuridae > Sarcophilus > Sarcophilus harrisii. The sequence continues at coordinate 272,084,068 of NC_045428.1, forward strand.
TACCTTAATTAAAAATCTATCTCAAATAAATGCCATCTTGCATTGATATGTCATTTTTTAATTCTGGATCATGGGGAGAGGGTCAAAGGAAAATGAAAGCTTTTGATTAGTTGCTAAATAGATGGTGAATTCTAACAAGTTCTAGGAATCAGGAGGTGGGAGTGAGAAGCTACATATCTATTATTCTGACACTTAAATAGGTTAAATAAATTATCCAGTTCACTTCACTATGAATATGGCAGAGTCAGAACCTAAAGCCAGACCTTCTGATTCCACATCTGAGAAATTGTCCTTTTCCCCATAATCTCTTCAAAGAAGATTCGTAATATTTCATCCAAAGACTTTCCTAAACAATCTTGTATTCAACTACTTTGTATATATTTATTCTCTTTACATATATATGAATGACAACAAATGCATGATATATGTGTATAAAAGGACAAAATATGTATATACATATATGAATATACAAAAATTTCATATTTTGTACCTGTTTTGTTGTGCCACAGTTATCTTTTATTATCCTGACTCAGTTTCCCTAAATTGTCCTGCCTCAGTTCCCCTAATTGTTCTGCCTCAGTTTATAATTGCTCCCCTCAATCCTGCAAAGCCATCTCTCCCTCTTAATCAGAATATTTGATAAGGATAAAAGAGCTTATATTTTAGAATATCAGAATGCCTCTCCCCATTCCAAGCTATCAAAATATCAGATATTGTCTTATGAAGATGCCTCTCCCCATGTCCATGGTGTCCCCCATCTCCGGAGTTTCCCCTCATCCTGCCAGAATTGGATTATTAGAGTCCTGTTCCACTCTCAGTACCCTGACTCCACTCCTGCCTCGGTCTACCTCCTGTGTCTGAGTCACGTGTATATATGTCATTGAGAATTCAGATTGTTTGCTGTATGCTTGAAGATGATAGACTCATTCAGTCCTGGGACCAAACCATGGATCCATTTGGTCCCAGTAAATCTCTCCCTTTCAAATAAAATATCAAATACTCTCTAATTTCTATCTTGCCTCAGTTTCCCCAGCATTATATTATCCTCCAAGCCTAGCACAGTACCTAATAACACAGTTGGTGTCTAATAAATACTTGTAGAAAAATTAGTTGTATTACATGCAAATATATTTGGAACACAGGACTCATTTGATCATAAAAAGATTAGCAAGCTTATCCAACTTGCCTTAAAATTGACTTGCTTTTAAATTGCCTTAAGACTAAAATGTTAAAAGACTATTTAAGATGTAGCTACATAAACAAGATGGCTGGCATGCAGCTATTTTGAAGCAGCTTTCAAAATGAATCACTAATTTAAAAGCACTGATGTATTTTAAAGAGAATAAGATAATTAGCCTTTCAGTTCCTTTATGAACTAGGGAGACGAGAGCTCAGAAAGAAAAAAAAAAAATGCTTTAAATGCATTTAAAAGTAGTAGTATGACATAATGCATGTGAGACAAAGACTCCCAATTTTACTGGGGAATCATAGCAATTCTAACTACAGTGAAACTATTTTCAATGGCTACTGCCTATCAACTTGAAAAAAATGCTATTACCTACAAAACCTGAGTATAACATGTTTCTGATGCATCCTGAATAATCTACCCACTGTAGAGATCATCAGATTAATCAACAATTACATATTCGCTGAAAAGAATCCTACTCTTAATCTAAAAATCATGCTTTTCAAAAATCTGTAGCAAAGAGCCCCTCTCTTGTTGCATAAACACCTAAGTAACAGAAATGCAAGAAGATTAAAAAGAAAAAAAGGAAAAGGAAAGGGGAGAGAGAAGGGCACTGAATTTATTCCATTCATTATTTCTTTCCTGTGGGCTATCACACAACAATACAACAGACTAAACTCTCCCCAAAAAAGGGAGTGAAAGGAATGAAATTTTAAAGAGATAACTGTAGTCACATAAAATTTCTGTTAAAATCTTTTCATATGCTTTTTCAGTTTATCGCTTCAGTGCAAATAAGAAGAACCTGCTACAGTCTTCAAATTGCTAGGGAAGGTAGATATTCTCAATTTCATTTAGGTATTTGATATTGTTCAAGAATTGCAAATAATGTGCATACTACATACAACTTAAGGGGATGAGTAGGAAGCCAAGGATTAAGGAAATTTTTAAATAATAGGTATTTATAAAGGTGTGTCCCCAAGAGAAGCTGTCTGTATAGAGGGTTAGGTAGGTAAGAGAGGGCAAGAAGGAATGAAATATGATAAATAGTTCCATTCCAATGTAGAAATTATACACAGACCTAATTTGCTCTGCCAATATTTTGTATTTTTTTTTTTTGTATTTGTATATGACAAAATTTGTTGTTGTTGCTCTAAAGCAGATTCAAATATCCAATGTTCCTGGAATGCCATCATTCTCATCTTTTCTCCCTTCCACATCAGTCCTCCCAAATATACCCCCTCCCATTCTGAGAAGAGGCAGCATTTATATGCAGACCATGAGGTAGCAATCAGTGGGTAGCCATCATGTTTATGCATCTGTGAATGTGAATTAGTGAAAAGAGAGAAAGAAAACTAGACTGGGGATTCATTAATGAAGGGGAAACAAAGCCTACCACAGACAGCTCTTCTGGTCATTAAAGTGTCCCAAAAGCCTTCTAAGTACAGTTCTGCAGTACAGCTACCTCTCCACAAAACTTTAATTGTTTAAGCAAAGGAACTTTCAAAAATCACCAGACCTTCATTCAAATACCTTTTATCATGTTACCACAGAAACTGAAACCTCTGATTTATTCAGCCCTCTAGGCAGAACAAAGCTCAAGGTTTAAAATGTGTTCACAGTCACAAAACTTGTGCATTATAAATGTAAGCTTCAAACATCCACTATCCCTACCTAGAGAAAAACCATTTAAGACAAAACAAAAACAACCTAAAACAGCACTATAGGCAGCTCTGTAACAAATAAACCTAGACTGTTGTTTTCATCATCCTTCCTTTACCTACTCCTAATGGCAGCAAAAACAACAGAATTTATTAAATCTCTACTAAGTTGCTAGGGAGATAGCTAGCTAGCTCAGTGGAATCAGGAAGACTCATCATCTTGAGTTAAAATCCATCCTTAAACACTTACTAGCTGTATGACCCTGGATATGTCACTTAACTCAATTTGCCTCAGTTTCCTTCTATGTAAAATGAGCTAGAGAAGGAAATGGTCACCCATCTCAGAAAGAAAATCCCAAATGGGACCATAAAGAGAGAATTCTGAGAAGTCTAGGTATCCTACTTTCACTACCCCACCCCACCCCATTTTACATATATAAAATCTGAGGCTAGATCATTGTATTAGCCAAGAACCCACAGAAAGTAAGAATTAGAGCTAAGATTCATCCTTGGTCCTCTGACTCCACATCCAGTGCTCTTTTCCCTCCCTCAAATAGCTACAAGTTATAAAATAGTGGCCCCCATCTACAAATTGAGACGATAGCAACAGAGAACTTATCCCTCAGATATCAATAGCTAGAATTTACATAGCATGCTAAGCCTTACAAAGCATCATACATATACAGTCTCATTTGATCCTCATGAACAGGAAAAGTGAGTGCTATAATTATCCATATTTTATAATTTAGGAAACTGAGGCTAAGAGGTTAGGTGACTTACCCAGAGTCACATAGTTAGTAATTTTCTAAGGCAGGATTTTAATTCAAACCTTCCTGATTCTTTAACATCTACTATCCCAATGTTGTCAAACTAAGTAGAAATAGGAAGTTAGTAAAACATATAAAAGAAAGTTAGCCAGCACAGTAGATAGAGCTCTGGGCATGGAGTTAGGAAGACCTAAATTCAATCTGACTTCAGCCACTTAGTAGCTGTGTGTGTGACCTGAGTAAATCACTTAATCCTGTTTGCCTCAGTTTCCTCATCTATCAAATGAGCTGGAAAATCATTACTGTGGTATCTTTGCCCAAAAAAAAACTCCAAAAGAGAAATCACAAAGTATCAGGCATAACTGAAAACAATAACAACAACAAACTTTGTACAAATATCCTTTTGGACTTCATACTGACTTACTCTTAAAATGTAATGCTATTTATGTTTTATTGTATTTTTATTCTGTTAAATATTTTTCGTAATTAATCTGGCTATAGATGCTGTATGCAGCCAGTAGGTCATCTGTTTGATATCTCTGTACTACCCCATCCAGCAGCCCAGAAGGATAATGTGGGGTGAGTGGGGATGGTTATTACCAACAAAGAGGATGGGGGAAGTCTCCCTAGAAGAGATAGCACTTGAATTCAATAAGCAAAGAGGGGGAAGAGGGAGTTCTGATATAGGAAGAATATGAGCCAAAGTTAAAGGCATGAGAACACATTGGAATCAGGAGTTCAGTTAGTTAAGAGCATGGATAGCAGTATGGTGTCTAATTATGAGGGGCTTGATTGCCAAGAAGAATTTTTTGAAATTTAAGAGAAAAAATATGAATAATCTAAGGTTCTTTGATGTTTAAAAAAACTCCATGATTTCATCAATTAGGGCATTCTTTCCACCAGCAGAGATTGCAGGCACTCAGTGCCTTGGTCAAAATTTGTAATTACTTTGACCAAAATAATTACCAATAGTGGTCATTATCCTTATTCTGGTATTTTTCTAGGCTGGTCCACAGATAACAGATAAACACTCAAAATGAGGAGGTCCTAAGTAACAAGGTGGAGTTGGCAGATGGAATTATTCCTGGAAGCAAAGCCGGGAAGGGTATTGATGGGGATCAGTTTAATCTTATAACTTCACCTTGCTGTGTCCAGCTAGAAATCAAGTAATGTCAAACCCCTGAGGTTCCCCTATAAATCTGTCCATGGCTCATGCCATCTTTTCTGAATCCCTTTTGGGTCAGTCTGCCACAGCATTCTGCCTCATGGGGTCTTTCTCCACACCCCTCCTCCATGTCATGTGGTGTTTCTCCTCATTCCCTTACCATGCTTCATGGTGTCTCTCTAATAATTACCTCTTTTAGGGTGCTAAAATCCCTTTTAGGATTTAGCCTGCCAACTAACAGCATACTCCAATCTTATGAGATGTTCCCTTTCTCCTGATTAATTGTGAGTTTCACTAAGGAACTTGTCCTTTCCATCATTAACTGTTAAGATCCCTTTCCTTGCTAACTATAAGATCTCCCAAATCTAATTCTTATTTACTATTCCTGGGTCTACTGTAGATTACAGAAATAAAGAAATCTTCATTTTGTCCATAGCTCTTCTCCTAAATAAACCTACTTTGCCAAAGAGAATAACCATTGTAAATTCTTCACATGACTGAACCCCAACATTTGGTGCTTAAACATCAATCTCATTATTTAGAACTAGAAATTGTTCACCTAAATTACTCAATTTAATTAATACTCAAAAATTTTCTTAACACAGCTTGGGTTCCACCTGTATAGCTTTAAGAGTCTGGGTCACATTCAGATTATTAGAAGATGATTTTGGTTAAAAAATGAAGGTTGAAGAAGACCAAACCTTTCCAGCTTCCACAACCAAATGGATATTAGGAATATGCAAGAGTTAAAACTTTTAAAAATTATTTCTTGGACTTGACTCTGTTTTTGACAATACTTAAAACCTACCTTTAGATGGCATTATGACTGAAGGTCCCCTCTAATCTTATTATTTTTAGTCCTTGTTGATTTCCCAGACTACAAACTTCAATTTGGTTTACACACTCCTCATTTTATTTACTATACTGAGAATTTTCATTTTTCTAACTCATGCTGCATAGTTATTAAACTCTTGTTGCGTCAGACCTAGAAAATCCAAATCAGCTTGCAAAGCCTGTCGTCAATTCACATTTTTAAAAAAATAAAATTCAAGTTAACTAAGTCATGCTTCATGGATTCTATAAACTTTCTGCTTTCACTGTGACACTCATCTTTTTAACTACTCAGACAGACAATCAGCCAAGCATGGGATTAACTAAGTCTGTTTGACATACTGAAAAGACAATAAAAGATGATATTTCTCACTCTTCTGGAAAACTCATGCCTACAGATAGAAAGAGGCTGCTTGAATTGTTTATTTTTTTTCTTTTATTTTCCACGATCTTCTTATAAATGATAATTGTGGGTACACATCAGCTTGAGGGAGAAAATGGGGTAAGAAATGATTTACGAATCTTTAAGTAGCTCTAAATAACCCATCCAGATTGTATAATAACATTCTTTTTAAATGCAAAAAGTATACTTCTTTCTCTATAATTAGGTCTATTTTGTAAAACTGTCTAGCCCTAAAGGAAAGCTTAATGGAAGGCAACTTTTTTCTGCTATATTTATTATTGAGTATTGCACTTTAGAGAAATGAAATGAAATTTTAGCATTGCACTTTAAAAGAAGAACATCAAAATAAATCTACCAATGCAATTTTTAAGCTCATGAAAACTGCCTCTTAAAATAATTTCCATCACATATAATAATATAGCAGAATATCTAACATTTTCCTAAGCTTGTTATAATCCATGCCAATTTTTCCAATAAACATAGGAAAGGCAAATAAGAAAGTCTAGATATGTACATATGCACATATACATATATAAACACAAACACATAGATAGATAGATAGATAGATAGATATAAACCTTTATATCTATTTATATAGCTTTTTTTATATCTTGGGATTCATGGACTAGATTTCTTTCTTAAGGACCATGCCTTAAACCCAAATCACTCTGGCTCTCATTGATTGGCCAACAAAAATCCCAGGCTAAAACCTCTTGGTTTATTTGGGGGTCCTGATTGCCTCAGCGTAAACGTAAATAGCATTTATTTCTATTTTGTCTAGAAACCTTGAGGGTTCCCCCCCCCCCCAGAAGGATTTTTTTGACAAGGTAAAAGAGGTCATCGTCTGCTTCATTTTTTACCTAGTCTTAATCACTGTTTGAGCATTACTTCAATCAAACTAACACCTGTTAGTTAAAAAACCTTAACTTAAAAAGGTCAAGGTTTCTCACGGCATACAGAGCCATATTCAATGGTCCTGCTCTATATCTTTCCACTAAAAGGAGAAAAGAATTTACACAGCCCTCCCTCACGCAAATCCAACTCATTTGCATGTCATGGCAACACCTCCCTGATGTCATGAGCATCTTCAAGAATGAAGGACAAATAATATGTATATATCTACATATATGGATATAGATAAATATAACTTTCTGCCTACCTTGCAATTAGAAATAAAATAATCATAATAGATATAGCATAACAATAAAATGCTATTTTTTAGCATTCCTGGACTATTTTAGTACTATCTTAGTATTTATTAATGTCTGAGAAAGATTTCAGGCAGTAAACTGAAAGGGCAAACATCATTTACCTTTTCAAGATATTTCTCAGTCCTCTCCTTGGAAAGACATTTTGTATGTTAATGATGTCCCATATATACTGATCCACAATTAGGAAGGCACTCAATTTAACTTGATAAATGTTTGCTGAATGAGTGCTATGTGCAAGGACCACAATAAGTTCTGCGGGATATATAATAATAAAAAGAATACGAATAGCTAACATTCATAGAGCAGTTATGGTTTACAAAGCATGCTTTACAAACTACCTCATTTGAATATCACAACACTGTGAGGTAAGTACTATTGTTATCCTCATTTTACAGATGAAGAAACTAAGGGTGGAGATAGGGTAGGTGATTTTGCTAGGGTTACATAGCTTGTTAGCATAGGAGTTGCCAACTGGACTTGGGACTTCTTGACTATATTAGGAAATTTTTATCATCTAGCTGCCTACAGGTGAATTAAGCTACAGACTTTCAGATTCTTTCCTCAAGGATCTTAAAATCTAGTAGAGGAATGTAGAAATAATGCAAATAATTCTCTATAGGGGTTCAAAGGAGGAAAAGACCAGATTCTACTGTAGAAGTATAGGATAAAGGAAGGGAAAATCAGGGAAAACTTTATATACAAAATGGCTTTGGATGTGGGTCTTGAAGAATGCATAAAATATGAGAGGAAAGCATTTCAAACAGAACTCTAAGTAATCTGGAGAGGATAAGGAATGGTCCAAAAATAGGAAAAATAGGAAATATAGTTTGACCAGAGCATAAAGTACATGAGAAGTAGTGTGAGATAAACTGCAAAAGGGAGGTTGTTTATGGAGGAGTTTACAGACAAAAGGGAATAATTTAAGGTTTCTAAATAAGGGATTGGGTAGCTAGGTAGCACAATGGGCAGAGTGCCAGGTCTGGAGTCAGGAAGACTCACCTTCCTGAATCCAAATCTGGCCTCAGACACTTACTAGCTGTATGACTTTGGGCAAATCACTTAACCTTGTTTACTACAATTTGTTTGATGAGGGGAGCCCCAAAACTCTTTCTCATTCTCTTTCTCTCTGACTTTGGAGGGGAACGCTAAGCTCTCTCCTGAGAGGCCTGCCCCAGGGAATCAAGATAAAATGGTTTTCATTCTATTATCTGGGTTGACTCCTAACCCTATTGAGTTGGAGATGAGTCCAGGATTCATTCAATTACAAGATTTTCTATTCTGATTCCAGCTCAAACTGCTCCCAGCCTCTACCAAGAGCTTCCCCCAGCTTCTAGCCAAGGTTTCAATTATAAAAAGAGGCAACTTGGAGTTCACTCTTTGCAGAGGACCTAATATCCCACGTCAAGGAATCCCTCTCTCCCCTTGGCATAAGCTGCAACCCTCTGCCCATTGAAATGATATTCTCTTTCAGTGTTACTCCCTCTTTATCTTTATCTCTCTATTTCCCTAACAAGACCTTATTCACTTTCTCTGCTAAGATAGGATTTTTCTGTTGAAAAGTTTATATCTCTCTGTTGGGACCTTGCCACCAAGAAATTCAGTCTTTCTAGTAAAGGCTGACTTCCCAATGCCAATAATAAACTTCCTTTAACCAGACTAGCTTTTTGGGTTCGTAAATTCCTTTACAAAGTACTTCTGCACAGACCAAAGGGGTCCCCACAACTCCCTGCCCTCTGCCAAACCTCATCATTTGGGGACACAACCCTGAACCTCTTCGTATTCACCTATAAAATGAGATGTATAAGGAAATAGCAAAGTACTCAGAATCTCTGCCAAAAAAAAGTCCAAATGAGATCACAAAGAGTTGAACACAACTAAAACAAACCAAACAACAAAAAACAAGGGAATGCTTGCAGCTGATGCGGGAAAGATTCCAATCTTTGATTCCCAACCCCCCTAGCTAATGTAAATTACCCTTTGACTCACAAATCCTGGTCCCTTTGAATTCCAATAGAAGGTCCGGACCTGTCCCAGCCCCACCTGGATCTGAGCCAACTCTGGGGCTACACCCCAAAGCCCCTCGAGCTAAGTCTCCGACTTAAAAGGACCACACTGGGAACCCCTCTTTGCAGAGATTCCAAACATGGTCGCCATGTGAGGACCCTCTGTCCACTGGACCCTCTGTCCAGTGCCCTCTTTATCTCTACCTTCACCTACCTCCTACTTCTAGACTCAATAATAAACCTCTTTTATTAATCTAGCTCTCTGGGCTAATAAATGCTTTTATTGGGAATCCGCACCACTTCTAGACCTCATATACCGCCGTATCCTTGTGCCGAATCTAAGGGAGTTGCAGGGGAACTCTGTTTGACTCCCTGTACCCCAAACCTGCCACTAGACCTTAACTAAACCCTAATTTCATTTAGGTACCCCAAATGTAGACCTCAACATGTGGTCTACACCTCAACATTCGGTTCCTGACCTCAACACAGCTACACATGATAAGCACTTTAAAATGTTTTATCTAAATCAATAACAAGCATTTATTAAGCACTTAACTATGTTCCAGCACTATGTTAAACACTGGGGATACAAATACAAGTAAAAAGAAAAAATGGTTCCTGCCCTTAAGGAACTTATATTCTAATAAGAGAATATAACACTTAAAGAATCTGAAAAGCAGGGAAGTTGGGAAGGTAACAATGTGAACCATGGTTAAAAAAAAAAAAAATCCAGAGAATGGAGAAAGGCTAATCTGGGCTCTTTTTCAAAATGGAGGTTCAAGGAAGAAATAGAAGGGGACCCCAAGATCAGAGGGAGAAGGCAAGTGAGTCATGGTAGTAAAGTCCAGAGATCAATAGATAGAGAATAAATGAGAGTGAGACCAAGAGCAAGCAGGGGTCACTGAAGATTTTTGAGCAATGGAGTAATGTAATCAGATCTGTATATTAAAAATAACAGATTACATTTAATTCAATTCATTATAATAGGGATTAAACACATGCTATATTCAAAGGATTTTTCTAGATATCATCTACACAAAAACAAAAATTAGACAAGTTATGTTTATGTTCTATGGGGAGAGGAGTAAGGGATAAAAAATGTACATAAATAAATAGATTTTAATTTGAAGACAAACAGCTAGATAGAACAATGGATAGAATGCTGGGTCTGAAGTCAAAGAGACCTGAATTCAAATATGACCTCAGATACTTACTAGGTGTATATTCTCAGGAAAGTCACTTAACCCTGTTTTCCTTCGCTTCCTCATCTGTAAAATGAGCTAGGGAAGGAAATGGCAATTCGCACCAGTATTTTTGCCAAGAAAATCCTAAATGGGATTCCAAAGAGCTGGACACAACTGAAATGACTGAATATCAATAAATTTGAAGGCAGAGAGGGCACTAACAATAAAGGGAATCAGGTCTGCTCCACAAAAGAGGTAGCACATTGATTGAGCTTCTTAAAAAATGATTCTAAGAAGGCAAAAGGAGACGTATTCCAGGGCAATGAAAGAATGCAAGTAATTGATATAATGTTCAGTTAAGTGACTTGTTGGCAGTCCAGTTTGTCTGGAATTTAGAGTTAAGAAGTTGAAAAAATGTGGAATAGAAAGCTAGGTGGGTACCAGATTGTAAAGAGCCTTAAATACAAGCCTAAAGAGTCTATATTTTATCCTAGAGGAAATAGGAACAAATGAAATTTTGTGAGCAAGGAAGTAATATGATCAAACCTGTGTCTGAAGAAAATTATTTTGGTAGTTGGATAGAGGTCCCAAAGACACACTGTGTCTGCCTTGGATATAAATATAATCTATCATGTTTATGGTTTTCTTAATGTTGCACTATCTGGGCATTCTTCATATAAATCCTGCCTTATCACAGTGAATAATCTTTAGAATATATTATATATCATCATTGCTAATATTTTACTCAGTATTTGTGCATCCAAATTCATTATTGATGCTTTCTAATAGTTTTCTTTCTTTGCTTTCTCTTTTCTTGGGTGAAGATAGATATGGGCCATTAACCTTTTTGTAAAGACCACTCTGACCATCTGGTCAAGCCTGGGGACTCCTTCTCATAATCGTGCTTTTTAAACATATTTGTAAAAATACATAGTAAAACAAAAGAAATGAATTATATTAAGTTGTTGTACAACTGTGTCCAATTCTTTGTGACCCGCTTGAGGTTTTCTTGGCAAAGGTACTGGAATGGTTTTCCATTTCCGTCTTTAGCTCATCTTACAGATGAAGAAACCAAGGAAAATAGGATTAAGTGACTTGTCCAGGGTCACATAGCTGGTAACTGTCTGAGGAACTCGATGATGTGTCACTCTACATACTGCGTTACTGAACTAACCAATTATATGATGTAAAATTGTCAAAATATTTTTTAAAATAGGTTTATGAACCAAGGTTAAGAATCCCTGAGCTAGGAGAAGTCTGGTATCTTCTATTTCTATTTCTTCAAACAATTTATATCATACACAAATTAATTGTTCTTTGAATGATTAATAGCATTTGTTTGTAAATCTATCTGGGCTCTTGTTTTCATAGACACTTCAAGGAATGATGACCACGACTCATAAAATGCTTTGTCAAGGCATGCTAAAACCAACTCTGCTGGCTCCATTTTTTTTTCCTCTCCAAAGAAGATCTTTAAATTTTCCATTCAACTGTAAAATCTTTTGTCTAATTTCATTTATAGCAAGAATGTTAAGATTAATGTGATTGAATTTTCATGTCTACTAGGTTGCATGACAAGAATTTCACTTTTAGAATAAAAACAATGTTTAAAGACAGCCTAAAAATGATAGGATTCTTGGTACCTTCTGCTCCTTTCCCACTACTCTGCTGCTATGATTGCCAAAGTAAAGAGAGCCATGCAAGATGAAGGCTAGTTTGTGTTTTTCCTTGTTTTATGGATAGTCTTGGGCAAAGGGTTCTTGATGCGGTAGCCATTCTATGATGAACCTTTCTCTCCTTCACAAAGTTGGTCTTCAGAAAGATAAAATATCCATAGTAACAGAAAAATAGATAATTCACATAAGTAAATTTCAACAAGCCACAAATGAACAATTAAAGTAAAAAAACATGACAACAGCCCAAATTGATTTACTAGTGAATCATTCAAAGAACAATTAATTCTTATGTGATATAAACTCTTTGCAAAAACAAACTAGAAGATACTACACTAGTTCTAGCTCAAGAGTTCTTAATCTAAGTGAACAAACTTGTTTTTAAAATATTTTGACAATTTTCCTTTTTGTATTTTAAGATTATGATGTTCAGTTTCTCTTTTTGAAATTTATGTGAATTATCTATTTTTTGTCAGTCTGGGTATTTTATCTGCTTTCTGAAGACCAACCTAGTGATGTAGGACAATAGATTAGACACCATGTGATAACTCCTTTTAACTACAACCACTTATGAAACAAGGAAAAACATAAACCAGCCTTCAACCTTGCATGGTCCCATTTACTTCTACAGAGATGATAGCAAAGTAGTGAGAAAGGGGCCAAGAGTGCCAAGAATTCCATAGGCTTTAGATTCTCTCTAAAACTACTTCTTTTTGTTCTAAATGTAAAATACTCGTCCACTGAGAGTACTTGCTCCTGAGGGCAGTCAAATAAGTCTTGACATTCTTGAAGTCAGAAGACTTTAAAAGATGTACAGTAAAAGGAAAATTCAGAGTTCTTTTTTGGAGAGAAAAAAATTGAATTGGTAGAGTGGTTTTGCCTTGAATCCATAAAGGACAAAGGCACTAAGAAACATCATGCTATGATACATGTCCCAAAATATAAATGATTGCCATTTAAGCATCAACATGTTTTAGAGGATAAAGAGGTAGGATACAAAAAGGATGCAAATAATTCAATAAGACCCTCCATAATAAATCAATATATATTTTAACATTAAATCATTTCAGTGATAAAGTGGGCATAGGGGAAGATACTGAAAAATATGTGACAAAAGAAAAAAAGGTAAAGACGTAAAGTATACAGAAATTTCATAGCTATATCTCATGCTGTCTTGAAGAAGCAAGCTGAGGAATGCTCACCTTTAGAGCAAGATATATATATGTGTGTGTGTATATGTATGCATGTATCAAATATTTACTTTATAATTATATGCACATATAAGTATAATGTAAATGAAAACATCTCTAAATGGCACCCAACTCAAATGAACTTCAGTGACCAGTCTTCATTGCAGAGGACTGATGAGGAAAAGTAAAACTAAACTAAACAAAATCTCTCCTCCACTTGGTAAAGAGGTGGTAGAATATAGGTTCAGAATGTTGTATATACTGTTAGGAACTCACTGTCAGTTGATTTTTCATAATTGCTTCTCTGGCTTCAAGGGAGAACTATATGAGGAAGAAATATATCAGAAAATGTCTGTGACATAAGAAACAAAAGTCACAAACTGAATTTTCTAACAAAAAAAAAAAAAAGATAATCTATGTGATTCATTTATTTCCACTTTATCTAAATCTTCCCATTCCCACCCCAAGTCAGCCAAACTAAATTATATAGTTTCTGTCCTACCTTCACTCAATCTCTCAGTCTCTACTTCCATTTTAAATTAGTATATGCCTTTTTCATCTAAGATCAAAAATAAAGTAATTTTAGTTTTTGGTTTTGTATCCCACCCTTTCAGTTACCTTAATCTGTTTGCCCTGAATTTGCTCAGTACTTTCAACTCCTACTCACAAGCTTATTTTTTTAAAGGCAAGTTGTTATTATTGAGGGACAGTATGCCAAAATGAAGGTTATGGGGTGTATTTGACTTTAAAAGAAAATTAATGTTGTGAAATTCCCCAAAGTCATGCTAGGAAAAACCTCTGAAGTGAGGCAAAAATTATATATGTGCATGCATGTGTGTGTGGTATGCACTTGTTCACAGGAGCAGCGACTGTTGAGGGGAACTGGGGAGTTCAGGGATCTTGTGGGAGTCCGGGAGGTATTGTCTACCTGAATGCTTATACATGTGCACATTAATACACATGTAGACATATGCATATATATATACACATAAGCATACATATACACCTTATAGATAGATAGATAGATCCATTATTTAAAAAAAAAAAATTCTTGCTGTATTGGAAGGAGGAAGGAGGCAGAGAAAAATACAGGTAACCACAAATCTGAGAATCTGAGCTCCAGACTTCCTGATTCCTCCCCTGTCTGTGAAAGTAGCATCAAAGACACTATAAACATAGGCTTGGAAAAAGCCACTTCCCAACTAAACCCTGCTTTCTCTCTGTCACTGAACTAGGTGTCAGAAGGAGTAACTTTTCTATTCCTGTCTCCATAACCCACAATCTGGGGTTTAAGTAAACTGTCTCTTCTTTAATGTTCTGGTACTCAGTTTCCCAATCTGCCATTGAGGAAGTGGGAGCCAGACTCTCCCCTCCTGACACTTTCTGTCATGAGAAAAGCCTACATCGTGCTTTTGACAACACTCAGAAGCCTGCCTTCCAAGCACCTGCCTGGGCAGCAGTACTGTCTCCAAGCAAAAACCCTAATTCAAGAAATAAAGAACCTAGTGCTGGGGAAGAATCTCACAAGACAAAGTACTTACTCCCCCAGCGTGAACCTACCACCCTTTCCAGGAGAAATCATTCCTAAACCACTTCTAAAAGGTCTTGTTCCCTTAAGCCTTTTTGCCAATACCTTTGGAGGCTTCTTGCAGAGCTTCAGCTAGGCTTAAATAGCATCAACAATAATAACTAGCATCTGAATAGTCCATTAAATTGTGAACAGCTCTTTACATATGTTATCTCACTTAATCCTCACAACTCTGGGAGGTAGAATGCTTGCTTGGAGGCAATATCAGATAGACCATGAACTCTGAAATGACATTCACCATATAGAGAGAGAAGATCAAGCATGAGACATCAAAGCACTTCTGGGCCTCCCAGCTCCACCACAATTTTCCCCGTGCCATTTGGCTGCTTTCTCCAATTCTACAATTACTGAGAGATTGATAGCAGTAGATCCTAGTATGATAAGAACTCCCTCTACCAATGCAGATTGCATTTCTCTGTGATTTATTCCCATAATGAGTCATCTGGGTACTGAGAGGTAAAGTGACCTACTCCAAGTTTTCCAACCAATACTTGGTAGAAGTAGAATTTAAACACATATTTTCCTTTCTCTGTGGGTAGTTCTTCCCATTACACCCAGCTGTTTTCCATGGCACCCAATACTCTGCTGACTAGTACTGTACACATATTCACATGTGTATGTATGTATATATATACATATAAATATCATTTTCTTGGTAAAATAAATGCAAAGAATCACAAGTTTTATGAGAGAGAATTAGCTATAAATTTAGATTAGATCAGCAGGTAGCAGGATCATTTCAATTCAAAGCTCCTAAGTATTCATTCCAGGAATAATTGCCAGCTGTGAACGTAAGCCAGTGAACTCTTAAGTATTTTCTTTCTCCTCTCCACATTTTTTGGTGTCCATATATGCCTTACTTATTCATGGAAAAAAAAAGAAATTTCTTTCTCATTTTATAAATGAAAATGCCCATAAATGTTTCCAAAATTGTCTTTTCCTGTGCAAACATTAACACTGATATGTCTTCCTAAACAAACATATTTTCTTCCTGACAAGCTATTATCCAGCCACAGCACAATTAATATTTCTCTTATGGGTAGTGCCTTTTTTCCTTGAAATGTTCCCTTGACACTTTAAAGCAAACAGCCCATAATTACTAATTCATTGAAAGCTATGCATAGGTGCTATTACTCATGATGAATTAATGTGGTATTAACAGGCATGTAATTAATCTGTATGTATGAGTAGAATCCACAATAAATCCAAAGTTCCTGAGAACTTTAAGAAAGAGGAAGGAAAGCTGAGAACAATAAGAAAGAGCTAAAAAAAAAAAAAAAAAAAAAAGATTCAAAGAAAGATTTTTTTCTCTGTGCCAAAAAACAAGGATTTTGCTCTTTTAAGGAATCTTTTTATTCCCTACCACATCTAGAATATAAAATTTAGCACTATAAAAGTTTTCATCAAAATGATAATTACACAGACAGTGTAAAACCAGAATCCAAACACAGAACAATGGTTGCATAAGCAAAGAAACATTAGCCATTCTCTTTCAGGGACAAACTCTGACTATAATTTAAGGGGGTTGGGGAACAGGAATTCTATGAATAAATGAAGATAATAAGAGATCTAGTGAAATGTTATATTGAAGTGAGAAAAGAATGTATGTCCTAATAAAAATGTTAAAACAACTAAATATGAGTAAAATGGTAAAAAAAAAATGAATGAATTATTCAGAAGAATATTTTAAACATTACAATTGCTAAAAACATTTTAGGGACTTCCTTCCAGTATTTGTATACCCCCAGAATAGAAGACTGATGATAATTTTAGACTAGCTAAATATAAGGGACAGCTTATACTTAGGCTAACTAAAAATAATATAATGGAATTACCTTTATTTAAAATGTAATCATTCATGAAGAATGCAATTTCAATTCTTGAAAATAAAAATGGTCAGGCACTTTGAAATCATATTTTGAATAAGAGAATAGACTAAAATTATTGCAAAATAGCAAAAATGATATCGAAATATTCTAGTGAGAAAAAGATGTTGTTTTTCCACCATCAAGTCTCTCAGAAGGCAAGTTGGGCAGAACAGGAAGACAGCGATGAGATTGTTCTGGCCTGAGCATGCCTGTGGTCGGCCTGTGGTTCAGCGGCTGTGCAATCATCCAGAACCAAAACTATCTTCTTTCCTCGCCCAGGGTTTCCCACACATCCACCAGAAGATGATACTTAAAAAAAAGTATTAATGATTCTGGCTCCCACCTGTGATAGCCAAAGTCCAATTGCCCTTGTGTCCTGCTCAGGTGTTCTAGATTGATGCTGACCCAGCTGGCCTCAATTTAAATAGTGGGCTCCTGCTTTTGTTTTCATTTTACTGGCTTGTCCCCATACGACCCTCTCTTTCACATTTTACATTTTTCCATCGCCTGACTGAAATGGTAGAGAAAGGGGAAATTGAGCAAAATGGGCAAATTAGCTCAGCTGTTGATGGTTGCAATTTAATATCAACAGTGCTAGCTGAGGAACACTGCCAGTGCTGACTAAAGGGATCATGATCAACTTTCCTCTTTCCAAAAAACTAAGAAATCTTTCTCAAGGGGCAAATTATTTTACAAGTTCTTTCTTCCTTCTAGACTTCCATGCAATTTAATTCCATAAATACTAAATATTCACTATGAGCAAAGACATACAAAACAAAGTTAAAATACCCCTTGCTCTCAAAAAAGTTTATATTCTACTTGGAATAACAGACAACTAAGCATAATACAAACTAGAGGGCAAAGAAGAAATCTAGACAAAGTCCTGTAGAAAAACTTGAGACATGGATCACTAACAGCTGAGGAAATCATGGAAGTCTCCCTCTAAAAGACAGTGCCTTAACTGAGTTTTGAAGAAAAAGGACTTTTCCAGCAGAAATGCAAACTGAGGGCATTCCTGTCACTGAGACACAAAAGCAAAACATGGTCAGTTGGTACGTGGAGTACACGGACAAATGAAATGAGAAATACTCCTGGAAATATGGACTGCAAATAAATTGTGGACTATTTGCCCATCTATGAAGATGGCCTAGGACATAACCTAAAGGAAGTCATAATAGGAATCAAGGAAATGATATAGAGTGACTGCCAGTATAGTTTTGCAACTATTATGCTAAATGTATGATATTATCCTTCCCCTTCCCCAAAAAAACTCACTGTGTAATAGAGATTCATAAACAATCTTCTTTCCTATTGATTCTTTTTTTCATGGTGAAGCAATCAGAATTAAGGGACTTGCCCAAAGTGTCATACATACTGCTTAGTTTTCCATGTACAATCTAGTCTATTTTCTTCCTCCTACTCAAGTTTTGAACTCAGATCCTCCTGACTGCAGGGTTAGGACTCTATCCACTGTACCATCTAGCTGGCCTCTATTATTGTATAACATGGAAATTATCATGTTTATTAAGGCTTGTCAAGTTCATAGTAATAAATTTACACATATGTGTATATATACCATGCACATGTATATATGTACATGTATTGAGATAGATATTTGGATACATGTTTGTATATGTGTGTATAACTCTATAAGCATATAAAGCACAGTCTGTTCTCAGCCATTCTTTAAAATTAATGATCTGATTTTCTCAGTCATTGTCTCATTGTAAGCTCTAGCTACTTAAACAAATTTGAGTTCTTACAGAAATTTTTGTTCCATGTCTTAATGGATCCATAATCTCAATGATGTAGGCATATTAATTATATATAGGAATTTATCCATGCTTCCTTATCTTATGCAATTTATATTCATATCTTCCCATAAATTTTCCATTAGATAGCCACCCAAAATACTGCTGATCTTCATCAAAGTTTCTAAACATTATATAGCTACCAATGTAGCAGTAAAATTATCTGTTCATTATCTCCAACTCTCCACACATAACAGGTCCACTTCCCTTTCTAGCAAGACATGTTTTGAAAATCTTTCAAGTCACTTCTTATATACAGACTTTTTGGTGATATTCTGAAGCCTACTTAAACTCAATATATGTCTTTCCATTTCTCTTTGGATGACACAATTTTTACTGCCCTAAGATTATGGTCAATATATTATTTGCAATCTACCATGTCAACAGAAGAATCCTGTTGTAGAAAGGAAGGGATTTTTTAAATGTTTTGATAAAGTTTGGAATTGCTGAAAACTCTAGGCAATTTTCCAAACACAATCTAGCCTACTTTCTTCCCCCTACTCAATTCTATACCAGATTATTGTCCTTCTGCAGTATCTATTTAGAACAGCTAGATTATAATCTGTCCATCCAACTACATATCATAGTCTGAACATAGACATTTTTTACTCACTTTTTCTCCCCAGGATGGATTATTAGCTCAAATCTATATAGAGCCTTTCTTCCATTTAAATTCTGTTGGACATAATCCATGAAAATTTGCCATTGCCACATAATTTTTGGTTAGCATGTATCTCCCCATTTTATGTCTCACTTTATATTGTTGTTAATATTATTCGGTCTATTTTGAGTCATGTTCAATCCTTTATGACCCCAGTTGGGATTTTCTTAAGAAAAATACTGGAGTAGTTTGCCTTTTGATAAGGAAATTGAGGCAAACAGAATTAAGTGATTTGCCCCAGTTCACACAGCTACTAAAGCATTTATGGCCAGATTTGAATTAAAGAATATGAGTCTTCATGACTCCAAGTCTGGTGTTCTAACCACTGTGGAATCTAACTGCCCACTTTATATAATAATCATTAGACTTATTTTTTTTTTATCTATCAAAAACTCAATCTTAACACATAGCTAGAAGAACCTTATTAAAATAGTCTGCCTATTTTCTTATCATATTTTCATCACTGATATCCTTAATACATCTATAGATAATTCACATAAAAATTGAAGAAATGACAAAGACATGTCAACAGTTATTGATGATCTCAATAGTGTTTGTTTTAGTAGTAATGCATAACTTGATTTCTTTTCAAGCATTTCATGTCCTGTTCTTTTACCAGATATCTTTACCACTGATCCTTCAAATGGCCTACAATATTATATTACCTTGCGCACAGACATTATCTGGTTCTGTGGCTCCTCTTGTCTACCTTTTATTGATGTATTTTATATTATAGATTAAGATATTAGAGCTTAAGGATAATGGCTCCATCCTTATTGTTGAAAAAAATCACATTTAGTAGAAATATTGCCTGACCCTCTCTGTTTTAATCCATTTTGTTGTCCTTACAATTTTATCTTCGAATGTTCCTGAAATGCTCATAAGTCCTGAAGTTGGTTTCATGCCAAACTGTTTGCAAATTCATTTTTGCCTCCATGGTTCTTCAACTGAATGAAATATGATAAAAAATGTATTTTAAAAACTTAAAAGAACTATATGCATGTTAAATGTTATTACTGGCTTAATGATGAGATAATACTGTTCATAACTTCTATCACCCTCATTCATAAGGCTGCACAAAAAAGTTTATATTTTAAACTAATGTTGCCCTAGACTGCCATGTGTCTCCACTTGGAGGAAAATATAAGTGTTTGCTAGCCAAGGCTGTTCCTACGCTCCTTAGAACTTCTTACAGAAGAAATTGCTTTGTAACAGTTAAAATTCCCTAGAAAATGATAATAGTATATGTCATCTTGGAAAAGATATTTCCAGCCTTGGGTTCTCCCTTATGAGTCTAAGAGGACAAAGTTCCTGAATTGTTCAATTGAAATTGAGTAATAGCTGGAGAAGTTTCTGCCTCAGAAAAGCTGGCCATTTGCAAGAGAGAAAGGTTGTACCCCATTCCCTGGCCTTTCAGCAAGGCATGCATCTGAAATGAATTGTTTGAAAAACTAAGAGACAATCTTCAGCAGCCCCATAAACTATTTCATATTCTGTTGATTGCCTCAACATCTTAGGAAACTATAATTGTAAATAAATGTTACTAGTGCATGTTTAAAATATTTTCTATCAGTGAATGCTTGTTAAGTATTTGTGATTCATATTTCTTGGGAGCGGAGGAGAAAGACACATAGTTGTGCTATAACTGATTTCAATGGACCTTGAGTATTTTCCTACTCTATTTTTGTGAGACCTTGCACTACTGTTCAGTTCTTTCAGATTCTTTGTGACCACTCTTTGAGCTTTCTTGGCTAAGATACTGGAGTGTTTACTATTTTCTTCTCCAGCTCATTTTATAGATGAGGAAACTGAAACAATCAGGATTAAATGACTTGTCCAGAGTCACATAGCCAGATATAGTCACATGTCTGAGGGCAGATTTGAACTTAGGAAAATGAGTCTCTACCACTAAGCCTCTTAGCTTCCTGAGGAGCTTTGATTCCTAAATGTGAGTCAAATCTAAGATTTTTTTCTCTATGTCTACATAATTAGGGTAAGATTCTAATTGTGAGTCCTGAGGAGATCATAAATGTGAATCAAATCTAAGATTTTTCTCTCCATGTCTACATAATTAGGGTAAGAAAGGCAGACAGACAATGAGAAAAAAATGAATTCTCTCTTTAGAGCCTGGATCTCAACCCCATCCCCCCACCAAGTCTGAACCCGGTTCATGAGTCCATAAGACCAGAGCCAAAAGACGCTCCTTATTGGAGAAGAATTGATCAGATCCCATCTAGCAGCAGCATTACTATTGTTACACAACCCTTATATCAGTGTTGCTATATGGCAGCAAGGCATGGAACAATCCTGCTTCCAAAAAAACTAAAAATGAGTATCACAAAGAAGGCAACAGAGAGACACTGGGCTGATATGATCTAGTTGCAACATATGATCAAAAAGGAACATTGAAAAAGAATGGGAGATAAGATCAGGGGTGAAACAAGATTGCCCACTATCACCATTACTATTCAATATTATATTAGAAATGTTAGCTTTGGCAATAAGAGAAAAAAAAGAAATTAAAGGAATTAGAGTAGGTAATGAGGAAACCAAATTATCATTCTTAGTAGATAATATGATGGTACTCTTAGAGAATCTTAGAGAATCAAATAAAAAACTATTAGAAATAATTCACAACTTTAGCAAAGTTGCAGGATATAAAATAAATCCACATAAATCATCAGCATTTTTATATATTACCAACAAAGTCCAGCAGCAAGAGATACAAAGAGAAATTTTATTTAAAATATTTGTCAATAGAATAAAATATTTGGGAATCTATCTGCCAAAGGAAAGTCAGGAAAAAGCCAATTCAAGTTGGTTGTATATGATTTCAGAAGCAGGAAGGAGACTCTGGAGCTTTTTTTTTTTTTTTTTTTTTTTTTTTTTTAACAAGAGATTGATGGGATCCAAATTATGCTTTAAGAACTTCAGGTTGGCAGCCAAGTGGGAAAAGAGCCTGAGTGACTCTTGTCTTCATATTTGTAATTGTTCCCATTATCCTCTCTCTTTTATACTTCCTACCTGATAACTTCTACATCTACTCTTTGGCCAGTGTCTCCAAATGGATCTTGGGTCTGGTCCAATATTCCCTCAGAAATATTTGAAAGAAGAATGCAACATTTTATATTGCAACTTAAGTATTTGGACTAAATCTAGTCAACCCCAATAGAGGTTCAACAAGTTGGCATGGTGCAGAACAGAAAGGCCATATGAGCAAAACTATAAAACACTTTCCACAAATAAAGTCATATCTAATCAGTTGGAAAAATATCAAGTGCTCATGGGTAAGCCAAACGAACATAATAAAAATGACAATACTATCTAAATAGACTACTTATTTGGTGCCATACCAGTCAAACTTTCAAAAAATTATCTTACAGATCTAAAAAAAGTAATAATAACTAAGTTCATCTGGAAAAACAAAAGGTCAAGAATTTCAAGGGAATTAACGAAAAAAAATGCCAATGAAGATGGTCTAGCTGTACCAGACTTAAAACTATATTATAAAGCAGCAGTCATCAAAACCATTTGGTATTGGCTAAGAAACAGAATAGTTGATCAGTGAAATAGGTTAGGTTCACAGGACAAAATAGTCAATGACTATAGTAATCTAATGTCTGACAAACTCAAAGACCCCAGCTTTTGGGATAAGAACTCACTATTCAACAAAAAACTGCTGGGAAATTTGGAAACTCTTATGACAGAAACTAGGCATTGATCCACACCTAACACTTTATACCAAGAAAAGGTTTAAATGGGTTCATGATTTAGATATAGAGTAATATTATAAGTAAATTAGGAGAACAGAGGATAGTTTACCTCTCAGATCTGTGGAGAAGGAATTTGTGACCAAACAAGAAATGGAGATCATTACTGAAATGCAAATATATAATTTTGATTATATCAAGTTAAAAAGCTTTTGTACAAACAAAACTAATGCAGACAAAATTAGAAGGGAAGCAATAAACTGGGAAAACATTTTTACATTTAAAGCTTCTAATAAAGGCCTCATTTCTAAAATATATAATTGGCTCATTTATAAAAATTCAAGACATTCTCCAATTCATAAATTGTCAAAGGATATGAACAAACATTTTCAGATGAAGAAACTGAAACCATTCTAATCCTATGAAAAGGTGCTTCAAATCACTATTGATCAAAGAAATGTAAATTAAGACAATTCTGAACTATCACTACACACCTGTCAGATTGGCTAAGATGACAGGAAAAGATAATGATGAATGTTGGAGGGGATGTGGGAAAACTGGGACACTGATATATTGTTGGTGGAATTGTGAGCGGATCCAACCATTCTGGACAGCTGTTTGGAACTATGCTCAAAAAGTTATCAAACTGTTCATACCCTTTGATCCAGCAGTATTTCTACTGGGCTAATATCCCAAAGAGATCATAAAGGAAGGAAAAGGACCCACATGAGCACAAATGTTTATGGCAGCCCTCTTTGTAATGGCTAGAAACTGGAAACTGAGTGGATGCCCATCAGACGGAGAATGGCTGAATAAATTATGGTATATGAATGTTATGGGATATTATTGTTCTATAAGAAATAACCACCAGGATGATTTCAGAGAGTCCTGGAGAGACTTACATGAACTGATGCTAAGTGAAATGAGCAGAACCAGGAGATCATTGTACACAGCAACAAGATTATATGATGATCAATTCTGATGGATGTGACTCTCTTCAACATTGAGATGATTCAGACCAGTTCCAAGGATCTTGTGATGAAAAGAGCTATCTACCCAGAGATGGCAGTGTAGGAACTGAGTGTGAAATGTAGCATTTTCACTCTTTTTGTTGTTGTTTGCTTCCATTTTGTTTTCTTTCTCATTTTTTCCTGTTTGATTTGATTTTTCTCGTGCAGCAAGGTAATTGTATAAATATGTATGCATATATTGGATTTAACATATATTTCCACCATGTTTAATATATATTGGATTCCTTGCCATCTGGGAGAGGAGGTGGGGAAAGGGAAGGGAAAATTGGAACACAAGGTTTTGTAAGAGTTAATGTTAAAAAATTATCCATGTATATATTTCAAAAATAAAAAGCTTTAATAAAAAAAGAAATTAAAAAAGAATGGGAATAAAAATCATCATCAAAGAATTGTGTAATAGGGAGAGAAGATGGGCTAGTCATAAGGCAAAACTGAAGGATGATAGATGGATAGTCAGAGTCCTGTACTGGTACCTTTGCAATGTTGGAAGAAAACAAGGAAAACCTCAAATATCTTGAGTGAACTCTGTGGGATGAACTTTTAGAGATCATGGGCAAGAGTTACATAAGATGGGGAGACGTGGATGGACTGCAATTTACATAATTGAAGGAATTTCCTGACCTGATAAGATTTCAGATCCATTTGAGCACTTTCTGGGTCTAGAACTTCACAATTCTCTTCTTAAAGAATATATTTCTATTACAGGCACCATGTCTGTATATAGTCTAGTTAGTCAGTCTCTTGCCTTCTTCATTTCTAGAGGCATATTTTTATTTTCTCACACATTTTTCTCCATCTTCCCCTTTCTCCACCTTTGCATTGAATTCTCCAATTATATATCAGTATGTCAAGGATTAGTGATTTCATAAATTTGGAACTCTACAGATCACCACCCTTCTATAATTTAATGAAGTCTTAGAGAGTTCACTAAGGATAAGACATTAAGTGATTTGCCTTTGGACACAATTCATAAGTGAAAAAGGTATTTAAACCCATTTTTTACTCCAAATCCAGCACTCTCTCTATGTTACACTGCTGGCCACGTGTCTGCTCCAATATCAAAATATATGTTGCTTTTGTACAAAGTATCTTCACAAAATCTCTCTACCTCCTCATTTTCAGGATGAGGTATTAGTGCATGAGCTATATTTTTAAACTGTGGTCCTTTTTGCTTATGCCTCTCAGAAATATGGGAAGGCAAGATGATCAAGTGTTCCATGGAATGGTATTTCATGTTGTCTTCGGATATATGCTCAGGCCAGCTCAGCCAATTCATTTATTTGTTTCTCCAAGTAGAATGTGTGGCCCTGCCAATCATTTGGTTACAACTTATATCTTCAGGTTTCATTTATAGCTGAAAATGGCAATGATGAGTAGACTCAGTTCCCCCAATAATAATAAAAACTCAACATTATAAAGGTTTGTAATGTACTTTCATCACAACAATCCTGAAAATTAAATATCGTAAATACTGTTATCTTCATATTCCAGATGAAGAAACTAAATCATCAGTAATCAAGTCACTTTCCCAAGATCACAAAACCTGTATCTGAGGCAATTTTAAAACTCAAACTTACTGATTTCAATGAAGCATATTTTTACCACTATTCCATGCTGCTATTAAGTGATAAAGTTGATTTTCTGGTTGCTAAGACAACATCCTTATTCCTTTTTTAAAAGCTGATATTAATATATTGTCACAGGAAGAAAGTATTTAGGGATTCTAAACTGCACACTGACTAAAATTTTAAACATTAGAGAGGTTATAAATTCCTGATACACTCAAGTCACCCATAAGTCTTTGAATTATCAAGATATAAAATTATGAATGAGATGGATTATCATTCTAAAACTTATTTTTTTTTTTAGAACAAGTCTAAGTGACTTGCACACGCACACATATACATGCATATACACATACACAAACACACACAAGAGTCAAAACTTCCTGTTGTTGTTCAGTTGCTCTTTGCTCTTATCTAACACCTTGGGATCCCATTTGGGGTTTTCTTGGCAAAGACAGAGTGGTTTGCCATTTCCTTCTCTATTTCATTTTGTAGATGAGGAAACTAAGACAAAAGGGTTATATGACTTGCCCAGGATGACATAGCTAATAACTAGCTGAGGCCAGATTTATACTCAGGAAGATTAGTCTTCTGGACTGCAAGCCCAATTCTCTGTTCACTGAGCCATTTAACTGCCCTAAGTCTCGTAGCATGATCCTTTTTCACTGATCTCTAGTATCATGAATTTAAAGACTGAAAGGATTTTAAAGATTGTTTATTCCAAATCCTTCATTTTGACAAATGAGAAAACTGAGAACCTGAAAGGATAAGATTATTTATTCAATGGATAAACTTATTGAGCAATTATCTACCAAGCAAACACTGGTAGTACAGCTACCATAAGAATAATTTTGACAATTGTACTTCATCTAATTGCGAGGTGAAGCAATGAACAGAGTGCCAAGTCTGGAGTCAGGGAGATTTATTATCATGAGTTCACCAAGTTTGTCTCAGTTCCCTCTTTTGTAAAATAAGTTGGAGAAGGAAATGGCAAATTTCCATTTTTTTCTCCAATATTTTCACCAAGAAAAGCCCAAATAGGGTCATGAAAAGTCAAACATGACTGAAAAAACAACTGAAAGTATAAAGATAAAAACAAGACATGTATACATGGACATGTATACATATATTGTATTTAACTTATACTTTAACATATTTAACATGTATTGGTCAACCTGCCATTGGGGAGAAGGGGTGTGGGGAAGGAGGGAAAAAGCTGGAACAAAAGGATTTGCAACTGTCAACGCTGAAAAATTACCTATGCATATATCTTGTAAGTAAAAAGCTATAATAATTAAAAATAATAATAAAATAAAATAAAATACTTGCAATGATTAAAAAAAAAAGTCATGGAGGCATTAAGTAGGAAAGGAATAACTTGAATAAGGTTTTCTGACTCCAAACCTATAGTTATTTCCTCTACACCATGCTAAAGTTCTTTACATTTTCATTTTCAGTATTTTTCTTGTTCCTCCCCTGCTTTCTCCCTTATTCTTTTTTCCTGACCAGAAAGATAATAATAATAAACATAGCAAATACTTGACAATGAACATTTCAACCCTCCCAAAACACAAGTACTATTTCAGGCAGACAGATCATCAAAACATACCAAGACTATTGCCAAGGTCCAGCAGGGTCATCAGTACAATCAGGAAAACATAAGCATTCCAGATTTATTCTTTTAATGGTCATGCTGATAGATAGGCAAACAGATAAATAGCTAGATAGATGGACAGACACAATATCTACGGACACACAGATTTTAAGCAATTAGGGAACATTTTTAGATATCTGGGAAATGTTTCTAATTAATAAGTGCTTTTGTTGACTTTAAGAAAAGTATACCATGTCCTTTATAAATTTGTCTGAAATACTGAATTTCTTGAAATGATACTTAAAAGCATATACATATATATCTGTAGATATATATGTGTACATATCTATATATAATACATACAGTATTGTTGCAATGTTTAAAAGAAAAGTTTTCTTTCATTTCAACTTATTTGACTTATATATATTTTATCCCAAACAGGAAAAAAAGGACATAATTCAAAGTTTGGGCACATAAAATGTTGAACAGGCTATTGTCAAGATCAGCCAGCTAATTTCCAAAATTGGCTGGCAGATGCCACTGGCACTGGCAGTACCAGAGAATTATGACTATTAGAAAACAGTTCACTTAATCTCTCCTTATCTCAATTTCCATATTCATAAAATGAGGAAGTTGACCTAGAAGACCCCCATCTTCTTTCTAGCCCTGAAATTCTATGTATTTCTATGAACCTATTCATAGGTGAAATAGATGGAACTGGCAATGGCTAAGCAAGAATATATTGCCATGGTCAGGAAAGAGTATAGGGATTGCATGAAAAGGAAAAAGAAAGCTCACTATATGTTTATGAAATAAAATATAAGTTAATGCAATAGAATGCTATCTTCCAGAAAACAGATTTCCCCACTATGGAACACGTAAACTCATCAATTTAGTGCTTGAAGGGATCTGGCAAGTCATCTTATCTACTGAAAATGGCTAACATGCAGGATGTCCCAAAAGTCTTAGTACAGTTTTAAGCATAATAAATTAAACCTACACTAAGACTTATGACACACACGGTGGATAGACTTACAAAGCACTTTCCAAAGGTTAACTCATTTAATCCTCACAACAAATCTGTGAAGTAGGTGCTATCATTATCCTTATTTTGCAGATGAGGATATTGAGGCTGAGGGCCCCAGGAATTTGCCCAGTGTCACAGAGCTAACAAGTGTCCAAGGCAAGATTTGAATTTGTGTTTTCGTGACTTTGAGTTCAATGTTCTATCTACTGTGCCAGCTATTGCCTCCATACCACCATTTTATAAGTGAAATAACTGAGGTACAAAGAAGAGTCAAATATTGCTTGGGGTGACACAAGCAAATTGTAGTTAAGCAGGAATGACACAAAATTCAGAGCTCTATCTATCTACTCCACAATGCTGTCATGTTGGATATTATCTATTTCCCCTCAGTTCAGGAAATAAGATAATTCTTATTTCCTACACTAGGGAATTTTTTACATTTTCTCCAGGTCCTTTAGAGGAAAGTTAATTTAATGGAAGCAAACCACCTGAATTAAATCAAATCCAAATAGATTTCATACAATTTGGTGACTCTACTTTTCTTACCACCCCCTTTTCCTATCCCTACACATTCTCCCACCATCACAACCATCCCTACCCCACACATACATAACAGAAATGAGCCTCTCTCAGCAAGTTGGACATAAAATAAGATTTCTAAAACAATTTTAGTTAAGCTAAGTGTCTCAGAGACACAGACAGAAATCTTCACACAGCACTTCTCTAAACACGCAATAACCATCGAGAAGGTTTGCATAATTTGACAATTTATTACTTCCTGTGTGACCACATGAAAAACAGCTGCACTGAGACCGTAGTGCTGGGGCTATTATCTAAGCAAAGGGAATACCCATTTCTGAATCCAGTTCAGAAAACTTGGTTTTGTATCTTGCATTATAAAAGGAAGCTCCCTTTAGACTCTAACCTAGGATCTCTGAACTTAAAAAAAAAAAATTCATAACTATTTTAAGATAATTGGACTCCTTCTTAATTCCACATATTTTATTTTATTCATTTAAAAGTGTGCTTCTGAGATGGAGCCCATAAGCTTCACCAGAGTGCCAAAAGATCCATACCATAAAAAAGGTTAAGAACTATTTTTAAAGTCTATCCAAAGAGGTATTTTATAAATTGTTTTTTGTAAACCCATACTTATTAGGTCAACCTTAACCTCCATTGTTTCAGAGAAGTTAATAGACAGCTCAGTTTATTAGTTTAACTATTGATTAAAACAGTACCCAATATAGTCAGACTTCATTAATATGAACCCATTCTCTCTAAATTTGTCAAGTCATTGAGCACTTACTAAGTAACTATATATGGATCACCTTGCTATAAGCATTGGGTTTGGGAAAAAAGGCCAAAAACCAATGCTATCTTTAAAGGATTCATAGTTTCATAGAGCAGATAACAGAAAAACAACTATGTACAAACAACATTTATGCAGCATAAGTTGGAGATAATTTCAGAAGGAAGACACTAAGATTAAAGAAAACAGGAGAAAGCTTCTTGCAGAAGGCAGGATTTTAGCCAAGACTTAGAAATCTAGGGAAGCCAAGATGTAGAGGTGAAGAGGGAACCAGTTCCAAATATGGAAGACCACTAATGCCTAGAGGCAGGAGATAGGGTGTCTTAGGAAAATGTTTGACAGGAGTTGGAATGAGGGTTTAGAAAATAATTTGCTAATAAAGTTAATACTTGATTATGAACAAAATTTTCAGAAATCCTGTTAAACTACCTGTGGAATTATTTTCAGCTTTGTGAGAAAGCAATTTTAGACATTATCATGAATCCTTTGGGTCCAAGATCTCTAAAGGTCAAATTCTGCAGCCCTCTATTCAGTTCTATTCTTGTCCTTTTGTGTGTGTGTGTGTGTGTGTGTGTGTGTGTATGTGTTTATTTATTTGAGTGCTTTTTCCAAATTCAGACCTTTCGATTACTTGAATTCAGACTTCCCTCTCACCAATTGGTATCAGAGATGATTTATTTTGTACTTTGACGTCATATTTCTCTTATGCAATATTACAGTATTTAAGATTTAGATGTGGAAGGAAGTTTAGATAGTCTTCTTCATTTTTCACATTAGGAAACTGAGGCTCACATGCTGAGTAACTTGCCTAAGAGCCCCAAAGTTATAAGTAAAAGAATTAGAATTTGAAGCCAAATTCAACCCTCCAATTCCAAATTCAGGTCTCTTTACCCCACACTACAATTCCATTTGATACAAAGACTTCATCTTCCTTCTTACAAGGTCATAGTCCTGCCGGAGACTTTTCTAAGTCCTAATTTTGCTGAATTTTCACAGGCTTGCTCTCAGAGAATGAGACTTTGAACCACTGTGATGTCCTGAAAAGAAAAGTATTTTTCTTTTGGGTGATAGAAGCAAAGCAAAGCACTTACCTGGCAAACTCCTGGTGTTCTTTGGCCATCCTCCCTGAAGGATTCAAAGATGCTTTTATTTTCCAACTAGGACCCCATATTCCACTTAAAGAAAGGATTCACTAAACCAAGCTGCTGACTTCAATAGAGGGCAATTTTTCATCAACCAAGTCTGTCAAATTCATTTCATTTTATAAATTGAACAGTCGACTCTTTGTGTTTTCAATCAACCATAAGAAAATGGCATTCTTTTTGACTGTGTTTTATTTTGGTATGTTCTGTCTTTTTGTTAAGGATTAGAAAAAAATAACTGGATAGTGTGTTGTTTTTTGATTTGTATGATATTTACAGAGCCCAACAAAATGTAGTTTTTTGCAGGCAAGAATATATGACTTCTCTTCCCACCTTTGAGAAGATGATAAGGGTATCAGTTATTTTAAAGGTATGAAAACAAAGGTATATTGTGTTTGAGAACCTGAGTCGGGCAGAGGAGTTAGGAACTTTTCAGGACTGAGCTCTAATTAGCATTTGTATTTTCTTTTTCTTCTCTCAACCTTTTTTCTCCTCATGATTCTCCTATGGAAGGTAAGATTAAAGTGGGAAAAGCCATGGACTTGAAATCAGAATCACTAGATTTGAATACAGGCTCTGCTATATTACAACAGGCTACTTAAACCCATTAGGCTTCAATTTCCTCATCTATAAAGCTATGATGTTAACAATCTCATTAATCTATTTCAAAATATAAGATGCAAAAAGTATTTTTAAATTTTGAAATGCTATGTAAATGTGAGTTACCTATAAAGTTGTCTACCTACCAGAGAGGGATCCATTGCATCATAAAAATTGGCAGGGAGAAACACCATGGGTAGAGAGGTAGCCTTGGAATTGCATTTCTTTTACTGATCTATTCATATTGACTATGTAACCCTGCTCAAGGCTTCAAACCTCTTGCGGGCCAGATGCGGTAGCTGAGGACGATTATGACGGCTATGAAGTTTCTTTATTTAAAGGCCCACAAAACAAAGTCCAGTCCTCCAACAGTCTGAGGGACAGTGAACTGACCCCCTATTTAAAAAGTTTGAGGACCCCTGCAAGATTATTAAATTGTAGAACTGGTACCAATCCTTACTATCAGGAAGTTACAGGGAATTTATGCTAATAATGACATAGGATCAGCTGGGGGGAAAATGGTAGATGATGGACCAGAGAGTACCTGCTTGGTTGGAGTCAGAAGGATTTGAGTTCAAATCTAGCCTCAGACACTAACTAGCTGTGTGACCCTGGGCAAATCATTTAATCCTATTTGCCTCAGTTTTCTTATCTGTAAAATGAAATGGAAAAGGATATGGCAAACCACTCCAGTATTTCTGCCAAGAAAATCTCAAATAAAGTCACAAGGAGTGGGACATGACTAATTTATTAAATAACAAAAGCCAGCAAAGAAAAAAGAAAAAGAGATAAAATGAGAGCCAAAGGGGGCATGAATCAAGTGCACAGCTTTTGTTTGATATGAGAACAATGAACCTCTGCATGGGTTTCATCTATTCCTACCTTCCATGGCTATAAAAAAAAAAAGTCATGACACCTCAGAGTGAACAATTCTACTTTCATGTACCCGTAATTTGAGCTCATCACCATTATCCTTGTCTCCTTTAAATAAATAGCTGTCTTGTGAACAACCTGACTAATTTTAAGAAAACTGCATCAAATGGGTAAGATTTTTCTTCTTCATTAAAATTTTGTTTCCCTTCTTCATATCTGAAGAAATTAATCTGAGACATGTGGTCCTATTACAAGAGAACTAGAATATTAATTATAAACCAAACAAACTGTTGGATTTGGAATGACCTAAGAAAGCAGCTATGTGGCCATAGACAACTCATATAATTTTATTGAGCCTCAGTTTCCTCATCTGTAAAATGGCGATAATAGTAGTACAGAGTTGCTGAGATCAAATCATGTATAAAGTGATTTGTCAACCTTAAAATATTTCTTAAAAGCCATTTATTCTCCTAATTCATATATTTGATATGAAAACTAATCAATTATACCAATCTCTAAAATAGGTATTTTAGTCAAAAAGGTATGTGTCAGCTAATATTTACTTTAGTTATTTAGGGTAAATGCTATTTAGCTTGAAAGTCAACATGACAGAGTGGATAGAGATCAGGCCTCAGAACACCAAGGTTCATGTCCCAATTCCAATTCATACTCTTTATTAATAACTAAGACACTTAACCTCTCAATGACCAAGGCAATTCTTCAAGATTATAAATTACAAATTGATGACCATAGAAGATCTAGTCTGGACAAAAATATAAATATTACTAAATATCAGTATTATTAGCTTGTCTTTCTTTGGTTTTTAAAGACCTGAACATTTAAGAGATGTCTGAATATATTATGATATATGAATGTAATGCAATATTATTGCACCATGGAGATTTGAAGCTCTATCTGTCATTTCATTAGTATAGGGAACTGTTAGGGGAAGGAACTTCTACTAATGGAAGTTAGCACCTTCTTTACAACTCTTTTTCTTACAGAGATGCCAGGAAAGCAAAGAGGTTAAGTGATTTAGCTGTATTATCAGTACGACAAAGTAAAAATCAGTAAGGCAAAACTTTTTGGTTCTGAAACTATATCTCTGTTCACATCATGGGGCCTCTATATTTAACCATAAGAATTGAACCAGAAAGATAAATATAAAATAAAGAATTCAGGGAACATCAGATTTGAATTAACTGATACAAGGAAAAAAGAATCAAGAGAACAATATACATAACTACAGTAATGTGAACAAAACTACAACAAAAAGGCAGTGTGAAACAAAATGAAGTTCAATGACCAATTAGAATTCCAGACGACAAAGGATGAAGACAAGAGTATGAAGATACTCTTGGTAGAAAGGTGAGGGACTCTGTGGCATTGTGTCTGGGTTGTCAAACTCAGTCACTGAGACATTTCATTGTATTTACCCAGTCTTCTTATTTCAAAGAAAGATTCTATGAAAGTCAAGGAGTGGGGGTAGGGGGAAGGAGAAAACAGAACCAATATTGGGAGATATTTATAATGTAAAAAATAATAGAATGCTAAATACAGCTTTTAAAAAATAAAGGCATAAAAAAGGAAAACAGCCTGGCATAGTATCTAGAGATTTGGCCTTAATCATCTTTGACACAGACTAGCTTTGTGGCTGTGAGTAAGTCACTTAATTCAGGCCAAGTTAGCAAATTGTAAATTTAAGAGAAGCTATTGATCTGCATTGGTAAAAGTAGTTTTGTTTTGTTTTGTTTTTTGCTTTTTTACAGTGAAATCCCTAGAGCAATGGAATCATAGGTATAATACAATAAAAATTTAAAAGATGCCATTTGAATGAGCATTTGTTGAAAAAAGTGGCTATCTGTATGACTCCAGGCAAGTCACTAACCCTGATTGCCTTGCCAAAAAATAAAACAACAACAACAAAACAAATCTGGCAACACAAGTTTCCTATAATGACAGAAAGTCTTAAGGAATGGAAATAATCTCCATTTTATATCAAGGCCACAAAGTCACATTTCCTCTATTTTTCCATTCATGTAGAAGAAGCAGCATATTTACATCATGCTTTCATTTCAAAGCATTTCAAGGATGATACTCATTTCTGAATGACAAAAATCTCAATCCAGTAAATACCTACTGCAAATACTGAGATTACAAAGACAATAAAAATTCCTGCCCCCAAGATGGCTTCAATTTTATTGGAGAGAACCTTAAAAAGTCCTTTAATATTTTCTAACCCCCATACTTTCTAACCCCCTAATACTTTTTGAAGTTGGAGATCATATACAATTTCATTCTTTTTTTTTTTTTCAATTTTCAAGCACCTACTATGTGTTACTCACTAAAGGAAATAAAAAAATAAATAAAATGGGAGAGGGGCTTACATAATAACCATATATAAGCTCCTGTTCTCTGCCTTCCAGGACCTTATTATATATGGTTAATATTAGTAAAAAAAAAAATGATTGACAAAGGATATGTAAAAGCTATGTTGTCTTCCCCTTCCCTTTTAATATTTATTTTTAAAGGAGAGAAAAGCAAAGGGAGAAGAAAACTGAAAACTAAATTTAGACTAATATTCTACATGAAGAACAATTATTAGCAAATCTATTGCTTTGATCTTGGTAGCTCTTCTTTGTAGGTTAATCATTTGTGATTTCAAGCCAAACTTCATACCTGGTTAAGAACTGTCCTTCTGACCTTGCCTTTTATTAACTGAGGTTCAACTCCAAAAAGAAAAGTAGGACTGTGATTCCCTTGTCTTTTGGAAATGTATGCCTTCTCTCTAGAAGACAACAGATAAGTAAACATGATTCTTTTTTAACTAATTTTCTAATACTTGTTCTTTTCCAGAGACATTAACAAATTCAGTTTTTATCCTTAAAAAACAGGAGACAGAGGCTTTCCAACACCTTCAAAACTCATTGTGGGTGTGGCTGATTCAATTTCATGACCTGACTCATTGTCTGGGGGAAAAAAGAAACACAGTATTTTTGCATTCTCAAAATAATTAAGTTTCCATGTCTGAAAAACTTCCTGCTTTCTTGGGTGGGAAATGGGATTTTATATTAGAATGCTCATCCCCAAAGGAAGCACTTCTAATGAAGAATTCTTAACATGCATATTTCCACACTTGAATGTCACCCATATTCCACCCTTTTCTTCTTTCCTTCTCTCCCCTACCACCATATTTGTGCAAATACAGCTGTATGTGTAGAAAGGTGTCTCCATCTAGAACATCCACAGCACAAAAACTAAGTTTTACTCGTTTTCACAATATAGATAAAAATATCAGAAAGCTACAAGGAAATTATTCAATCACTTTGCCTTATTTTGTCTTTTGCTCTGATTAAACTTCACTAACCTATACCTAGATAGCACGGTAAGCTTGAAATCTAGAAGATCTGAATTTAGATTTTGCCTGAGACATTCATTAGCCTTAGAACATGAGCTTCTCCCTTAGACTTTGAGCCCCTGAAGAGCATGGTCTGTCTTTTGCCTTTCTTTATATCTCCCAATGCTTTGCACAGTGCCTGGCACATAAGAAACTGCTTAATAAATTCCTATTTGACTGGCTGGCTGATGGACTGCATGATTCTGGGCAAATCATTTAACCTGTAAAATGAGAGGAGTTGTAAGATGTTGTAAGATTCTTTCCAACCCTAAAAATAGACTCAATCTATTTTTTAAATAAATGCCTGGGGCAGTTTAACTTGTTTTTATAAGTACAGTGGTTCACTGCCTTAAAGAGTTCAATCTATCCTTGAGAGGCTTTCTGACTACCCACTCTTTGCAGATGGTAACAGAGTTCAAGAGCTCATTGACCAGGGATGGCTATTAGAGACAACACAGTGCCTAAAGGAGATGCAACATTCAGCTAGATACAATACTTTCACCAGAGGGAAGAGACAGGATGCTCATTAAAGAGCAAAGGAGAGTTGAAAATATCCCCAAAGGACAATGGCAGTCCTGTCGTAAGTAACAAAGGTTTGCCTTGGTGTGTATCTGTGTGTGTGTGTGTTTCTTATGTTCCTAACCACATGGGTTCTGATGTATGTCTTTCATACGTATGTTCCTTACAGATGAACCCTTAAAATGTATTTCTTGATCATATGTATTCCCTATCAAATGAGATTAGTACACTACCTGGTATATAATAGGTACTATAGCAACTTCCTTTTTATATGTGTGCTTTTTTGCACTGGTAAATCAGTAATCTCTGGGAATGTCACTGTATTTAATTCTGTTTGATTAAATACCATTTTCTTTGAATGAGGGAACTTTGTCTGTCAGATAACAATAAATACATTGGTTGGCATTCAGGGAGTTACGGTTTTGAGTGGGTATCCTGACACAAAGTTCCAGAACTTGGGAAAGTTTTTTTTTTTTTTTTTTTCTGGATTCTTTGTGTGAAAAGGGTGCCCAAGTGCTACATGTATTTATATAAATAAAATAAGTGCACAAACTGGAGGAAGGGTCTCCCCAACAGGGATGTCTCATAAATTAACAAAAATCATATGAGCAAGTATCTTGTTTACCAATTGCCAAATGCTCACTTAGGTCATCCAGAGTTCTTAAAAACCTGATCTACAACTCCAAGAACACATAATGAGGTGTTAAATACACTTTGCAAGCCATGAGAAACCAAAAGACAATAGGAGGTACTATTTACCCTGGGACATCATATATTGAGTATAAAGTAAATGTAGAATATAATGCTTTATTGGATTCTGGGACAATGAAACCCCAGTTAAACACAAGTCATAATTGTCGGTCACTAGTCATTAAAACCAACAAAGAAAACTACTCCTAAAATAATATATAATAGAGTATTTCTTTGAGAATTGAAAAAGCCAGCTAGTCTAATCCAGAGCTGGAAAAAAATTATCTCTGTAACATTCCTAGTTAAGCAAAAATGGGGGACATGGGGAAAGGAATAGTAGTGAAGAGTACTGTATCTGTAGTCAAAGGACCTCAGTTCAAATCTTGACTATGACTTACTACCCCGTGACTTGTGCAAGTAACTTAATTGATATCTAATGACTCTTTTGGTTCTAAATTTACTATCCTATTTTTTTTTTTTTTTTGAGATTGAGTTTCTATATCTCACCTAGGCTGGATTGTACTGCCAATTAGCACAGAAGCTTTGACCCATTCCACTTCCAAATAGATTCACCATTCCCAGACATCCTGATAGTCCCTCCCTCTCAGAGCGCTCATTATATTGATGCTGAACTTAATCCAGAAACCCAATGGATTAGAGCCCAACTGCAACTCAGAACTCCTCAGCTCAAGTGATCCTCCAGCCTTAGTCATTCCAAATGGAATAATTACACACTACATCAAAATCCACTATACTAAGTGATCTGTTAGCCGATGTTTAAAAACTGATATACCTTCTTTTAATTATTACATATTTTTAAAAAGGACTTCAGAATTAAACATGTTTAACCTATATTGGTTTGCTTGCTGTCTAGAGGAGGGTAGTGGGGGGAAGGGAGGGAGAAAAATTTGGAACACAAAGTTTTACAAGAGTTAATATAATATTGAAGACTATCTTTGCGTGTATTTTGACAATAAAACGCTATTATTAAAATTTTTTAAATATTAAGAAAAAAAGAAAAAAGGTGACTTCAAAAAATTCATCTATTACCAAAACCAGTAACCCAAACCAATTCCATTTCACAAACATTTATTAAGAGCTTACACAGTGCAAGTCTTTGTCCTAGGACCTTAGGAGTACAAAATAATATAATCTCATGGGAAAATAAAAATATACATATGTAAGTATGTCACAAGGCAGAGACTTGTCCAGACTCTGAGAAATATGCAAAAGAAAATGTTGCTTTTAGATGGTAGAAAAGATCCGGAAAGATTTTATTAAGGAGGCAACATCTCAAATAGGACTTTAAAGAAGAAAAATATTTAAAAGAGAAAATATAAATGGAATACAACAGAAGAACAAGAAACAAACGAGGAACTATTTATCTGGTCAATATTCCCCCTGTAAAGCAGACTACCAAGACCCAGGAGAAACTTACCCTTTAGTTTAAGATCAACATTGCGTCTCAGCCAAGGATAGATTCCATAGCTTGGCATATCTTCTGGAATTGGATTATCATTTATCCAGCCATCACAGGCAAACTGAAAAAAGTTTTCACAGGGATCCACAGACTGATTTATTTTGCTCAAGATGGCAGCCGCTGTAAATTCCAAAGAAATTAATCAAAATTTATTAATTGATTAATTACATTATTGGGTTTTATGCAATATTTTTTCACACACAAAAAAACATTTTAAATCAGCTAATTTTATTTTATCCTTGGTGACTTTTACTCTCCTGGTGAGAATGAATTTAATTGTTTTCAATTACTCCATTCTGATGTTCCTGATCACTGTACAGGTTGAGTACAGAGGGAGTGATAGTATCACTATCATTTTGTTATTATTATTGAAATTTTGGTATATTAATTTGATTAGCCAGCAATAAAATAATTAAAAGTAACTGATTTTCTCTTACTAATATTAAAACAAAAAGACCATGTAGTATCATGGATTAAGAAGTTCTAGTAAGAAATTCTAGGTTCAAGTCCCTTCTGTGACACAAACTAGCTATCTGACAATGAGTAATTCCCACAATCTTTCTGTGCCCCCAGACAACTCTTGAAGACTTTAACATAGGATATACTGCAATTCTCCTATATAGAGAGAATGCTCTCTCTCTCTCTCCTCTCTCTCTCTCTCTCTCTCTCTCTCTCTCTCTCTCTTTCTCTCTCTCTCTCTCTCTCTCATATATATATATAGTATATCCCAACAACCCTACCCATCAAAATATTTTATTAGATTGAAGTCTTAAGTTTATATTCCAACTCTATTTTTTGGTTAGCTAGTTTAACATGGATCTCCATAGACAAGCTGTGGATAGAAGTCTGGACTTTGACTTAGTTCAAATCCAATCTCAGACATTTATTAGCTGTGTGACCCTGAACAAGTCACTTAACTTTTGTTTCAGTTTTCTCAACTGTAAAATGGAGAAAATAATAGCACCTGCCTCACAGGGTTGTTAAGAAAATCAAATGACAAAGTTTGTGAAGTATTTAGCATTTATATGGAGCACATAGTAGGCTCCATATAAATGATCATTCCTTTCCCTATCATCTCTCCTAGAAGATGAATGCAGTCATCATTTAAAGGAACTAAGGTCATGATTAGTATGGAAGCTTTGACCTGCTCTATTTATGATCTAAGCCAGCCCACACCACCTTAAGATTCTGGTGATTCCCTATTTCCAGGAGTTTACCATATTGATACTAGACTTGGTAAAGACACTGATGAGCTTTAGGCCTATTTCAGCTCAAAATTCTAGAACTCAAATGATCCACCAGCCTCAATGTCCTTCAGTTGCAGGAATTATAGACATGGGCCATCATACCCTATATTCCATCTTTCTCTCACAGCATTATTATTGGATACTAATCTACTTTGAATATATGTACTCATAAGTTACAAAGACAGACACTATTTTAGGACATGCGAAACTAATTTTTGTCTAATTTGTGTTAAAAGATATTTCCATTTTAGCTAACGAAAATCTTTAGCTTGCAGCTAAAGATGAGTAGATTTGAGAAAAACAAGACATCTGAGTCAATTTAGATAAATCTCCTAAAGTTTAGTCTACCTAACCCATCCAATTTGAAAAATGAGATTTTAAAAGATCTTTAGTCAAAACTTTGAATTCAATTTATCTCCATAGACAGTTATTAAAGATGTGCTATGTTAGGTATAAAATAAACAAAAACAAAAATAACCTTCCTCAAGAAACTTACTTCTTAAAGAAGGCCTGAACAGAGCTGATGGTGAGAATAGAGATTTGTTTTTGTTTCTGTTTTTCTCTTAATATCCCCAGTGCTTCTCATGCTGTCCTGTATACATCAGATGCTTAATACATGTTCATTAGAAGTTGAAACTGAAGTTAAATATGAGTGGAAAGAAGAAAAGATACATGACAGACATAGATGTAGAATCAATAGGACTTCATAACAGATTGGCTATAGAAGGTGAGAGAGATGGAAAAGTCAAAAATAACTCAACTGTTTCCAACCTCATAAAGTTAGGGTTAAGCCAGAACAGATGGTACTCCTCTCAACAGAATAAAATAAGTATAGGAGAGAAAGGTGATGAGTTCAGTTTTGAATATGATAAGTTTGAAAAGCAAAAAAAGTAGTCATTCACACTACATATATATATATATACATTTGGAAAATACCTGCAGAGAAGTAGACTCTTGGGAATTGATTAAATCATTAAGAAGTCAAGAATGAAGAGTAAAGAAATTGACAAAAAATTAAAAAGAAAGAAATCAAGATAATAAACATTTGTTATATGCCTACTGCATGCCAGGAAAAGAAAAAAAAAACCTCCCTGTCTCAGGGAATTTATAGTCTAATGGAGGAGACATTTAAACAACTACAAACAAACTAGGTACAAAATAAATTAGAAATAATCTCAGAGGGAACGAGTGAATCAGGAAAGGCTTCTTGGAGAAGGTGGGATTTTAGCTGAGCCCTAAAGAAAATCAGAAAGGAAAGGAAGAGCAGAGGATTTTGGAAATGGCGATCAGCCAATGAAATCAGGATATGGAATATTTTGTGTGAGCAATAGCAAAGAAGTCCATGTCACTGATCCTAGGGTATGTGGAAGGAAATAAGGTATAATAAAACTGCAAAGATAGGAAGGGGCCAGGTTTTGAAAAACTTTTAGAGCCGGTGATTTATATTTGATTCTAGAGACAATAGGAAGATACTGGAGTTTATAGCATGAGAGAGTGACATGGTCAGACCTGAGCTTTAGGAAGATCGACTTGATAGCTAAGTAAGCAGAAGATGGACTAGAATGAGAGAGCCTGGAGGTTGTTAAACTAAGCAATGGCCTAGTCTAGGCATGAGGTGACAAAGGTTCACCCTAAATAGTTGCAGTTTCAGGGGAAAGAAGAAGGAACATGTAAAAGATACGATCAAAAGGAAATATAATTTTAAGATGTATAACATATATTGGATTGCTTATCATCTAGGGGAGAGGATGGGGGGAAGAATGAGAAAATCTGAAACACAAGGCTATGCAAGGGTCAATGTTGAAAAATTATCTGTGCATATGTTTTGGAAATAAAAAGCTTTTTAAAAAAGATATGACAGATTTTATTAAATACCTTGCTGAAAATCTAAAAAAAAAAAAAAGGAAAATATATAGGCCTTGAAAACAGATTGGATGAGGGAGACGAGAAAGAGTGAGGAATTAAGGATGACACTTGGGTTATGAGCCTGGATGGCAAGAAAGATGTGAGGAATTGGGCAGGGGAGAAACAGTGAATTCAGTTTTGGATTATGTTGGATTTAAGAAGCCCGTAGGACATTCAGCTTGAATTGTTCAGTAGATGATTGAAAAGATAAAGGATCAAAGGCAAGGCCAGAAATGGCTAATGCTCTAACTGAAGATACTGAAACTGGTGAGCAAGAGGGAAATGCTAAAGCCTAGATAGACAAGAATACCCAGGAAGATTAGAGAGAGGGAAAGGGAGAAGAAACAAATAATTTACAGGGTGGAAAGTTACAGAGAAGTCAAAGAGAATAACTACCAAAAGGTCATCATATTTATTAATTAAGAGATCAGTAGAGTTCTAGTGTTGGAATGCAGATTATAAATATTTGAGGCATGAGATGTAAGGAAGATTTTCACTCAATAAGCATATATTAAACACTTCCTTGGCCCTTACATTGTGTCAAGCACTGAAAATTAAGAGAGGAATAAATTGTCCCTGCCATTGAAGAATTTACATTTTAATGGAAGGGATAAAGACATGAGTGGAGGAAAGAGAGGGTGAAGACAATATATATATAAAAAAAAAAAAAAAACAGTTACATAAAAGATCCCCAAAATGATTGGAAGACAATCCAAGAGGGGAAGAAATCAGCAAAAGGACTAAAATATAGGTTTGCAGCTCAGGTTGTAGGAAGCCAAGAAAAGTAGGAAAAGACTGTAAGAGACAGCCAGTGCTGAAGTATGGAAACAGTAGATGACAATGTTATATTCAAAAAAGATCAAGCAGATGAGTTCAGCTTCTCTGTAACTCTGCAATAAAGAGTAAGGTAAGAAAAAAAAAATGTAGGATGAGATCAAGTTCTGAAAAGTTTGCCAAAGAAAGAACTTTTAATGTGATTCTGGAAGTACTAATAAGCCAGTACTAATAAGCTACTGAATTCACTGAATGAAAGCAGAAAAATATTTAAGAAAAATCTGTTTGGATGCTAAGTGAAGTGAGCAAAGCTAGGAGGAAATTACACACAATAACAGCAATATTTTGTGATGATTAATTATGACAGATTTAGTTCTTTTCAGCAATACAGTGACCAAAGACAATTCCAAAAGACTCATGATAGAAAATGCCATCTATATTCAGAGAAAGAACTATAGAGACCGAATGCATACCAAAGCACAGTATTTTCATTTGGGGGGCTGGGGGGGCTGTTTTTCATGGCCTTTCCCTTTTGTTCTGTTTTTTATTTCACAACATGAGTAATGTGAAAATATGTTTACATAATTGCATATGTATAACCTGTATCAGAATGGGAGGA
Organism: Sarcophilus harrisii; assembly: GCF_902635505.1. NCBI lineage: Eukaryota > Metazoa > Chordata > Mammalia > Dasyuromorphia > Dasyuridae > Sarcophilus > Sarcophilus harrisii. Next base: position 272,126,749 of record NC_045428.1, read on the forward strand.
AGAAAGAAAGGAAAAAATTTGGAATTCAAAATCTTTTTAACAAATTAATATTGATATGCCCAAAGAGCTATCAAACTCTATGTATTCTTTGATCCAGCAGTGTCACTACTGAGCTTATATCTCAAAAAGATCATGAAAGAGAGAAAAAACTCACACATGCAAAAATGTTTGTAGCATTTATAGTGGCAAGAACTGGACATTGAGTGTATGAACATCAATTGGGAAATGGCTGAATAAATTATGAAATATAGATGTAGTGGAATATTATTTTTCTAGAAGAAATGGTTAATAGGATAATTTCAGAAAAGCCTGGGAAGACTTATATGAACTGAGACTGAGTGAAGTGAGCAGAACCAGGAGAACACTACATAGAAACAAGATTATGTGATGATCAATGATAATACACATTTCTCTTCTCAGCAACATGGTGATCTAAGAATTTCAATAGACTTAGAATGCAAAATGCCATCTGCTTTCAGAGAAGGAACTATGGAGACTGAATGTAGATCTAAGCATACTATTTTCATCTTTTTGTTTTTTTTCTTTCTCATGGTTTTTTTCCTTTTGTTCCGATTTTTCTTTCCCAGAATGACATATGAAAACATGCCAAAAATGATTGTACATGTATAACTTATTTCAGATTACTTGCTGTTTGAAGGAAAGGAGAGGATAAGGACTGAGAGAGAAAAATGTTGGAACACAAAATCTTACAAAAATGTATGTTGAAAACTATCTTTACTTGCAATTGGGGAAAAAATACTATTTGGCAAAAAAAAAAAAAAAAAAACAGTTTGGCAGATGAATGGAAATGGATTAGAATGGAAAAAATTTGAGGCAGGGAGACTTTATAAATTTTTATTAATTTTATTTTTTAATTTATGGAATAAAACAAACATTTCCATAACATGGTATTTTTTTAATGATTGCATATGAAATTACAAATATATAATGTACAATTTGCTATTCCATATATATGTGCATATATATATGTAAAATAAAGTTTACCAAGTAGATTTTTTTCTTTTTTTCTTCCCTCCTTCCCCTACCCTGTAGTAGAGATGGCTTATTAGACACAAAGTAGGAAGATTTAATAATACAAATGAGAACTGAGGAAGAATCTGGACTAGGGAGGAGGAAAAAAAGGGGCATATATCATGTAGGGAGAAACACGCAATATTTGTCAACTGATTTGGATATATAGAATGAATTAAAATGAGAAATCAAGGTTAACAGAGATTGTAGGCCTGAATGAATGGAAGGGTTAATGATATCTTTGATAGTAATATTGCAGTTCAGAAGAAGTGTTTAGAAAGTTCCATTCTAGACATGTAGAGTTTGAGATACCAAACATAGGAGATATAGAACATCTAGCTTGAAACTTCCAAAAGGTAGTTTTTGAGCTTGTTAGAGAGACTAGTACTGAATATAAAAATCTGTGAATCATCTGTATAGGAAAGATCTTTGAATCCACAGGAGCTAAGATCACCAAGTGAAATAATACAGAATAGAAGTACAAGGAGTAGAGAAGTTCTTATTTAGAAGTTTGACATTGAGAAGAAGAAAAGCTGCTGGATAATGATTTTAAAGGGATGACAAAGTTTTGTTTTTTTTGGGTTTTTTGCTTTTTGTTTAAGATTAAGGAAAACCTGAGCCTAGATATAGATGGTGGGAAAGGAGTTAGCATACACAGAGAGTTAGAACATGATAGAGGAGAGAGGAGGAGTGATTGATGAGGTAAGTTTCTAAATAAGTCAAGAAGGGATGGGATCAGGAACACAAGTGGGATGCAAGGAGCAAAAGAAGAGAAGATGGGTAGTGATCCAGAAAGGTTTTGAAGTATGAAGAAGGGGAGATAAGAGAGATCATGACAGATGTTCTCAATTTTCTAAGTAAAGAAGGAGGCAGAGTCACCTGCTGAGAGGCGAGGGAATAGGAATAGCTTTGGAGATTTTGAGGATAGAGAGGTTTTGGAAGAGCTGTTGTGGGAGGTGTGATATAGATTCAATAAAATGAATGAACAAAAAGATTCCTAAGCAGCAAGGAAGACCCAGATGCAGATAGTTAACAAGAAGCCAAACAGCATAGCTTTTATGACCTTCTTCAGCATTGTTTCGAACCTTGGCAGTGGGGGAGTAAAGAAAGCAAATGGTGCAAGTAACCAAGACTGAGGACCAGCAGGATGTGAACAGTGGAAGAACAAATCAATTTCTTTTTTTTTTGCTTTTTTGCCAGTGAAGATGAAGACTGGATTTATTTAAGTTATGAAGTGGTAGAAATCATTGCTGGTCCCACTTCTGCACAATATTTATTATCACTAGGGCAGCCTTCATGTTCATTTTTCTTCACATACCCACATTATTTTCTGGCTTCCTTACAGACTTAGGAAGGAAATACAGGGGAAAAAATAAAAATAATGGGAGGGGGACTCAGACCTTAGAGTGTTTCCTATTTGCTCCCCAGGTGTTCTTGCAGGTACTTAGAAAAACTGCAAGATCAGCTCTGACCTAGGCCCCAGGAAAACACAAGAGAGCTACATCATTCACAGAGAATTTGGAAAGAAACCCATTCAGTCAAAACACTTAAGCTTCAGCTCCACAATCTATTATTAAAGAAAATTCACAGCTGTGTGTTATGGAGCACTTTTTGCTGAGAAACTGGGATTTAGGCTTCCAAGGGACTGAAGTTGTCAAGATACCAAAAACCTCCTTTCCCCTAATTCAACTCTTAGTGAAGGACAAAAAGAAGCCTGGGTGGCCTTGCTTTAATAAAAGAAATATGATGATGTAGTAAACCTGTAAATGCTCAAGTTATAAAATCTCCCAAGTCATTCAATTTAAGTAAAATTGTGACTAAGTCTCCATCTCATACAATCCGGGATCAAGAGAAGTGCATGACATTATATCTTGACACAAGGCCTTATCAGATAGACAGGGGGGAGGTGGGGAGGGAGAGAGACAGAGACAGAGACAGAGAGAGGGGGTGAGAGAGACAGACAGACAGACAGAAATGGGGATAGATAAGTACACAGATAAACAGATAGATAGATAGACAGACAGACAGACAGACAGAAATGGGGATAAATAGGTACACAGATATAGATAGATACATAGATAGACATAGTGATTAAAGTAGGGTCTTAAATGCTCTTCATGTTCCCCCACACCACAGCACCACCTATCCAGCTCACACTTAAGTAGAAACAAATGATCCCTATTCAGGAAAGATGGGAAATGAATAATGGAAAGGTGGAGGGGAAAGAGTGGAGTAAACCTTTCAAAATGCTAGTTCTTGTTCAAATTGAGGAAATGTAATTAAAGGCACCAAAAAAAATTGGAGTACCTTTCCCCCTAATCTTTATCTGAGGGGTATCTTGGTGACTCAGTGAATAGCATACAGGGGCCTAAAGTACCAAGAGCTGAGTTCAAATCCAGTCTTAGATTATTAGGCCTGTTATCCTGGGCATGTCATTAAATTCCCTCTGTCTCAATATCCTGATGTATAAAATGAAAATAATAATAAAACCTATTTCTCAGGGTTATTTGTAAGGATCAAATGATATGATAATTATAAGGCACTTAACATAGTATCTGGCACACTGTAAGCACCATTATCATTATTATTATTATTATTATTGTTCTTATTACAAAAAAGAGAAAGAGAGATCAGAAGACTGGGATTCTAGTCACATCTCCAACATTTATTAACAAATGCCATCATGGTGGGGGAGGGGGAAGGAAGGGGGAAAAAAATCGGAACCCAAGGTTTTGCAAGGGTGAATGTTGAAACTTATCTATGTATATGTTTTTAAAATAAAAAGTTTTAATAATAATTTAAAATATTAAAATGGAACAATCATTAAAAATGCAACTGAATTCTGTTTAATTATAACAATAAATCTTGGCACCAAAGAAGAGATAAGAAAAAAACACCATCATGGCTAACTCACCAAGTATCTCTGAGTGTCAAGTTTGTCATCTTCAAAATTGAAATAATATTCATATCTTACGTGCCTCATGGAGGATCAGAGAAGTAGGAAAAGTTAAAGACAGTATCTATCTCATGGAAGATCAGAGAAGTAGGAAAAGTTAAAGACAGTATCTATCTATCTATAAAATATAAATATAAATAAACTCTTTTAGACCATTTATAAACAGTCTGAAATTTTGAAAGCTCCTTCATTTTCCATTTCTCTTCATCTCACATCTCCCAGATATCATTACACATTAAATATGAAAATATGGCTCTATTCATTACCAAGGCCAACCATCCATCTTCTCCAGCAGATTGCCTTCCTTCACTATCATCCCTCTTTTCTCAATAGTTTTTAATCCCTCTCTGTGTACTGATTCCTTCCCTGCTGATTACAAACATTCTATAGTCTCACACTTTCTTTAAAAAAAAACCCTCACTAGTTCCTACCATCCCCAGTAGTTATGATATATCTCTTTTCTTCTTACTAATCAACGGAGAAAAAAATCATCTTCACTTAGCACTTCCACATTCTCTCCTCTCATCCTATTTTAAAGCCTTTTCAATATGATTTCTGACTTCATTATGCAACTAAAGTTGTTCTCTTCAAAGTTACCAGTGGTCTCTTAATTTCAAATCTAATGGTCTTTTTTCAAATTTCATCTTTTTTTAAACTCTCTGCAGCTTTCATCATTAATTTCCTCTGGGTTTTTATGATACTATCCTCTCCTAACCATCTAACTATACCCTCTGAATTCTTTTTTTGGATCTTCATCCATGTCACATCCACTGGCTTCAGGTGGTCCCTGGAGCTCTGTCCTGGAGTTGGGGGGTTTTCCTCTATATTGACACTTATCCCCACAGTTTGCACAGATTTCATTATCATTTTTTATGAAGATGATTCCAAAATTTATATCTTGGTTTCTCTCCTAAACTATAATTCTACATCACCTATTGCCATTTGGACATTTAACCTAGATATGCCAAAGTCATCTCAGACTCAAAATATCAAAAACAAAACATCACTTTTCTTCCAAAACTTTTCCCTTCTCTGAATTCTCATGACTGTTGAGGACACCACCATCTTATAATTATACAGATTCAAAATTTCACTCTTACTCACTACATATATCCAATCAATTATTTTTCAAATATGGCTCCATTTCTCCACTCACACAGCAACTATCCTAGTTCAGGCTCTCATTAATAGATGCTGGTTGGGGTAGCTAGTTGGTGTAATGGATAGAGTACTAGCCTTGCAGTCAAGAGGACCTGAATTCAAATCTGGTCTCAGACACAACACTTCCTAGCTGTGTGACCCTAGGAAAGTCACTGACCCCCAATTGCCACAGCAAAAAAAATAAAAATAGATGCTAGTTGAATCAATTCAATTAAATCAATTAAATGAGGAGAAGTTCAGGGGCTGATCAAGAGTCCTCACCCCCATCTACCTGTTGAAATGCAGAATGTAAGGGGCAGATGGATCTTCCAGATTGAAAGGGGAAGATAATAGAATGGTTGAAATGTAAGAATAGCTTCTATTGGACTTTGATTTTACCAATTGCACTTTATAAAGCAGGGATGAAAAACATCCAGCCCTGGGTTATATAAGGCCCACAAAATCCACAGGCAATTATGACGTGAAAGCTAGGTACAGTAACCTCCCACTGCTTGAGTTCTATAAATTGATAATTTTGTATGCCCCAAGAATGATGTTATAAATAGCCAAATGGCTGTTGACAAAAAAAAAAAAAAAAAAAAAAAAAAAGCTTCCCTACCTCTGTTATAAAGGATGCTACTTTCAGATTGATTGGCCAACCACCTGGAGCATAAATAGATATTAAAGGACTTTTAGCTCAGTGTTCAAATATGCTCCTGTTTTTGAGAGATATTGTTCTGAAAATGTGAAGCTTCAGAACACTACAGAGTTTCCTAAATTGGATCCATAATCATGCCAAAGAGTTTGGACTATCTATATTTAGGAAAACAAAGTGAATTGAAGAATGCCTATTGCTTAAACTATAACATTCAAACAACCCATAGAGTTGGTTCATCTGTATACATTTCTTGGACAGAGCCTGCAAATTGACAATGATCTGGGACATAATTGAAGAGAATTAACTAGATAGCCTTTAGGAAATTGCATGGCTCCAAGAATTTCCCTGAAATAAGAGCTCTCTTTTAATATTCTTCCAGGGATGATGCATGGTTGTGAGTCACAGAATGCCACAGTGTCCAAAAAATTAAAGTCAAGCATAACCTGAAGGACAATGGAGAATGCACAATGGATTTATAAAAGCTGCAACATATCACCAATGAAAAGCATGAAAAGCTTCATAAAAAGCAGCACAAAGGCCATCATCAAAGAGATATATGTTTGAGAAAAGAGATGGTCTGTCCACAAAGCAAGAAAAGGGATTGATATTCCACATACTCCATTGATATCTACAAATTGGTGAGACCTCTTATGGAGGAGGTATGGGAGGACATGAATCAGAATTGCATAACATGAATAGGCATAAATGAATTATTTTGTGCATCAATGAAAAGAACCACATTGATAAAATCACATTCATGTATGTTCTGAAGAATTCATCTTGGAAGACTATTGTGAGGAAATTTTATGACTTGTTAAGTAACAATAATAACAATATGATGTTACTATATATATATGTGTATATATATATAGCCCAACTTCTTTTTGTAATGTATTATTTTTTCTGAAAGCTTTTTTATTTACAAAACACGCATGAATAATTTTTCAACATTGACCCTTGTAAAACCTTCTGTTCCAAATTTTTGCCTCCTTCCCCCCACACTCATTCCTACATGGCAGGTAGTCCAATACATTAAATATGTTAAAATATATGTTAAATCCAATATATGATACATATTTATATAGTTATCTTGCTGCACAAGAAAAATCAGATCAAGAAGGAAGAAAAAACTATGAAAGAAAACAAAATACAAGCAAACAACAACAGAGAGAATGAGAATGCTATGTTGTGGTCCATACTCAATTCCCACAGTCTCTCTCTATGTAGATTAGCCTAACTTGTTAAACTGTGGATGGTGATACCCAATATGGGGGTCTTATAATTGAATTTGGGAGTAATGAAATTATGATTTATTATCAGTAAATGTTTGATTTTTATACTTTTTTATATATGCCTATATACCCAGGATCAGAAAAACTTCTTGGGGAAAAAAATGGTTATGAGTAGAAAAAATTTAAGAATCCCTGTATATAGTATTATGAAGTACTACATAAATGTGAGATGTTGTTATTCTTCAACTTCAACTCACTTTATCTTTCCCCAAGCCCTTTCTCAGTACCCTGTTTCTAAGCCCTGAGTACAGACATAAAACCTTAACCACTGTTTCTTGCATAAACTCTCTAGCTGGCCAAAGCTCTTCTGATAATGTACACTAAACAGGTGTTCCCAGGGCCTCAGGGACTTCTGGGTTTCAAATTACATAATAGTGGAATGTATCTTCATGTGCTTTTTCTATAGAAATTGTAAAATCTCCCTTTTATTTTTAAATTCATAAGTCATTCCCACAAGTGAAAATTGAAAACAGAATTGCAAAGGGGGAAAAAAAGCCTACTACATGGCAGGTGGCCTTATTATCAAGTGTCTTTCTGGAAAGAAGCCTCCAACACTATTATTACAGTTTATAAACAAGGGATGGGCAAAGTTTAAATAAAATAAGTGACCTATGGGACAAAAAAAGAATTTATAAATATTTATGAATTTTTTTAAAGTTAGTAAAACTCTTCCACCTCTCCAAATTTTTCTTTGCTCTCTCTTTCACACTCTTTTACCAATGTGTTAAACTATAAACAGAGTAAGTCACTGGCTAAGCTACATATTAAAACTGATACTTATTTCCTCAAGTGGGTTACCACAGTCAACTATATATTTCCTAAAAAGAAAATCTATTTTAAGTGGCCACATACATCCTTCTGGATAAGAACAGGGTGAGGACTGGGAACTCAAATAATTCTGGGACTAAAGATAGGATCAGGGGCTCCTCAAGACCCTTTGTAGAGCCCATTGCTAAATTTATAGTGTGAGCATTTACATCAGAAATCACTAACTGCTACAAATCAAAGGTCACATTAAAACTTTGTTCTTTGTCTAAACCTAAAGTGTCAATCCTACAGATTGAGCTTAAAAGTGTATGTGCATATGCTTTCACTACCTTAACCATTTATCAGCAAATCTACGAAATACTCTGTAAATCTTGCTTAAATTCATCAGGAGTGCAGCAGGAGGCTCAGGGAATGAAGTCATCATCAGAGTAGAGGCCTAGTGATTGTAAATTAATAATACCTTTTATTATTACTATTATTATTATTATGTAACTGGCATGTATAGAGCATTTTAAAGTTTGTGAAGTACTTCATATGTTACCTCATTTAAGCTTCACAACACCCATGAGTGGGAAACAAACCTGGTGGGTTTGTCAAGAAAATTGGGAAGCTCTAATGGGATTAATTTCTGAAATGCTCAAGTAAAAAGAGAAACATGGATCAAAACCAAGATCTATGCCAAACAACTGGAGATCACTCAAGAATTTTTGTTGTTCAGAATTTTTTATGTCCTGTCTGATTCTTTACGACTCTTTATATCTTAGATTCCTTGTTGGATTATAAGATTCTGGAGGACAAGGATCACATCTTATTTATTTATGTACCATATTAACACCTAGCCTAGAACATTGAAAATATTTAGTTTATATAACATACAAATATTGCAAAAGGAAGGGGAAAAGGAAGGAAGGGAGGGAAGGAGAGAAGGAAGGAAGGAAGGGAGAGAGGGAAGAAAGGAAGGAGAGAAGGGAGGAAGGAAGGGAGGGAGGATGGGAGGAGACAGGGGAGGAAGGAAGAAGAGAGTAGAGGAAGAAAAGAGGGAGGGGAAGAAGGAAGGAGGAAGGGAGGAAGGGAGGGAGAAAGGGAAGAAGAGAGGGAGGAAGAGAGGGAGAGAGGAAGAAAGAGAGGAAGGGAAGAAGAGAGGGAGGAAGGGAGGGAAGGAAGGAGAGAGGGAAGGAAGGAATAAAGAAAGGAGAGAGGGAAGAAGGGAGGGAGGGAGGGAGGAAGGGAAGAGAAGAGAGAGAAGAAAAGGAAAGGAAAGGCAAGAAGAGGAACTTCATATTGTAAACATTCTCTGTGGGATATACACTCACATGTGACTTGATTGATCTCAAGACATTTAATCTGGAAGAATACACACGAGGTCCAAGGAAACTACAAGTCAACATTATGTAAAACGTCCCTCCAGTGTAGGCCAAACCCAAACATCGAAATAAAAGTAAAAATCCATTGACTTCCAACAGTCTTTGCTTAAGAAAAAATATGAAGTGAATTCTGCTCAACAATAGTATAAAAGCTGGTAGTCTCTATCTATGGAGTACTTTAGAAAGGGTTTGTCAGGGTGAGATGAAACTGTCCAGAGTGAATTGCCTCAAGACTTGTTTGAAAAGAGATTGTTCAGCTTTCTCATTTCCATCATAATTTCCTTACAGAGATGCTCAGAATACAATGCAGCTATTCCCTGTGAGCAAAACAAGAAAACTGGATACCTCCTGTCCAGGATTTCACACATAGGGTGGGGTTTTTTTTTAGCCAAACTTAACATTTAATCAAAACTGCATTTACTGCAAGGTAAACCTCCAACAAATAGAAATCTAAAAATGTCACCTGTTTTCTATTCCTTTCCTCAAGGTACCATAATTACAACTCAATACAAAATGGGAAATTGTTACTTACCAACTTCAATGCATTCTGGTGTCAAGCAGTATTTCTGTTTAGCTTGAAGACTTAAAAAACCTTGGCTAACTGAAAAATAGAAAAGAAAAATAAATAAGTTAATTATCTGTGGTGCAGTGAGCCACCAACAGTGATGGATTCGCATGAGGGGGTTGTTTGGAATAGCACTTAGTCCCTTTGTTTTTCATACATTATGTAATAACCAGCGATTTAATCCACAGAGTATCTCTTTGGCGTTATATCATCCCCATTTTAAAGAAAAGAAAATCAAGTCTTGGAAACGGTATGGAATACTAGAGAGTCCTGGATTTGAATCCTAGGTCTGCTAACATTATTTATATGATCTTGAATAACTTATTATTGTCTCTGCAACTATTGTTTTCATTTATGATATTTCCTAGTTCCCTTTCAACTCTGAATGAACTATCTTAATGACTACATTAAATTGTCTTTTGAAGGCAGGAACTGTCTTTTGCTTTACTTTGTTTTTTAAGGTTTTTTTATATACCTAGAACTTAATATACTAACACACAAAGTAGGCACTTAAGAAATATTTATTGACCGACTGACTAACCTGTTATTTGAGCTGCATCCATAATTTCTGAGCTATCATTGGGCATATAGAGTAATATGCATACACACACACGCACACATTCTAATCAGTGGAATTATAGACTACATATTTACTATTCAAAGTCTAATTGGTCAAACTGGAATGGTTCATGATCAGGTTACCCCCAAAAGTGATGAACTTTTAGTGAATAGCAACTCTCAAAGATCATCTGGTAAGTGAGAAAGGAGTTGCAATATTCATTAGTGAAAAAAATATATAAGCCAACAATTTGGCAAGCATTTTTATTAAGGTTCTATTATACCCACAGCATCAGGTGCTGGGGGCTTACAGTTTTCTCAAAAATAAAAATATAAACAGCTAAGTGTATATGATTATTTGAAGAGGGAAAGAAAGATAGTATCTTTAAGAAAGAGAAAAGGATTCCTTAGGAGGTGAGATATGAGCTGAGCCTTCAAAAGAAGCAGAGATCCTAAGAGACAGATGTAAAAAAGATATGTTTCAGGCATGGAGACATGTATACTGTGTTTGTAACAATATAGTCAAGTTAATTCTATTATATGAACAGCAAGGAGATCAGTTTGCAACATAGCATTAATAAAGAGAAGTAATATAAAATAAGCCTTAAAAGTCTGAAGGCAGCTTTAAATGATTATTTGAAGCATTCATATTATGTCTCAGATGCAGTAGAAAACCAGTGGAATTTATTGATCAGGGGATTGTTATGGTTGGGCAAAATCAGAATTGCTTTATTTAAGTGGATAGATATATATGTAGGGGGACAATAAGGTTTTTTCACTAGATTGAAAACAATGCAAAAGCAATGAGGTTTTGTTGCTACTCCCCAACAAGATAGTTATCCAGAAAGGGGGCTTTGATGTCCAACTTGAATTAGTCCTAACTTTGGTGCACTGTTCCTTCTCTGCTCACTCTAGTTACTCTGCTTGCCATTTCCTTTACCAACTCATTTTACAAATGAGGAAATTGAGGCAAACAGAGTTAAGTGACTTAGCCAGCATCACATAGGATGTGATATAATCACATAGCAGACACATAGCTAGTGTCTGAGGCCAGGTTTGAATTCAAGAAAATGATTCTTCCTGACGTCAGATCCAGCATTATACCCATTGAGCTACCTAGTTGCCCAAGAGAGTTTTTGTAGGAAAAATGTTACAATGCAACTTTTCTGACTGTTCCATTTCTTTAAATAGCTTTGCTTTGAATTAATTACATCCTCCAATTAGGGGAGAAAAAAAGGTAAACACATTAGTGAGTGCTCATAAAGTATAGTTTTGAGTGGAAGAAGAACTACAGAGTACCTTGAGCCTGAGTTAGCCATTCTGAGGCCCTGCATCTGAAAATGAGATGCCTCAGCTATGAAAGATTGATAATTAGAGGGATAGTGTGTGTGTGTGTGTGTGTGTGTGTGTGTGTGTGTGTGTAAGAGAGAGACAGAGAGAAAGAGAGAGAGAGAGAAGACTGAGAGAGAAGTGGACAGACATAGATCAATAGGGAAAAAGAGAGAGATGGATGGATAGACAGATAAGAGAGAGAGAAAGAGAGATAGATGGATAAACAGATAAGATAGCTAGACAGACAGACAGACAGATATACTCTAAGGCCATTCTAATTCAATTTACTTCTTTTTACAGATGAGGAACCTGAAGCCCAAGAAGGTTATGAAATTACCATCATAAAGATCATAAGTATCTGAGGTGATATTTGAACTCTAATCCTCTAACCAGAACCTTTTCATTGCCTCTAAATAAGTATACACATATCAAAGGATGCAAGGTGCATAGTAGATAGAGCACTGGAGTTCAGGAAGAACTAAGTTAAAAATCATACCTTAGATACTAGCTATGTGATGCTCTTAATCTGAGTTTCCTCATCTGAAAATGGGGCTGGGGGTGGTGGAGGGCCCTTCATTGCAGTGTTATTGTTTGTATCGTATGTGAAATGATATCTTATGTGAAACATTCTGCAAACCTTAAAATAACATATAAATGCTAGCCATTATATATTATAAATACAAAAATATTCATCTTTCATCTATCATTATCTAGTGTCTTCAAAAAGCAAAGCAACTTATTAAAATGCATTTCAAGATGGTTTGTCATATAACTATGAGGATTATATTATGTGATTCCATCAAAACAGCTTCTTGCAAGTTTTCTGGCAAGTGATCCAGATGGGGGAGTCTTTCTCAATTGGCCTAATTTCCCTAGCTTGCTAATAAGCATCAATCCAACTGAGCCTCACAGAAGACCACTATACTATACCATACAGGAACTCACAGGAGTTTTACATGTTTTTTCCACCGTGGGATTTATAGCAGCTGCAAGGTTGAATTTCAAAAATATTTTTGGTCATTGGGGAAATCATGCTGATCTCATTATTACCATTATCTGTGAGCGGAAACAAGGAGTCATTTGGAGATGTCATCACAGGGGAATAGATAATTCCATAGCAGTGTGGGGACCTCTGTCTAGATATCAGCTATCCAAACTCCCAACAAAATATCCAATGGAGAGAAGAAAACTTGCTTACACTAATCTAGTAAAGCGGCTCAGTGCACAAATTAATATTAATGTTTCATCTGAAAGTGAAATATCTGGAGATAATTTGCTAACATCATGATTTCTATTTTTTTCTTGATAGAATCCTGAAAAAGGTGGGAGAAAAAAAATCTACTTTTGCTTTCATCCTTTCTTCTCATACTGCTGATGAAACAGCAATTTTATCAGGATACTATTACAAATACCAGTAAATTAACCTTGGTCTAACACCAGCAAAAGTTCTGCCTGCTTGCTTTCCAGAAATGAAGCTTTTAAAAATGAAGCATATTTTGTGTTTTTAAATTTAAAAATAGTACCTGTGCTCTTACATTTCTACACAAATCCTTCCTGTCATATAAATCACTCAATTCACATATTATTATGAAGTGATCTATTGAGATGTCAGTTGAAAAGGTTATTAGACGTTAATGCATATAAATTATTAAAAACTAAACTCAATTATTTTCTCTCAAAAGAATGTAAGTTTCTTGGGGACAGGAACTAACTTTTGTAATCAGGGGTGGTGGCTCGAGATTGAAAAGAATCTTTTGTTCTTTGTCCTTAGCCTACTCTGTTATCTCTTCCCCTCTAGAATGTAAGCTCATTTGGGGTGGAGATTCATGTCCTATAACTTCTGTAACATCCAATTAATGGAGAATCAGGGGAGGGACTTGTGCTTCAGGATAGGAAATAAAATGCTTCCTTTGGAGTTTCAAGGCACCCATTCTTGCAAGAATGCAAAATAAGCCTTTCCTGTATTCAAAAGAAAAAAACAAACAAACAAACAAACAAACAAAAAACTAAAAAACTAAACCTAAGAAAAAAATATTAAAAAACTGGAATTTGATGGGAAAAAGCATTCTACAACAATGATTTCGTGACGTAAGCAAACTTTTTGTAAACTTCCTCCTACAACACAGATCAGCAATTTTGATTGAATTAATTCATTAACAAAAGGAAATATGACGTTTTATTAATGGGGTTTTAGTGAAAATTTTAAAAAAAGAAAATTAAATCTTTCTTTTAGGCTCCTCTTTACTAAAAGAAACAAAGGATGAACAGAGACATGGAAAACATAGATGAGTGTGGAAGGAGCCAAACATGGAAAAATTTAATTAGGAATGTTCACATCTCCATCCCCCAATATTTAAAGTATTAGATAGCTAAAATAAACATCTGAAATCATTGCATAATCACTAAATGTAATAGTGGTAGTTCTTTAAGAGAAATAAAAAGATTTTTTAAAGAGTTATACTATAATCACAGAGAGGAGCTAAAATTGGAGTTTACAAATAGGAGACAGCAAGGTACAATATAGAAAGAACAGTGGACTGGGAAAGCAGGAGATCTGATGTACTGTCACTAATTCACTGTTAAGATATTCTACCTAATGAAGAGGGAAAATGAGGAAGCTAGCATAAATAATTGTTCTTTCCAATTCTACCATTCAATAGCTATATATAGGAATATACAGAAGCCAGCTTGACAGTTCTGATTGAAATGATTGTTAAAATTTTTAATGTGAGAGAGCATTTATACCTCAGAAATAAACAAACATCACAAATCAGGACTTGATTTATTGTTTTGTTGAGTTCTAGACTTAAGAATGTGGAGAAAATGTTAATGATACATGTTAAACTGTCTCTCTGTCTCCATTTCTCTGTCTCTCTCTTTCCTTATCTCTACCTCTGTGTGTATGTCTCTCTCTATCTGTCTCTTTCCATCTCTCACTGTCTCCATGTCTCTATCTCACTCTTTCTTTGTCTTTCTATGTCTCTGTCTCTGTCTATCCCTCTCTCTCTCTCTTTCTTCTCTCTCTCTCAGTCTGTCTGTTTCTCTCTCTTTCCCTCTCTCCCTCTTTTCTTTTTAAATAAATTCACCAGAACTTATATAATTCAAATGAGAATTTTCTTTCCAAGTTGTCACTTTGGAAATTATACTAACTCCAGTGAAGGTGCTTTTGATCAAAACACGTGTGAACTCCCCTTTGGGGAAGTGTATTTTTGGAAGCAATTTGGGATAGCGGAAATGGATCCTGAAAGATTTTAATGTGAGTCCCGCTTTTCTGAGTGACTCTACCACTTATTAGACATAGAGTCATGGTCAAAATATTGAATCCCTCTAAGTTTCAGTTTCCTCACCTATATATTTGTTTTGACTGTTCATTGAATTCTTATGAGTATCATATGGGAGGCTCTCTATGAAAATTCTTTGTATAACAGTACAATGGAGAGGAATAGCTGGAGAGTCAGAGGATGTGAGTTCAAATCCCCTTTGGTGTGTGATCTTGGATAAATCATTTAATTTCTCTGCATCTAGATCCTTTTCAGTTCTAGATTTATGATCCTATATCCTATAAATAATTTGATTTAATTCAGCAAGCATGCATGGGAAGAATATCTCATTTCTTTGTAATCATGCTTCATTTTTTGATGAAAATTATTATTCTCCAATTTGATATCCCAATCTGTCTCCCATTGACTTTTTTTTTCCTTTTCGAAGAGGCAATCAGGGTTAAGTGACTTGCCCAGGGTCACACAGCCAATCTGAGGTCACATTTGTATTCAAGGCCTCCTGTCAGTGCTCTATCCACTATACTACCTCACTGCCCCCCTCCCATTAACTTTTATGTCCAAATCAAATTTGACCACACTTCCTAATTCCTTGAACCTCAAGGACACATATTTTCTGTTAGTAGAGGCATTTAAAAGAATATGCCATAGACTCTCAACACAATTCCAAAAGAGGAGGTCCAAAGAATTTAATGTGAGATAACAGGATCATGAAGATAAATACCCAGCCTCCTTTGAAAGCAACCCTTCTCCCTGAGATATCTGAAGTCCATTTTGTTTGTCATTCCCCAAATCAATTATAGTCTATTCCCCATCCCCAGTAGAATACTGACCTTTTGAGGACAGGGACTGTTTTATTATTTGGCATTGTGTCCCTTACACCTAGCACAGACTCTGGCTCCTAATAGCCATTTACATTTCTTGAGTTGAACTGACTTCCTTTACACTTCTGTGGCAGCATATTATAAGCCCTTAGCATAGTTTTATAACTTTCTCCATAACATTTCACTAAAGCACTAAATAGTGAAAAACTTAGGATCATTTTAGAGAACCACAAACCAAAAGTCCCATTAGAACAATTTGTTCTCACAGAAAGCAAGAGATGCAACCAATTTTCTAAATCTACAACATAAAATGTAGAAAAATTATTTTCTTCTTTGAACAGAGCTTGCAAGCCACATAATTCTTACTCTTTTAAGACAAAAGCAAATCAGCAGTTTTGCTCTGCCAACACAACTGTGGATCCCTAGATTCTCTACATGCCACAGAACACATTTTCTATAGCCATGTGAATTGTTAAATGTATTTAAAGCTTTCTAAGTATAAACCTTACTTCTATGTACCTTCTTGAGATAATCAATTATATTTAAACATGATGATAAATTTAGTAACAGAAGAGATCTTAGAGACCATCTAGGTCAGCCCATTTTACAGATGAGGAAACTGAGGAAAAGAAAGATAAAGCAACTTGACCTAAGTCAAAGAGATGGTTAAGAATTAATGGAGAACAACAAAAAGATTGCTTTCAGCTGCATAATTAAGAAAGGTCTCGTATACCCCTGAGATATTTTATTTCTGTTAGGAATACATTTTTTATCAATGCCCACAGACTCAGCATACTCTCATTCTAAAGTCAAATCAAATATTTATTAAAAGTTTACTATATTCCAGGTTCTATACTAAACATATATATATAAGGAGAGACAAACAATAGTCCTTGCTTTCAAGGAGCTCACACAATTACTTCACATAATTAACATTTTAATTATTTCTTCAAGAAAATCTCCTTCATCTCAACAAACTCCTCCCCACTTTATTTCTTGAGTATAGTAAAGGAATCATAAAAGTAGCTACTTTTTTTAAAAGATGATTCAGTATATATGTCACTTGGGCAAACACTTATAAAAATCAAAATGAAAGTTTAGCTTGTTTCTATTAAGGTTTCAAATAAAGCAGGATTAATTTTGGTTTTTTTTTTAAAAAAAATTCAAATTAAGCAGATGAACTTGACTCTCTGAATCCATAAAATCTGATCCCTTGGTGGAATGCTCAGAAAGATATTAATAACATAAAATCTTCCAATCAGTCAAAGTAGTTTTCATTTAGATCAGTGGTCTGAAGCATTTTATTCCCTTTTCTTTTCATTTTAATAGAAACTCAAGATTGGTGCACACATCTTCACAAACAAACCCTAATGGACCTATATTTCAATAAAGTTTGTTATATCAAACCCAAAGAAAGCCCACACTGCCACCACCTTTTCCTTTGCTTCCAATGGAGAACTTACCCAAAAAAAGAAGGGTCCCAAGCACAGCAGTTCCAGTGATGAATATGACCAAGGCAATTCGAATGGCTTTGTTGGCCGTCTTCCCAGTGCCTTGCTTTGCATTCTTGCCAGCCTCTGCTTCCATCAGATGAGCTCTAGATGGGCTTCTGGAAGAAACTGGCTTTCTTTTACTTGGTGATTGATCTCAATGTATTAGTAACTATCTGCTTCCATGGACTTGCTCACTCCTTGTTATTTTTGTTATTGACAATTTAAAAATACATTCCTGTTAACAAGTCTCTCTTTGTCCTTTTCTCTCAAGCAATTAAAAAAAAATAAAAACAAACCTCCAAATATTGATCGTTCTAAGGATCACTCTGGCTAGGTCTGGTAAAACAGACAGTGGCTATTTTATCCAAGTCTCTCTGAAACAGCTGTTCGTCAGTCCCCTTTATCAGGAGTTCTGAGTATACATGGTTTACAGTGTTACTGAACAGATGTTTTAGCTATTTAAAATGTATAGTCACTTAGAAGAGGAAAAAAAAACACAACACTTGTATTTATCAAATCTGGACTCATGTCAAAACTCCTGGAAACCACAAGACTGACAGGCCAGGATTTTCTCTACCTACTCAGAAAACTTAATTAACCACTGACCTCAGTTCCTTCTCTTTGCTGAAGCCATTCAGCTTAGCTGATTGGTCTTCATCAAAGAGATGCTGCCAGTGTGTGATTCTCTTTTTAAAGCTTCCTAAGAGTTCTTGGGATATCCTGTAGCACTTTATTTTAGGAACTTTTTGTATGATTGCATGTGCCAAAAATCAGTCATACTCAAAGGCAGTGCAAAGTAGCAATTAAGACAACCTACCAAGGATGGTGTTTTAACATTCTTTGAAAAAAAAATTGAGGGGGGTGGGGGGAGTGAACAAAAACCACCCTTCTTCTGGTACTATGAATCTTAAAAAGACTCCAAGTATATGAATTCAGCCCTTCAAAAGAAATTTCAGAGGAAAGAAAGAGGGAACATATTTACACCGTCTTCAGCAATTTTACTAAAAAATAAACTCACATATTTTTCCTTCTAGTCAGGAGGAGGCATTCACTAGTTAGTCAATTTGTTAGAGAGAGAGAGAAGGAGGAAGAGGAGAAAATGAACAAGAAAAAGAAGAAGCTGTATTCAAGGTTCTTCTTTAGTACTTTTCTTTGATGCTTATCTGAGAATGTTGGTTTTATTTGGAAGACAGGTTCTCCCATAATCTTAAAAATCTCTCCTCCTGAGTTATCCAGTTATTTTTCATTAGTATTTATTAAGTTCCTACTACATGCAAAACATTGCTAAGTGCTAGGGATAAATGAAACATACCCTGACATCAAGAAGCTTATATCATTCTACTGAAGAAAGGAGGAAATTCAATATATATGTTTCCTATGTAAGATATGTGCATGTGTGCATGTGCTTTTGTGTGATACACACACACACACACACACACACACACAGAGAATAATTCAGTGGACAGAGAGAGGGCCACTAATAACAGGAAGAATTGAAAATGGCTTCATACAGGGACATAGAACTTGAATTGCATTTTGAAGGAAACTAGGAATTCCAAAAAGCAGAATTAGGAGGAAGAGCATTCCAAGCTTGGGAGCACAGTCTATGTTAAAAGTAGGATGTGGGAGACCTTTGTATTTCAAGTCAAGTACTCATGTCCCTAGATGGAAATGCACATTAATAATCTATTTAAGGAGAAACAGATTGGAGGGGTCAATTTGGAACACGCCTTTGCAAGGCGTCATGAAAACCATATACTTGGGCACACACTTGCTATGTGATCTGAATCAAATCACTTAATCATTCAGTGCCTCCAGGTACCTCTCTAAGAATATAAATTGTAAAGATGGTGTTGATCTTCATTAGTAGAAGCAATTTCCTCACTAGGAATCCCCTACACCCAAGAAATTTTAAGTCCAAATAAAAATAATATTTATTGAGGGCAGCCATTTGTGGATTTCAGGACTGGAGCAGGGAAATGAGCAGCAGACAGTATTGATGACTATAAGACTTTAACCTGAGGCTTCAGAAATACAATTTTGACCCAGCAAACCCTACCTCAATATCGGGTAAATATAACATCCTTAGAGTCCCATTTTCATCTAAGAAATCTTGGACAGGCCTCTCGACATAACAAAAGCTCTTCATGATTTATGTGTTTGTATCATGGAACTTCTTTGACAGCCTGGTGAAACCTATGGACCTCCTTCTCAGAATAATGTTTTTAAATGCATAAAGTAAGTCAATTATATTGAATATAGCTTTGATTTTTTAAAACAAGTACATGGACCTCGGTTTTAGGACCCCTTTCTTACATTCTTCTAGGAATTGTTTTGAAGCTCATAGTAATAATAATTCATATTTATATCACCTCTTAAAGTTAAAAATATGTAATGAAAAAATTGATAGTTGCCATTTCCATTCAGATAAAGAAACTGAGGTTCTGAGAAACAAAGCAATTTGCCCATAACAGCTATTGTCTCAGGAAGTGATAGTCATCAAAAATACTGTTCCAATCTTACTCCTACCCCAACTATAGCAAATCTCCTTAGATCAGTCCCATCAGAAACTAACACAGTAAAAAAAAAAAAAGCATAAAGGAATATACTGGGGGTTGAGGATCTTGTTGAAAGTAACATTTACTAGTCAGGCATTACCAGGTCCAGCAACATATTAGCACCATGCCAAGCTTTGGTCTGTAAATGTCTCTGACTTAAGGAGTTTCATTATAATTACAATTATATACGTATAATTATATATAATTATAAATAGGTAAAAAAAATTTAAACATGAAGTGATTAGATGATTGATAAATTATATGGTATAGACAATAAATTTAATAGAGTTAAACAAAGAAAGACTTGGTACAGTAAAGTTTCATTCATGAAGGTATCCTGAAGGAGATGAGCTGAGCTGAACTGAAAACAATGGGTAGAATCTGATTCATTGGAAAAGAAGAATGAAAGTGTTCTATACTAAAAGACAATTAGAATAAATTTCTAAGGCTTGAAATGTACTTCCCCATACCTGGAGCTCAACTATCTTTATCTACTTCTATCAATTTATTTTTTTCTGCTTCTTTCTTCAAATCTACCTGTTTCTTGAATGAGAAGACCACAGGTGGGACAGGGAAGAGATATGGGAATGATAGCCATGAGAACTATCAAATATTTGAGGAGATAGCATGAAAAGGAGATTAGACTTGATCTATTTGGCCCCAGAAAGTAAAATCAGGAATAATAGATAAATGTATGTTACAGAGACACAAACTTAAACTTTATGTTAGGGAAAACTTCTTAACAATTGCCAAAAAATGTGACATGGAATAGACCTCCTCAAAGGATGGTGATTTCTCCCTCACTACTAGAGGACTTCCAGAAGAATTGGTTGTTATTTAGTGTTTTTCAGGCACATCCAATTTTTCATGATCCCTTGTGGAGTTTTCTTGGCAAAGGTACTGGAGGGACTTGTCATTTCCTTCTCCAGCTCATTTTACAAATGAAAAACCTGAGACAAATAGGGTTAAGTGACTTACCCAACATCACACAGCTATTAAGTGTCTGATGCCAGATGAATTCAGGAAGAAGAGTCTTTCTGACTCTATATTCAGCACTCTGTCCACTATATCACCTAGCTCCCTTAAGAAGAGGTTAAATGACTACTTTCAGATTTAGGTTTGATTAGATGAGTGAAGAACCTTCAAAATATCTAATGATTCCAAAAAGCTTCTCCCATCTCCAATCCAGTGTCCTTCACACAGCTATCAAAGTGATATGACTAAAATACAGATGTGACTTTTTCCCTTCCCAGTTCAATAAACTCTAGTAGCTCATTACTTCCAGGATCAGATACAAACTCCAACCAGATTTAAAGACCTTTAAATTTAAATTTAAAGTCCTTGGTTTAACCTTACCTTTCCGGATATTATACATGACCCCTTTTTACACAATATATTCTAGTCCATTCCCTCTCCACCTCTTTTCCTTTTCATATTTCTCAGAACATGAAAACCTATATTCTTGTCTTTGAATAAGGCAGTTTCCACATCTAAAATGCACTGCCTCCTTACCTCAGCCAGTGAGTTTCCTTCAGAGGTCAGTTCAAACAGCTCTTCCTGCATAATGTCTTCTTTAATTCTCTCCATAAACTAAAGCCCTTTCCCCTTGTATATATTTAATATATACTCTTATATAGAGAAAGTTTTCTCTGATACAGAGTTTCAGAAATTTTTTTGCTTTTTTTATTTCTATCCTCACTGCCTATCACACTGAGAAAGGAAGAAAACAAACATTTCTTAAGCACCTACTCTGTGCGAAGTATTTTTGCTTATCAATAGATTATTTTGTCACACACACACACACACACACACACACACACACGCTTCGGTTGCTAGAGCCTCTTTCCTTGGGGGAAAAATATACTTTGTATTTACTAGGTATAGATATTTTTTCACTACTTGAAGGTAAAAAAAAAATTATTTTTGCCTCTGTCCACATAGTAGGTTCTTAATAAATGCTTGCTGACTAATTTGATGGGTCAAAGGACCTTTGTAATTTTTTCATTTTTTTTTATCTCTAGTGTCCAGCACAATGCTTGACTCATAGTAAGTGCTTTAAAATTATTGGTTTTTAGACTATCCAGATAGATACCCAACTGTGGAGTTTTCACATAAGATTACCTAATTAAGATAACTGAAACTAGCAACTTTATCTAGTACTAATAACCAACTAAGGTAACAGCTTAAGTTTAATTTCTAAACTGATTATATCTACATCTGGTCATTAGATGATTATTCTTCTATTTCTGTCAGTAAAATCCCATGTGTGTCCATGAAAAACAAGGAAATGATTCAAATCCTAAAAAATTTAATGGCTGAACCACTGGAGAGAGACAAATACAGTGTAAGAACCCCCAGCTAGGAAATCAAGAGATCTAGCTAATCATAATTATATGATAGTCCTTCAAGAATTTATGACTTTAGAGATTTGGGCACCTTCTACACCAAACAGAAAATCATGTTTTACCTCAATAGTCATCTAATTCAGCCTTTTTTTTTTTTTTTTAACAAATGAGGAAATTAAGATTCAGAAAGGCACAGTGTATTATTACCCAAAGTTACACAGGTAGTAAGAGAGTAGAATTTAAATCCAGTACCAAGTATATTTTCCTTTTGCTGTCTTTCAAATGAGTCACAATGGGCTAAAACGAAATAAAAATCAGCATTTGTTGGCCACACTTCAACAGAAAATATTAGCCCCTTTGAGCTTAAGAGGGCATGCTAAAGCTCATGTTTCATTACCACAGCCTTCAAGAAATGTGGGTTACCATGATGAGATAACCAAGTCATTTTCCCCAAAAAGTCCCTTGAAAGCAAGGACTTTTTGGTTTTTAATCTGTTTCCTCAATGCCAATTGTTGAGCCTGATTACAGAGAAAACATTTATTAAATAAATGCTTGTTGAATTAACAAATGAACGAATAAATAAAAGAATTTGTTGAAGAGTGACAACAACAAAAAATTGCTCATGTTTATTTGATCATGGCAATTTATAAAGCACTCTCCTCATAATGCTGTGAGGTATTATTATAATTATTTTGCATAAATTATATATGTGCATATAGAAACATACATATACATTATTTTCTTTAGTTTACAAATGGTGAAAATGAGGCTAAAAGGCTAAATAACATATAGAGCACATGAAACTATTATGTATAAGACTGAAGATATGAACTCATGTTTCCTGATCCCAGATTTAGGACTCAAATCATCTAAGAGAGCAAGCTCTCCTGACATGTGGACTAAGCTAGTTTTTCCAGGTCCTGACCCCACATAGGCTAGACTAAGCTTTTCTTTTTCTTTTTAAAAGCAGCCTCAAGATTTAATTGGCTCCCAGGATCAAGGTTCAAACAATTGATGTAGCTTTCTGGCAAACTAATTACAAGACCAATGCACAAGAAATTAGGGGCTTCATCCTTAGGCTTCAGACCAATAGATCACTATAGCCAACAGAGAAGTAGCAAGAAAGCTTTGCCCTACTGAATCAATGTGGAATCTTAGCTGAATATTCTTTCCATGCTGTGGCTAAATAAACATTTTCTGTTAACTTCTAAAAGGACTACAAATATTCCTTTCACTCCAGTTCCAAGCCCAAATTACCAGATTAACCTAAGTTAGGGCTGGTTTATGGCATCACAATAGCACATTTTCTCCCAGCTATGTGACAAAATAAACTGTAAATTGAACATTTCTTCTCCAGGCCTCAATGACTTAATCTGTAAAATGAGGTGGTTGGACTAGACATTCCTTCCCCTACCAACATTCGGTGACTTCTCTTATAGTTAAACTGCAACTCCAAATCAGAAAGGAAAAATTTAAATAGCTAAAGATGAAATATGAAATAAAATTTTAATATTTTTCATATAATTTTATTCTCTTACAATCTCAATTTGTCTTATAAAAAAAATGCACTATAATCAAACAATCAATTGAGTCCCCAAAAGAATAAATAAGTTCAATGTCACCCAAAGAACACTTGACAGGGTGTCAGAAGCCTTTGGTTTGGATTCTGGCTCTTCCATTAAGTTGCCATGGGATTTGGAGTATGTGTATGGGTCTTCATTTTCTCATATGTAAAATTAGGAGACAAACTAGACAACTTATAAAGTTCTTCCCAATTCTAGCGTTCTATGATTCTTTTATTCCCTCCTCCTCTCAAGTTGTCAGCCTCCAAACCTACAACAAAATGGAGAAAGAAATTATACTGCAGTCAGTGTCTTTTAAAATTATAGCCTGAGGTATTTCCACCTACCAAGTAACAGATAGGATTTTCTACCCAGGCTCTCTTAGAAGTGGAGCATTAAATCAAGCAATCCTTTTTGTGAATTCTCTAACCAAAATACTGTTGCAATGATCAGGAAATATCTTTATCGAAGAAATCTCTTTTCTGAATGTAAGAACTGTCGAAATCCTTGAATCCTGTTCAATCCTGCTGATTTTTCAGATAAGGAACTAAGGCCCAGGGTCATATAACTAATAAATATCTGAAGTGGAATTTCAACCCAAGTCCTATGGACCCCAAGTCTAGCATTCTATCTACTGTGCTGTGGCCAAACCACTTCATTGCAGAGCTTCTATTTAGGCTTAATATTCAAAGTGATTCCATAAAATGTGGTTCAAAAGTGTTGATCACTATATGTGGCTTTCTGAAAAACCTCCTCCCCAGTGAATGGAGTTCAACTATGAATGCATTTTTATACCTAAAATCTCAATATATACATGTCCTTTGATGTAACAGTCTTTAATTTTCTTTTCTTGGATCACTTATTTTTCTTTTTCTTAATTAAGTTTTTATTGATAACTTCTGTTTGCTGCTGTTGTCCAGTCATGTCCAACTTTTTTCTTGGCAAAGACATGTAATGATTTGCCATCTCTTTCTTCAGCTCATTTTACAGATGAGGAAACTGAGGCAAATAGAATCCAGTAACTTGCTGAAGGTCACACAGCTACTTAGCATCTGAGGCCATATATGAAGTCATAAAAATTAGTCTTCCTGGCTTCAGGCCCACGATTCTATCCATTGTACCACTTGGCTGCCCCCTTTTGTTTTTTTACATCATCATCATTATCTCCCATATGCATTCTCTTCCCCTCCCAGAAAACCATCCCAAATAATAAATAGTAGTTTTTACGATAAAAAGAAAAAAAGAAAAAGTGGGAAGTGAGTATGAGGAGAATCAGCACAACTGGTTGATACATTGAAAAACTCTAAAAACATATGCAATGTGTAATACCTGTAGCTCTCCCACCTCCCCACAGGGTTGGGCTGGGGAGGATCATTCTTTCAAAGTATTAAACTTACCAGTTGTAGCAAACCAACTCCTGGCTCTGAGCCACTCACTAGCCGAGTTACTGAGCACTCACTAGCTATGTGAGCCTTTCAGTTAATTTCTCTTGTCCTGTGTCCCCAACTATAAATATAATGAAGAGGTTGAACTGGCTGACCCCCAAGAGCCTAAATTGATAATCCCATGAGCTTGTACTCCCAGGGATCATAGATTGACAAAGATGTATGAAACAATTGGTGCCCTCGAAGAAGTTAGCATTGTTGTTTATTAGTCTTTTCATGAAAAGAAAATCTCTCAGCTTTAAAGCTCTCAAACTCTTTTTGAGAAGCACTTATTTCTGCATGGTGTAGACCAGTGGTTTTCAAACTTTTGTTTTCAGTATCTTCATGTTGTTAAAAAACTATCGAGGATCTGTTCAAAAAGTTTTTGTTCACATGGGTTATATTTATAGCTATTTACTATATTAGAAATAAAAAATGATTTTGAATTTGTAGACCCTCTGAAAGTATAGTCCAAAGAATTTCTGGAGTCCCCAACAATTCTTTGGACTATACTTTGAGGACCACTGGTGTAAACTAAATTTTTTATTGGATGCAATTCCATTTCACAAACATTTACGTACCCCCCATTTTAAAAAGCCCTCTTTTGGGTCAGAGAAGGACATACAAACTTTAGAGCAGATACAATCCTTGCCTTTCTGAAGCTTACTCATGGAGAAGACAACACATATGACAATAATTATAATGAAACCAATATGTATATGCCACCAATCTGATTCAGCAAAAAGGACTCTGGATTCTGAAAAGTTTTTGCTCACTCAAGTTGTTTATACATATACCACTAAGGGGGTAAATTGAGTAAGTACTATGTGTTCTATTTTTCAGAGGGTAGGTAACTTTCCCTCAGTTCCCCCTTTCTCAGTGGGGACACCCCAGCTCACTGTTAAGAAGTCAGTGGATTTATCATTTACCAAGTCAGAAATCAGTTGAGTATCAACCAGTCATTTGTCAGTTCTGTTGTTTCCAACTTTGTTTTATGTCTTGTTTACATTCCCCCTTCTCTTTGCTAACAATGCTAACTTCCCTGGTCCAGGTCCTCATCACCTCAAGCCTGAAATATTAAAATATGGTTCCAATTGGTCTCCCAGACTTAAATTTTTCCTCCCTCCAGTCCATTCACCACTCAGCCATCAAGATGATCTTCCTAACGTGCAGATCTGACCATGTTATTTCCTTATTCAATAAACTCCAGGGGCTCCCTATTACCATTGGGATCAAATATAAAATCATCTTTTAAAGCCCTTCATAGCCGAGCACCTTACTACCTTTCCAATCTTCTTATACCGTACCTACCTCCAAGTACTCTTGAGATCTAATGACAGTCTTCTTGCTGTCCTTCAGTCAGAGGTCCTCAAACTTTTTAAATAGGAGGCCAGTTCACTGTCCCCCAGACTACTGGAGGGCAGAACTATAGTAAAAACAAAAACTTTGTTTTGTGGGCCTTTAAATAAAGAAACTTCATAGCCCTGGGTGAAGGGGATAAACGTCCTCAGCTGCTGCATCTGGCCCTCGGACTGTAGTTTGAGGACCCCTGCGTCTATCTCCTATTATCTTCATTGCCCAGTGCCAGAAACTCTCTTCCCCTCTGTCTCCTGTCTTGTCTTGAAGTCCCCTATTCTGCAAGAAACTTTTCCCCATCCTCCTTAAGTTTAGTTCCTTCCCCCCCAAATAATCTCCAATTTACCATATATATGTATATGTACAATATGTACAAATATATCATATTTGTTTCCTGTATTAGATTGTGAGCTCCTGGAGAGCAGGGATTTTTTCCCTTTTGTTTTTCCTTCTATCCTTGGTGATTGGCACAATGTCTGACACATGGTTGGCACTTAATAATAAAAGTCTTGACTTGACCTACTAGACAAACTCCAGTCTCTCAATCTACTCAATTCCCATGATCAATTCTTCCATTCCACCATAGCTTGACTTACAGATGGTCAGATCTCCAATCCTGCATTACCCAAAGATAGTCTACTTCCATATTTGTTAACTTAAAAATTCCTTTATCTGATCACATTCCTTTATGATTCTATCTTTCTTTCTGCCTTGAGTTACCTGGATGGCATCTATTTTGGGGACAGACCCAGTCATGCTTCCTTCCCCTTCCAGAAGTCCCAATTCACCATACTATGCTACAATGATTCATCTTACTTCTTCCCCTAGGAACATCCCTCTGCCATACTGGCTCCCTCCTCCCATTGCCGAGCTCCTTTCAGAGTATCCATGTAGGGAGAGACCTAGGCTGCCCATACTTCATTCCCCTGAGAGCTGTGCTTCTGACTCGCTAGACTTTGTCACCAGGCCCCTGCAGAGGTACCTCTCCATCCCCGCCGTTTTCAATTCCCTGTTATGTGCTGTCTTTCCCCCTTAGAAAGAAAACTCCTTGAGAACAAGTCTGTCTTTAAAACAAACTTGCATTTATATTCCCAGTACTTAGACCAGTGCTTGCACATAGTAAGTGCTTAATAAATATTTATTGCTTTATTGTTTGACATAACCCTGTTTGTCATTCTCTAGTGCCTTCTAATACCTCCACCCCACAGTTGTAGCAAGGTCAGTAGGAGAAGATTTAAGGGGAAATGTAATAAGCTAGATGGTCTATCTAAGACTTGATGAAATTACTGCCTAAGGAATAGATTTCAAATTTTGCTATTTTAGTTGAATAAATGAAAGTAAAAGTAAAACAAAACAAAAATCTTATCATAAACTTCCCCCATCCCAAAACAAATTCTCATTGAATTATTTTTAAAGCAACCATATCTTGGTGCTGAGAAACCATATTTGTGACTGGCCAAATGTCAGTTCCCTAGGGAAGAATTCTGATAGCTAGACAAAATAACTCAGAACATGCCTGAGGCCTGGGATAAAGCTGCTCCTGAGTGGCAACAGTATCTATGCTCTCCCTTCTTTGTTAGATGCAGCATTGAGGGAATGAAGGACAGAATCAATGACTTGTCAGGTAATTAGTGTATGGTGAACTTGTTTGGGGTTTGAGGGGGTTGCCTCAAAATGTTTGAACCTAGGAACGTAAGAAATAATGGTTTTCTTTCCCCTTTGTGCCAAAGGCTAATTATTAGCAAGATTTTTTTTTTTAATTACAAATGTGAATGACAGCCAGCCATATATAAGGGACACTAGGGAGAGAAATTGAACAGAAATGTCTACACAGAATGATTCACTAATTTGATGAATTAATGAGGCTTTAGTCACTAAAAAAGGCATTATGGAAAGACTCCTCATGATGGTAGAATGAATAGAAACAAAACTATAACACAAAAAGAAAGGGCAAATCCTGTGGGCACTACGAAAGAATAGGACAGAAAGATCTAGCCTGAGAGTGCAGCTCTCAAAAGACTTCCAGTTCATAGACAAAGAGTAAGCTAAGGAATCACAGAGCCTGAAGGTTTATAAAAGGTCGAGGAGACAGGATCCCAGACCAGGGATTAGCCAAAGACACCTGCAGCCTACAGCTGTGTTGTTTTGACCTCACATTAAGACTCAGAAGGGTTCATGCATTAGAGTAGGAGGGCAAATGATCAGGGTGCACCAAGAAGCTGGCTACCCCACCACAAATGGCCTGGCATGGGCCATCCAGTTATGCCCCAGAACAGTGTGCTGACCAGCTAATCTGAGGTCCTTAAGAAATACAGCACTATTGTTATATAGTCCCCCAAATTATATAAATCAATATCATAGAAAGCCCTGCCATTCTTTCCAGTAGTACACTGAGTCTATTCTTGATACAATGTCCCAATTCAATAACTAATTCTGAAAAAAAAAATAAATCGATTGAATAATGCACTGATAATAAAGTACAAATAATAATAAAGACAAAAACCCAGAAAAAGAGAAAAACCACATCACCTTCAAGCAAAGCTTGAAAGAAAATGAGATTTTTGCCAATTTCTACTATGACTCCAGGAAGAAATGAAGCAAGAATTTTAAAAATAATGAAGCAAATTAAATGGGAACTCTAAATAAGGAATAGGAATGGAAATGGAAATAAGAGATCCACAGGAAAGACATGGAAAGACAATAAACTTAGTACAGAAGGTACAAATCATAGTCAAGTTACAGACTCTGTAAAAATTAAATTGACCAAAGATCAATTGTATAAGATAAGAAATCCTAGAAGAAAATCAAAAGATTGAAAAAGAAATGGAAAATGTAAAATATTTCTTGTCAAAAGCAATTGATTGACTTGCAAATGAAACAAAAAAAACAGCCATCAAAAACCATTTTAAAAAAAATCTTCCAAATAACTAAGAATCAGAAAAACGAAAATAAAACAACTCTAAGGTTCTACCTCACACCCACTGGATTGGTAAAACTGACCTCCCCAAAAATGATGCTTTTGCATTGGAACAAGCTTAAGAACTTACTATTTGACAAAAACTGCTGGGAAAACCAGAAAACAGTAGGGCAGAAATTAGGCATTGACTATCATTTCATACTCTATACCAGGATACAGTTGAAATGGCTACACAATTTAGATATAAAAGGTAACAGCACAAACAAATTAGGAGAGCAAGGAATACTGTCAGATCTATGAAGAAGGGAAGAATTTGTGACCAATCAAGACAGAAAGAACATTATGAAATACTAAATGAATAATTTTGATTACATTAAATTAAAAAATGTTTTTTGTTTTGTTTTTTACTGCTGGGGCAATTGGGGTTAAGTGACATGCCCAAGGTCACACAGCTAGCAAGTGTTAAGGAGGGAAAGAAAGAGAAGGGAGGAAGGAAAAAGGAGGGCAGGAGGACTGAGGGAAGGGAAAAAACAAGGAAGGAAGGAAGGAAAAAGGAAGAGATAAGGGAAGGAGGAA
Source organism: Sarcophilus harrisii (assembly GCF_902635505.1). Taxonomy (NCBI): domain Eukaryota; kingdom Metazoa; phylum Chordata; class Mammalia; order Dasyuromorphia; family Dasyuridae; genus Sarcophilus; species Sarcophilus harrisii. The sequence continues at coordinate 272,156,747 of NC_045428.1, forward strand.
AAAAAGAAAGAAAGAGAATGAACCCATGATGGAGTATTGAATAGGAGGAATAAAAGAAAAGTAATGGAACAGAAAAAAATTATATAAAATATAACATTAGTTCTGTGCACCCTCTTCTCTCAAGACCTATTTATTCTTTATAAAAAGGAAACCAATGGACACTTAAAGGGAAGAATGTAAAGAATGCAATAGAGGGAAATACATATATTCATAATCTTAATTATAAACATGAATGGGATAAACTTATAAAATTTAGAAAAGTAGCAAAATAAATTAGAAAAACACACACACAAAGATTCTCACAGAGTTAATTTAAGGAGCTGAAATTAATTCTATTTTACTTCAAATGAAGTAAAAAATCAGGAGTAGCAATCATGATCGTAGAGAAGACAACAATAAAATATAATTAATTAAAAGAGATAAAGAGAGAAAACTACATTATGTTTAAAGACAACATAAGCAATGAATTTAGTATCATTACTCTGTGTGTATGTGTGCATACACAATGAATGGCATACTACCTAAGAACTTTAAAGGGAAAAAATTAATCAATTTATAGGAAAAATTAAACATTAAATTATTGTAATTTTGGCCTTGAGTGTATGTTTTTAGAAGAACCTAATGAAAATATAAACAATAAAGAAGTTAAGAATCTAAGTCAAATTTTTAAAAAGCTAGATATGAGAACTCCCCAGGAATTACTGAATTAGAAGAGAAAAGAATATAAATATTTCTACTTTGTGCATGTATCTTTTCTTTTTTTTCTTCTTCTTTTCTTTTTTTATTATAGTTTTTTATTTACAAGATATATTCATGGGTAATTTTTCAGCATTGACAGTTGCAAATCCTTTTGTTCCAGCTTTTTCCCTCCTTCTTCCCACCCCTTCCCCCAGATGGCAGGTTGACCCATACATGTTAAATATGTTAAAGTATAAGTTAAATACAATATATGTATACATGTCCAAACAGTTATTTTGCTGTATAAAAAGAGTCGGGCTTTAAAATAGTGTATAATTAGCCTGTGAAGGAAATCAAAAATGCAGGCGAACAAAAATAGAGGGATTGGGAATTCTATGTAGTGGTTCTTAGTCATCTCCCAGAGTTCTTTCCCTGGGTGTAGCTGGTTCAGTTCATTATTGCTCTTTTGGAACTGATTTGGTTCATCTCATTGTTGAATGCATGCACCTTTTCAAAAAATTAACCATATACTAAGACATTGGAAACAAATGTACAAAATCAACTATATAAAACACCTTATTTACTGATCAGAACATAATAAAAATCACATTGAATAAAGAGTCCTTGGTGATTAAATAACTTAATCCTAAAGAATTAATGGATCAAAAAATAAATCACAGAAACAACAGAAAATTTCATGAAAGCAAGTAACAGTCAGAAAATACCTCAAATATTTGGTTTTTAATCAACACAGTTATGAAGGGAAATTGTATATCTCTAAGCACTTTCATCAAAGAAGAAAGCCAAATTACCAGGATCAAAAGTGAAAAAAGAAAAGTAATAACAAGTAAAGAAGAAATAAAACTATTTGTTAGAAAGTATTTTGTCCACTTAAATGTCAACAAAACAGATTATTTAAACAAAATGAATAAATATATACAAAAATATAAACTACCCAAATTAATTGCAAAATATTGTTGTAAAAAATTTGCAAAATTGCAAAATATAAATAATTCAACTTTAGAAAAATAAATTGGAACTCTGAAAGAAAGAAAAAAACCAGAACCAGATAGACTGATAAGTGAATTCTATCAAAGAATAATTATTTCTATTATCATATAATATATTTGAAGAAATACTACTCAAATTCTCATATAATACAAAAATAGTCTTGCTATCTAAACCAAGGAGAGACAGAGAAAGAAAATTATATTTCTAATAAATATCAATGCAAAATAATAAATATTTGTCAAGAGGCTACAAGAAGAATATCTAAAATAATGTACATTATGATTAGGATTTATGCAAAAAAACAAAAATGGTTCAAAATTAATAACATTATAAACAAAATAGACTGCATTGTTATCAAAAACAAATCCACATGATTATATGGATACAGAAAAAAATAATTTCTAATAAAGTACATCCATTTCTCTTAAAAATCCTGAAAAACAAAGGAATAATGGACTATTACTTAATGCGGTAAATGACATCTAAACCCAAGAATCAGCAGTCTATGAAATGGAAATAAAGTATAGGCCTTTCCAATAAGATTAAGAATAAAACAAGGATGTCCATTCTCATTTTTTTATATAGTGTTAGAAAAATGCTAGACTATAAGCAATGACAAGACAAAGAAATTAAGGAAATAGACATGGGCAGAAAGGTGAGAAGTCAACAAGTATTTCTGAAGCATTCAGCATAGTCTTGCCTTTAATGGGAGCATATTTTAATGGAACAGACGACATGCCGACAACTATATACAAAAAAGTAAATTGGCAGGAACTCAGAAGAATGTCACTAGCATTAAGTGAGAGCAGGAAAAGCTTCTTACAAAAGATGAGATTTGAAGAGAATCACAGAAACTAGGAGATACAGGAGGAAGAGGAGAGAAGGAAGAGCATTTCAAGTCTGGAGGAGAACCAGTAAAAATGCCAATAGAAATGGAAATCTTGTACTAGGAACAGAAATGAGCATTGTGGAGTTGGGGGGAAATAAAATGTGAAAAGACTGAAAAGATAGTAAGGACCTTGATTATGAAGAGCTTTTAAAGGCAGTCTCTCTGATTCCAGACTCAGAGCTCTATCTATCCACTGTACCAACTAGCCACAAGAGAATAGTTAAACACAGTATTAACTAATATGGTAATTCATATATTAAAAAGCACTATGAAAACATATTGAAAAATTCTAAAATTCTGACCAATGCAATAATCAACCATAATTATAGAATAGAGTTGAGCAATGACAGAGATGGTGGATTCAAATCAAAATCAGACATGTATTTGGGAGCATAGCAAATGTATGGGTGTTTAGTTTGACTATGATTCTTTAATTTAAATTTTTAATTTATTTTTTTAAATTTGAAGTGGGGTGGGCTTGTAGGAGAGAGGGTAGCTAGCAATAATGTTAGAGAGACAGAGACAGAGACAGAGAGACAGAGATAGAGAGAGAAAAGGATAATAAGATCAATGAAATATTTTTAAGAGCCCAGAAGGATACAAAAGCAAGTCCAGAAGAAAACACACAAAAATCGTGATAGCTTTGAAAATAACATGCTGAATTTGCTATATATAGTGGTTGGGTTTTTTTTTGTTTTAATCAAGTTGTACATAACAGAAATTTATGGTTCCACACATAATCTTCTTTAAGTTTTCTGGTTATGAAAATGGGTTTTTTCAATTCACATATCATGGGACCATTGTCAGTATTACCCAGAATTTATCAGCTTCTACATTAAAGAACTGTAGGGTTTGGAATATGATATTCTGGAAGGCAAAGGAAGGAGGATTACAACTAAGAATCACTTACTCAGAAAAACTGAGTATATTCCTTCAGGGAGAAAAATGGATATTCAATAAAAATAGAGCATTCCTAATTCTTTTAATTAATTAATAGAATTTTACTACAGCTGAATAAAAAAATCTAATTTTCAAATACAAGTCTTAAGAAAAGCAAAAAAAGATAAACAGGAAAGAGAAAAAAATAGGAAATTCAGTAAGATTAAACTGTTTATATTCCTGCATGGGAAGATGATAGTTGCAATTCTTAAGAACTTTATCATGATATTAGAGCAATTGGGAGTATACAAAGACAGAAGGTGCAGATATGAGTTGACTATGATGGGATAATATTTTAAAAATAAAGGGGTGAGGAGAATTACACTGGAGAAGTGGTAAAGGAAAGAATGGAGTAAATTATCTCATGTAAAAAATTATCTCATAAAAAACTGTTATACTTAAGAAGATGGGAGCAGCAGGGAATGGTAGGCATTGATTAAATCTTATTCTCATCAGAATTGTCTTGAAATGAGAATATCATACACAAATCAGTTGCTTTAGAAATCTATCTTACCCGATAGGGAAGTAAGGGAAATATAAAAAGGATAAGGATAGGAATAAGAGATTAATAGAAGGAAGGGCAGAGAGAGAGGAGAACAAGAAGAACAAGAACAAGAAGGAAAAAGAACAAGAACAAGAAGAAAGAAGAACAAAAAGAAGGAGGAGAAGGAGGAGGAGGAGGAAGAAGAGGAGAAGGAGAAGGAAGAGGAGAAGGAGGAGGAGCAGAAGAGAGAGGTGGGAGGGAAGGGAGATAGTGACACAGATAAAGAAAGACTAAACAAGGAAAAATAAGATACACAGTATTATTGTTATCATTAGTTATCCTAATTGTAAATGTGAATGAGATAAACTCACCCTTAAATGGAAGCAGATAGAAGAGTGGATTAAAAAAATAAGACATTTGAAGCACATAGACACACACATAGTAAAGATAAGAAAACAGAGCTGAATCTATCATGCTTCAGCTGAAATCAAAAAAAAAAAAAAGAATCAGGGATAGAAATCTTGATCTCAGACAAAGAAAAGCAAAAATAGATCTAATTTCAAAAATAGATAAGGAAGGAAAGTATATCTTGTTAAAAGATACTACAGACAATAAAGTAGTATAAATACTAAGCATATATGAATAGAATGGTATAGCAACTAAATTTTTAAATAAGTAAAATGAGCTATAGGAAGAAGCTGAGGGTAACACTATACTAGTGGGAGACTTTCACTTTTCCCTCTCAGAACTAGATAAATCTAACCAAAAAATAAATAAGAAAAAAATTAAGGATATGAACAGCATTTTAGAAAAGTTAAACATTATATATCTCTAGAGAAAACTGAATGAGAGCAGAAAGAAATATATCTTTTTCTCAGTGGTATATGGCAACAACATAAAAATTGATTTTGTATTGGGACATAAAAATCTCACAACCAAATGCCAAAAAACAGAAATGTTAAATATATCCTTTTGGGATCATAATACAATAAAAATCATAAGAACAATGGAAAGATAGATTGAAAATAAATTAAATGAAAATGGGTTTTTTTTTGGTGTTTGCTAAAATACAGGATTTTTTAAATAGAAAATTAAAAAGAAAAGGCAGTATGAAGAATGGAAAGTTGGAGTGATCTATGCTAGAATGATGGCCATAATAAATAAAGAGTTGGCTTTGGAACCTAAGAAGGCCTAGATTCAATATCTATCTCAGATACCTGCTGGCTGTGTGAACCTCACAAAGTCATTTAAACTTTCAATACTTTAGGCAACTTATATAAGTTGAAAAAAATCAAGTGACCTATAACTAGGTCTGCTAAATTATATAAAAATCTGTAGCCACTGCTGATGATCCCTTTTTTAAGTGTGAATGAGCTCTTGGACTGACTTAGAAAGCATATCCAAAAGCCTAGCAAAAACTGGCCATACTTCCTAGAGATATTTAAATACATAAGCCTGCTGACATAGGACTCAACCCATGAAGTTAATCAATTTATCAGTCCAGTCTAGGAGCAGCTTTGTAAGATATAACTCCTAGCTCTACACTAGAGGACGGAAGCAGGAGTTAGTATACTATCTCCTATCCCTGTACAGATTATGGCATCAAACACGTAAGTACTTATCCAATATGACATCCCATCCATTAGTTGATGTAGTTCAAGAGTTTATCAAGAGTCAGGTTCCAGGAGGGACCTAGCTCCTAGAAAGTCATATGGAAGACAAATGGAAGAGAAGAGGAAGCCATGACAAATTCTGTGTAGTTGGGAGAATATATAGAGGCTATCACCACAAATAGCCAGATTAAGTCTCTAGGACTGGGGCTCTGTGGGACAATGTGCACAAAAATAATCAAGGCAGATGTTGAGTTGTTAAAACTCCACATCCCACTAGACACCTCAAGGCAAAAAGACTGTTTCCTTTGTCTTTTTCACTACTTCATATTAGTATGAGCATGGGGAAAGTCAGTTAACTTTTCTTTATTTCAAACATTTACTTTGTTTTGATAAACAATGTTAATTGAAGAAGTTTTCTAGGGTGAATTTATTAGAACTGAGGTTGGGAAAAATTACTGAGAAAGAACATCTCAGGAAAAAAGGAGACAAAGATTTATACCTAGAATGTTTGCCATAATACTGTCTCTGATTAAGTCTTAGAGATAAACAATTATATATTTCTTTTGTTATAACTTATCAGAGCAGAGAGAATATGGTTAAAACAGGAAAGTCATCTAGGTAATGAGTCAGAGTAACAGTAGGAACTGGGAAAGAGTAAGAATGGCTAAACAATACTGCTCACTGTACCTCATCATTGCTACATTAACTATTGTTTAAATATTATTATATTATTTAATGTAATATTTATTTATATATTATATATAATAGTTAATATAATAGTACATATGTATATATGTATGTATACATAAACATATATTCATTTATATTTATACATTTATATAATATGTGATTTTCATCTTGTATACACATACACAAAATAAAAACAAAACTATACAGAAGGTAGCTTAAGGAGAAAAAGCACTAATAATTAGGATCAAAAACTGGAAGATATTTTAGCTAACTCTTGAATGAAGTGAAGGATTCTAAGGGTCACAGATAAGGAAGGAATACATTACAAGTATGAGGAGCCTGGTCAAAAGCATGGAAATGAAAGGTGGAGAGCTGTATGTGAGGAATAACAAAAAGACTGATGTGGCTATAAGATAGAGCATAAAAAGAAAAGTAATATATAATGGGGCTAGAAAGGTAGGTTCAAATAAGAATATGAAGTACCTTAAAAATCAAACAGTAGGATTTACATTTAATTCTGGAGATTGAATGAAACAACCCAAATTTGCGTACATAGATAAAGAGTTTATATTTAATTCTAGAGATTTAATGAAATCATCTGAATTTACATACAATAATTAGAACTGGAAGTGATTTTAGAGGCCAGCTATTTTAACCCCTTCATTTTATAGATGAGAAAATCGAGGTACAGAAAGGTTAAATAACTTGCCCAAAGTCCAATAGGTTTAAGAAGCAGGATTTCATCAGATCTGTACTTAAGGGAAATTACTTTAGAAGATGTGCCAAAGGAATTGTAAAAGAGAGAGATTTGAGACAAAGAAATCAGTTAGGAGGATTTTTGCAATAGTTCAGGTGAGAAGTGATGAGGTCCTGAACTAGTGAATGTGGGAATTGTAGAATGAAGATATGAGAGATGTGTAAGTAGGGGAAAAAAAGAATTGGTAATTTTCTTAAAAGAGATGGCAAATGGGTCAGGGAAGCCGAGAAGTCAAAGAAAATATCTTCATTGTGAACTTGGAAGATTAAAAGAATGGTTGTATCCTTGACAGCAAGAGAACTTTGGGAAAGGGTAGGATTTAGGGAGAAGTTATGAGCTCTGTTGGGGATACCTATAGAACATCCAATTCACACAGGAAAGAAAAATCATTTATTAAGTGACTACAATCAGCCATCACTATGCTAAGCACTTGTACAAACATTATCTCATTAGTGTCTCACAACAACCCTGAGAGGTAGGTACTATTATTATCTCCATTTTATACATGAGGAGACTGAGGTAGACAGAATTTGTGTAACTTGTTCTATTTCATAAAGCAAATAAGTGTCAGAAAATGGCTTTAAACTCAAGTCTTCCTGGATCCAAGTTTAGCACTCTATTCATTGCACCATCCAATTGCCTCTAAATAGGTTGTTTACGATGTAATAGTAGATAAAGCTCCGAGAGAGATGGAGCAAGATGTGCTTAACTCTTGGGAGCTAATTAGATAACCTAAAGATAGTGTAAAGTAAAAAGTGAACTTATGAAAGAGCCTTGGGGAGAAGGATGTGGACAATGAAAAAGAAGAGGAGGCTGAGCAGTGATAGACAGATAGGAGAACAAAGAAAGTACAGTGTCATGAAGAGCCAGAATTAATAAAACATCCAGGAAGAGACAATAGTGACCAATAATACAGGGAGCAAATAGGTCAAGAAATATGAGAACTAAAAAGGTGAACAGAACCATTAGATTTAGCAATTAAAAACTCATTGGTAACTGAAAGGATTATTCTTGAGTGGTGAAGTCAGAAATTGATAAATGAGTGAAAGGAGAGGAAGTGATGGTAATAAGAGTAGAGAGCTTTTTTCTAGGAATTTGACTGAGGAAGAGAGGTCAGATAAATGAAAATTTAAGGGATTGGTAGATTCTCGTGTAGGGGTTTTTTAAGAATAAGAAAGATTTTGTATGTTTGTGAGTGGCAAAGAAGGATCCAAAAGACAGGGAGAATCTGAAGATTGAAAAAGAAGACTCTAATTTGGCCCTGCTGAGGTCTAAGAAGGTAATATAATCCATAATGTTGCTCTGTGTGTGTGTGTGTGTGTGTGTGTGTGTGAGATTTACCTGTCAGTTGGGAGCACTTAGAGATGTACTAGTAAATGTTTAGCAACTAGCTTTTGGGATAGCAAAATGTACACACAGCACATTTTTAACTTTAATTTTCATTATTAACATTTTTGTCATCACTTTCTTAAGACTGGTCAATTAAAGACAAAAAATAAATCAATTCCTAACTTGCAACATTTGCTAATTGCAAGATGCAATTGCAATAAATCCATCTTCTTTACAAAAAAAAGTATTGGAAATATGACTGGGAAAAATCTGCTAGAGAAGAGAGGATCAAGGACACCTATTTCTTTTTGAATTTGAGTCTCCTGCCTCTTTTTTTTCGAGGCAATTGGGGTAAGTGACTTGGCCAAGGTCACATAGCTAGTTAAGTGTCAAGTGGCTGAGGTCATATTTGAACTCACCTCCTCCTAATTCTTGGACCAATGCTCTATCCACTGAGTTATTTAGATGCTCCTCTTAAGACTACTTCTTGCAACAACATGCTGTTATGGATTTAAGTTGCAGGGAGGAACCTTTGGCTCAATGTAAAATAAAATAAAAATAAAAAATAACTGTAGAATTGGCTGCCTCAGGTACTAGCAGGCTCTTCATCGCCTGAGGTCTACAAGAAGCTTCAGAACTTTTGAGGGATGTTATAGAGAGAATTTCTATTTGTTACAGATTAGACTAGACTAGAGACTTCTCAAGTCTCCAATTCTGATATTCAAGGATTCTATGAAGGCATTTTTTTTAATAAGTTTTTTTCAAAATATTACAAAGATAGTTTTCAATATTCACTCTTTCAAAACTTTGTATTTCAATTTTTTTCTCCCTCCCTTCTCCCCCAGATAACAAATAATACAATATATGTTAAATATGTGCAGTTCTTCTATACATATTACCACATTTATCATGCTACACAAGAAAAATCAGCTCAAAAAAGAAAAAATGAGAAAGAAAAAAGCAAACAAACAACAACAAAAAAGGTAAAAATATTATGTTGCTATCTGCACTCAGTCCCCATAGTTCTCTCTCTGGATGCAGATGACTCTTTTCATGAATCTGACCTGAATCACCCCACTGTTGAGCCACATCCATCGGAACTGATCATAGTATGGTCTTCTTGTTGCTATTATGATGATTTCCTGGTTCTACTCTTCACTCAGCATCAGTTCATGTAATGAACTCCAGGCCTTTCTGAAATCATTCTGTTGGTAATTTCTTATAGAATAATAATGTTCCATAATATAATGAAGGCAATGTTTACAAGGAACCAAGGATAGCAGAGACTAAACTATTATCTCAGCATAATACTAGACATTCTGCTTTTGATCATGAATTCTTATACAGTCTTCACAAATGAAATGACTGACGGCTTAGGACCCACTACTGTACTGATGTCAGATAAGCTATATGTAACATGAATTGTCCATTTATATTGGACAATATGTCCAATTTGTCTTTAAGTTATATGAGAGTCGCAAAATTGGATAAGAATTCAGCAGTAACTTGGTCCAACAACACATGACTCATGCTTCATGACTTAATTTTCCATATAGTCATATTCTAGGCATGAGTCACATACCACCAAGTCTCAGTGAGACTTAATGTGCCTCCTTGCATTAAGCTCTCGAGTTCATCTCAGTTTATTATCCATAACAGGCTCATTTGTTTAGGGATGTGTCCAAGACCAAAAGTTTTATTGCTGCCCCTCTTCTTGGATACTGTCCCCTGGGAATTACTGGGCTTCTCCATCAATATTTTCCACTCTTAGTTATACTTGATACTCTTGATGGTATACAACTTGGAATAAATGTGTCAGCAGTTTTCTCCTTTGCCCTCCATTTTCAGTTTAAAGCCATCTCCATCAGAGCAATAAGTCTCAAGGAAGCTATATTTTTACCAGGTCTCAGAAGATGCATTCCATACTTGGTCAAGAAGCTGACATTCCTATGTCTTAATCCAAGATTTCGAAATCCAAATATTGTTCTCAGATACTATCTTCTTAATAAACTACAATATTCACTTTCCAAGCAAGAATTCAAACAATAGGAAAAAGGAATGTTTCCTTCTAGTGTAAAAATCTAATAAAATCAGCCCTAGATAGAACGAAATTGCTCGTGTCATCTTTGGAAGTCATCTGTGAAAGGACTAATACCTACCTGCATTTCCCTTCAACATATATTAAGTTTAGGCCTGCCTCCCCCTCTTCCCCTTCCTTCAACATGGATTAGGTCCACATCTTAGTGACCAGGGATTAATTTTCCCTGAAAGGAATCAGGGAACTCCATTGACTTCTTTCCTTGAGTCTATTTTCTGGTCATTTAAGGACATAAAAAGTCCCACCCACTAAAAGGTAAGGCTCCCTCCAACTCAGTGAATGTCTGCAGACTACAAAAGTAACCATACCACCGTACTTTGTTCTGCTAAACAGATGTACTTTCCATGTGAAGATCTTTTTTTGCATGTACTTGAAGTGTTAGGGTACAGTAAATATTTTTGTTAAATATTTATTATTAAATATTAATTATTTGTTAATTGTCAAATATTAAATGTAAATTCAATGATTTGAATAACAACAAATTCAGTGACAACTTTGACCCCACATCAAAATTTTGTTTACATGATGCTGGTGCTACCTCATCCCCCCACGTTTCAATCTAATATTTGGCATAATAAATCAGTGAAAGAAGATGAGATGGCCTTATGATTTGCATCATGGTTGAATGGGGGGAAGTGCTCTATTAAGGGGGAGGAGGGTGGATGGTGAGATAACAAAAACCTGTGTTTGGGGAGTGTTCCCAGTGAACCAGGGAAAGGCTCCTGCTCAGGAAGAGAGATCAGTTCAAGGGACCTGGATTCCAATCTGATCTCTGACACTTTGTATGATTTTAGGCAAGACTTGTGTCCTCATTTATGAAATAAAGGAGTTGAACTGGATGCACTTTGAGGTTCCCCCTAACTCTAGATATATTTTCCTGTAATCCTCAAAAAAAAGATTGATGTGAAACAAGCTTTACCTTGAAAAGAGCAAAGGAGACAGTTTGCATTACAGTTGAAGTATGAAGTAAACAAAATAATAATAGGGTTTCTTAAATGGCCTTTTCAGCTTTCAATTTTTAAAAAATCAAAATCAGGCCCCTTACAAGATAAATGTTAGAAATACAGATTTCATATTCCTTGATGTAGCCTTGGGGATGTTTGGTGAGGGGTTAGGTAAGAAAGAAAGAAACTAGTCACTCAGGAAAAGCTTTGACTTTCACTCCCACAGACATGTATGGTGGAAATAGATGGTTGTTAAATACTGAGCCTGGTGGAAGATAAAAATGAGGCCTAAAGGAGCCACTGATAATCCTGATGATATCTTGAATTCCTCCAGCACCTTGAGCCAACAGCTGATAAAGGGGAACTTCCCTTAACCTCTCCCTATGGAAGGGCATGTCATTACTGTGAAATCTGGGAGAAGCTTGCAGGACCATGGGAGCTGAGAATATCCACACATTGTTTAGTATACTATTTCAACTAAATTCAACTAAACCAACATTTAATGAGGGCCTACACTGTGCTAGGAATGGAAATACAAAGACAAAAATAAAAAGTCCCTTCTACTTTGGGAGTGGAAGAAGGAGATTCAATATACACATAGATAAAGTAAAAATAAATTTCAAGAGGGAGACAGCTCTAAAAATGAATGATCAGAAAAAGGCTTTGTGAATATGAATTGAGATTTAAAGGAAGCTAGGGATTCTTATTTAACTATATTCTGAAAGAAGGGGGAAAGAAATGAGGAAAAAAATGTTTGTTTCAAATTTCTCTAATAGAAGTTCGGTGTCTAAGACTTATGAACAATTTGCATATGTGAGTGTACACATACACACAAAATCAATAGTCATTCTCAAATAAATGGTCGTATATATACATATATATGTGTGTGTGTATGTATGTGTGTGCATGTGTGTGTATGTAATATATATATAACACATATATATATATACACATATATATATTACACACACACACACACACACACATATATATATATATATATATATATATATATATATATATATAAAACCAACAGTCATTCTCTAAAAAAATAAATGGTAAAAAGCCAAAATAAGCACTTCTCAAAAGTTTCAAAATTATTCTTTGGATAATGAAAGAATGAAATGAAAATGGAAAAAAATGCCCTAAATCACTAAAAATAAAAGAAAAGCAAATCAAAGTAATTCAGATTATGTTTATGCCTTTTGAACCAAAGACTTCTTTACTGGGTTTATATTCCAAGAAAGCTATTGATAAAGAAGGAAGTTCCCATATGTATTAAAATATCAAAGCAGTACCTTTTGTGATGGCAAAGAATTTAAGATAAAGTAGATGTCTATCAATTGGAGAATGGCTAAATAAATTGTGGTATATCAAAATAACAAAATACTGCTGTCATGTCTGACTCTTCATAACCTCTGGACCATACTGTCCATGGAATTTTCTTGGCAAAGTTACTGGAGTGATTTGCCATTTCTCTCTCTACTGGATTAAGGCAAAAGCAATTAAATGTAACCAGTAAGTGATTAAGGACAGATCTGAACTCAGGTCTTCCCGACTCTAGGTCCAGTGCCCTACCCATGGAACCACCTATAAATAATGAAGGCTATGATGAAAGCAGAGAAGCATAAATAATTGATGCAGGCCAAGTCCCCCCAAAAGCATACAATATAACTTCAACAATGTAAATGGGGGAAAATACATTAAAAATTCAAAAGGAAATGTAAAAAATTATAAAAAATAAAGCATGAACATGATAAATATGGAAATTTATTTAGAAGAACTGCACATGTTTATATCAGATTACTTGCTGGAGGAGAGGGAGGAAGGGGAAAGAGAGGGAGAAAAATTTGGAACACAAAGTTTTACAAAGGTGAATGTTGAAAACTAGTTTTTACATGTATTTGGAAAAATAAATAAATAAATTATGACCCAGATGGAGAAATATGACAGGATACCCTCAATCCATTGCTTCATAGAGGTGGGAAGTTCATAGATACTGCACATGTTTTAGGATTTTCTCAATTTGATCAATTTTATTGATCAGTTGTCCTAATTTTATTCCTCTTTTTCTTTTATTTTTTTCCTCATTAAAAATACTATTTGTTATATGAGATGGCCTTCTGGGAGAAACAGAGGTAGGAATACTGAAAAAATCATTTTGATGTTTAAAAAACACAATAAAAATTTATTTAATAAAAGTCATGTACTGATCTTTTGAGTTACTAACTTAATCCTATTAACCAAAAAGCTAGAATTCTTTATTGTTTCACACTCTCACTGCTGGTTCTACAATCCATCTAGATCTAGAGGGAGCATCAAGATGATTCTCAGACAGCAAAAGATGTCCCTCAGCTCTGTCTGTCTCTGGTGACTTGTCATCTAAGGAGTATGATTAGTATAGAACTAACTGATCAGAATGAATCTTTTATATTATGCTTTTTTTGCACTGAATTAGAAAATGGAATAATTCTATGTATAATCAGTGATCTGTCATTTGACTAGCACCTACTGACTCTCTTTTATTTAGTTCACTCCCAATCAGTACTAAGCCATGTTGCAAAGCCAGGAATTTGAGGACATAATTTAAGACACCTATGTTCAAGAAGGTGTTCCAGAAAGGAAAGTTTTAGGACATATTTTAAGGTACCTAGACTCAGGCTCAACTATTCCTAAAATGACAAGTATATCCTAAACAATACAACTTCTCCAGGTCAATATTTAGAAAAATTTCTCAAAGGAGCAACTGCCATTTTGATCTCTTATACTAAATATTCTATGGTCCCAGTTGAATTATCTGGATCTTGCCAGATACTGATGTTGATGCTTTTGCCAATTCAGAAAAAGATTTCTAAGAAATTATACTCTAAGGTATAATTTCTAATGGCTTAAAATTATGTTGAGCCATTGCTCATGGAACAGAGTGAGAAGGATCCATGGATGAGAGAGACCCTACAGTCATCCAATCCTCTCATCTCTAATCCTGAGTTCATATTATCAGTAGCCAAGAACCATCACTCATTTTAGAGTCTTTTGATTGATACCTGAGTTTGACTGCTTTCTGACAAAGTAGAGTCAAAAAAATGAATGGAGTGCTATAATATGAAGGTGAAGATAAAAAGGGAGGGAATACATTCTAGGTATGGCAGACATCACAGAAATGAGAGATGACATGTTGAGCTCAGATAACTAGTAAGACTATATATTATTACTGACAATGTCTTCTAGCATCCTTCAAGGAACTCTTCACCATTAGCTTTCTTATATAGTTATAGCTAATTACTAAAGAGAGGAAAAAAAGGTGCTAATTTAGTCTCCATAGTTATTTCTGCAGATACAGATGGAATTTTCTTTTTATTTTTCCTCTTTTTTTGGATTTTTAATAATAGCTTTTTATTTTTCTAAATGTATGCAAAGACAGCTTTCAACATTCATCTTTGCAAAACCTTGTATTCCAAATTTTTCTCCCTCCTCTCTCCCTTCCCCTTCCCCTAAACAGCAGTCAATCCAATAAAGAATAAACATATGTAATTCTTCTAAACATATTTCCATATTTGTCATGCTACACAAGAAAAATCAGATCAAAGGGAAAAAAAGAAAAAAATAAGCAAACAAACAACAAAGATGAAAATACTATGTTATGATTCCCATTTTGTCTTCATAGTTCTCTGAATGCAGATGGCACTTTACATCACAAGACTATTGGAATTGCTTTGAATTACCTCATTGTTGAAAAGAGCCAGAGTTGATCATCACATAATCTTGCTGTTGCTGTATACAATGTTTTCTTGGTTCTACTCACTTCACTCAGGATTTGTTCATGTAAGTCTTTCTAGGCTTCTCTGAAATTAGCCTGCTCAACATTTCTTATGGAATAATAGCATTCATATACCATAACTTATTCAGCCATTCCCCAACTGATGGGCATCCACTCAGTCTCCAGTTTGTAAAGGTACTGCTGGATTAAAGCGTACGCACAGTTTGATCGTCCTTTGAGCATAGTTCTAAATTGTTCTCCAAAATGATAGTTCACAACTCCACCAACAATGTATTAGTTTTTTCATTGTTTTTTCATATCCCCTCCAATATTTATCATTATCTTTTCCTGTCATTTTAGCCAACTTGAGAAATGTGAAGTGGTATCTCAGAGTTATCTTAATTTGCACTTAATCAATAGTGATTAATAGTGATTTAGAGTATTTTTTTCATGACAGAAATGATTTTAGTTTTTTCATCTGAAAATTGCCTGTTTATATCATTTGATCAGTTATCAATTGGAGAATAGATTTTATTGTTATAAATTTGAATCAATTCTCTGTTGATTTTAGAAATGTTTACTTTATGAGAAACACTGATGTAAAAATTTATTCCCAGATTTCTGCTTCTCTTCTAATCTTAGCTGCATTGGTTTTGTTTGTACAAAGTCTTTTTAATATAATCAAAATTACCAATTTTGCATTTCATAATGTTCTTTAGTTCTTCTTTGGCCATAAATTCCTCCCTTTTCCTCTGAGAGGGAGACTATCCTTTGTTCTCCTAATTTGTTTATAGTATCACCCTTTAAGTTTAAATCATGGACCGAATTCAACCTTAATCTTGCTACACTGGGTGTTAGGTATTGATCAATGCTTATTCTGCCATATTATTTTCCAGTTTTCTCAGAAATTTTTGTCAAATAGAGACTTCTTATCCCATAAGCTAGAATCAAATACTAGATTACTATATTCACTGACTCTTGTCTTCTAAACATAACCTATTTCACTGAAGGGGTATGCAGACTTGTAGGATAATGGTTGTTCATTCTATAATGTCTATGTTTCCATTCTTTTAATACAATCCTCTGTAATATTATGAGCTCTGTGTTTATAAGTTTGCCAGTTTCCTAAAGTCTCTTCTAATCTGAATTTTATGATTCCAAATATTTGTGGGCATATTGATGATAAAAGGGTTGGCTGTCAGATAAAGAAATTGTTCCTTCTCTCTAGAGCCTTTTATTGCTTAGATTTACTGAAAGGAATAAAAGGGATGAATTGATTTGTGGTATGGCATTTTCTAAATAAGAACTAGGCTGAGAGACCAAAAGAAAAAGAGTTGTAAATATTTTAGTTGTCACAAAATTTAATGACTCCTTTCAGAATTATACCATTGATGAAGATATTTAATTACCTGTTTATTCATTCATGTATTGTTATTTATGTTCAAAGAATTATTTTAGATGCTAGGATAAATAAAAAGATTAAAGAAAAAAGATGCTGATTCAAACTTCATTTTGTACTTGTGTTCCTCAAATGTATTTAATAGGCTATTCATCCAAAACAAAAATTAATACCAAAAAAAATTTCAGAATCATATACCACTGGTCCAAAATTCTAAACCTTTCCTTCTAGACACATATACTAAAAAACAAGGACTTTAAACAAGTCACAAAAAAAAGTAAATTTTTTTTGAATGGAAGAGGCAAGAAATTCTAAAATTACGACAAATTTCCAATAATATTAGAAACCCAACATCCCCTCTCCCCCCACAAAAATAAAACCCTTGAACAAAATGAAAATGTTCCAACTGATTTGAGTGAAAAATGTATTCATCATACTAGCTCTGAGTGCTTTGAAAAAAAGATGGTAAGTACTTTTTGAGAATACTTAACATTTAATCTCTAACATGCAATGTCAGAGTAGGATATGGGTTTGATTCTACTTTTGAAAGCAATAAACAGATCTTCAGATTATATGTTAAATGTTGAAAGTTAAAATAATATTCAGGATCACTTTCTCATTCCCTTAAATTCATTCTTTTTAGTATAGAAGAAATTAGCATGTGAAAAAGTTGTCTATAGTTGAAATTTATTATTCTGCATTAACTTACTATCTTGAATTAGTGGGTTATTTTCTCAATAATTTTCATAGTCATTTCTCTTATTGATGGCATGTCTTCCTTCCCATCAATAATATGGGGAAGATTTACCCAAAAGAAGACAAATTTGCTCCCAAACCTCTGATCCAACTTTTTGGTCGGCTAAATGTCGCTGCATTGTTGTTGCAAATTCTTGCAGTGTTAGGGCAAAATGAGGTTTCTTCTATTAAATGTTCAATGACTCCCATAGTGCCTTGACATTTCTAACACAAGACTGCAGTAATATAGGTGAGAGACAATGGGAACCTCAACTAAGGTTGTTGGATGTGGGAGTGACAAAAGGGGTTCAGATGTGAGAGAGATCCTGAGGGTAGAAATGATAAGGTCTGGACATGTAGGAAGAGGTGGAAGGAAGACCAGAAAATATTGAGGAAGCAAAGAAGAGGATGCTAACTCAATGGAAATAGGAAAGATCTTAAAAGGGATAGAGTCAGGGGAGGGGAAAAGAGAGACAAAAATTATTAATTCAGTTTTGGACTTACTGAATTTTATGTAACTTTGAGATGTATAGTCCAAAATATCCAATGGTCAAATAGTAATACAGAGCTCGAGTCTAGAATACAATCTAATGCCCAGAAAATTAATACATAAATATAATTAATAAATAAAAGTATAAGTTGTTTCTTATTACATTGAACTAGTTGCTATTTACTGGGAATCATGGAATAAAAATGGTAAGTTTATGGGAGCCAATTAGCTCACAGAATATATTTAGAGAAAGAAGGGGGAGACAAAGCCTTGACAATTTGAGATTGTGATGTGAATGATTAACTAGGAAAAAAAAACTGACACATAGTTCAGACTGGTCCAAGAACTAACATATTGAAAATTCAGAGAACAGTTTCTAGGAAGAAAATTTAGTAAAAAGTGTCTAATGCAAATCAAGAAAAATTAAGATTTTTGAAAAACTTATCATTAGACATCACTAATATGAGAATTTATTTTACCAGACTACATAGCTATGTACTAAAACATTATTTTGCACTTTCTTTATTGCTTAGTAGGGGAAGGTCAATAGGAGGCAGAGAATTTTTTTGTAATGTTCTTATTCAGCAATATTATTCAATGATCAAATGTGAACTTAGCTATTCTCAGCAATACAATTTCAAAGGATTTATGATTAAAAATGCCATCCATTACCAGAGAAGGAACTGGCAGAATCTGAATGCATATTAAAACATACCATTTTTACTTTATTTTCCTTATTATCTTTTGCAACATGGCAAATATGGAAATGTTTTATATCAGTACACATATATAATCTATACCAAAGTGCTTGCCTTCTCATGGAGGAGGCAAGGAAGAGAATATAGAACTCAAAAATTCTAAACAAATGTTAAAAATTGTTTTTGTGTAATTGAAAAAAAAATTAACAAAAATGAAATACTTGAAAACAAAAGTAAACATTATGCATGTGTATATACATATATATAATTCATTGTGACACTATATATGGATGTATCTATGTCTGTGTGTGTGTATGCATGTATATGAATACATATGACACTATAAAACAAAAAGATAATAGGGGCAATCTTCTGGTTAGCCTTGGAAAGCAGAACATCCATTTCATCCTCAGAGACTATAGTAAAGGAGATGGTTTGCAATGACATGATTTGAATGTGAGTGCTCTAGTAGAGTCCTATGAAATATGAGATTTAAGTCCTCAGCAGAGAAGGTAGGGGAAAGAACTGGTGTAGAAGAACTGAGTTTGGGATCACTACTGTTCTGAGTAAAATAAGGAATTGTTTAGGGGGCACAATAGTCTTGCTATAGTAAGAATGTGGTCAAGGTAAGCTTTAAGCCATTTTTCCTGAACAATTTTTTGTTCTAACATCTACCACCATAGAGCATGGTATAATCAGGACCAAATGTTTACTTTCCTTAAATCAACATCCCCCCACCCCTACCCCAAAAGCTAGACATTAGAGTACTAAATATAATGATCTTGGTAAACCAAATTGCTACGTTCCTGGCAGTCCTTCCCTGCTGTTTCCCTTAAACATTTCTATCTAAAATGATGGGGGAAAAAAAGCCCTGGAAAATATACAGCTATTCCTTGAATATATTCTTCCACCCACCTTCCGGAATTTCCATTTTAGGCCTTAAAAAAAAAAAACTTAAAAAAAAGTAAAGTTATTTTATATCCTAGTCCACCTTGTTTCAAGAATTTATGAAAAAAAAAAGAATTTATGCATAGAACATGAATAGAAAAGAAAGTCATAAATAATCCAGCGTGACACTAGATATGCTATTGGACTTGATCAGAGCCTGTTTTCTTATCTACAAATGAGACAGTTTGGATTAGACAATCTCAAAAGGACCAATCTTGTACTAAATGTCCGTGAGACTAAACATTGATAAGCCAGTAAACCACTTCCACACATGACATTCTCTTGGTTCACTAAAAGAATACAAATGAAGTAGTTCAGATCCACCTTTGCTCCCCACCTCAAGTCCTGGCTGCTTGTAGACATGAATATAAAAAACAGCAAAATATGATGCACAATATTCTTCATCTTAGAAACTACCCAAGCCAATAAACATTATGTGACAATTGTTGTCCAGTTGGGTACAACTCCATTTTCCATTTGCAAAAGATACAATAGTTGGCATTTCCTTCATCAGTTCATTTTACAGATGAGGAAACTGAGGCAAAGTGTTACATGAGTTGCCCACATTCACACAGCTGGTAAATATCCGAGGGTAGTTTTCAACTAAGTCCTGACACTGTAGCACCTAGCAGCTATACGTGGTGGGCAAATTGGGGATATAAAAATAGATTAAGAACAGTCCATACCCTTGAAGGGTTTACAACCAAAAAGCAAAAGATAACATACAAAATGAAGCTGAAAATCAAAAAAGGAAGGGTATCTAGCATGAAGGAATGAATTAGTCCTTGGATATCTAGGCTGAGGGGAAATAATAACAGCCCCTGAGAGCCCACTTTAAATGAAGGTTATGGCTCTTCACTGTGTCTTCTATTAGAGGGATGGAGAGGTCCCAGGGGCAGGGGTATACTAGGGAGGTACGTTTCAGAGTTGAATGTCTCATGGAATGAGATTCCAGAGGGCATGATGAAGTTGTACAGCCAAATGGGAAATATGCATGTATATACATAACACCTTTTTATAATACACAAAATATATAGTTCTTAGTGACTGAATTTTCAAGACTCAGTTTTCACATAGAATGGTAGAAAAAGCCTATTGTTGCTAATGTACTCTAACAAAATTTCATTTAGTTTTTGTAGTATACACAAAATATGTGTATATATTTTAGTTAATTCTTTTTCAATCATGTCCGACTTTTCATGAACCCTTTTTGAGGTTTTTATGAAAGATACTGGAGTGGTTTGCCATTTCTTTCTAAAGCTCACTTAACAGATGAGTGAATTGAAGTAAACAGGGTTAAGTAACTTGCTATTAAGTGACCCAGCTATTAAGTATCTGAGGGACAATTTGAACGGAGGTCTTCTGGTTTGTCGTCCCAGTGCTCAATCCACTGCGTGATTTAGCCATCCTATATTCTCTAGTTATACACATGTAAATCTTTAACAAACATTACCATATCATGTAAGACAGGCAGTTGTATTTTTGTGTACTGCAAACATTCATTTTTACTCCATTCAAACAAACTCCTTAAAGGTAAGGACTATTTTCTCAAATTTGTATCCATAGATACTGAATATTTAAGTGATCCAAGAGCCAGAAGTCATAAGATTTCAAGTTTGAAACATGATGTCACCGCTTAACAAGTGAAACTAGGAAAATAATGTCTCAAAACTTTGCCTTTTTTTCCCCAAATGGAATGGCTGGAATTCAGTTGTATTTTTGTGTATTGCAAACATTTTCATTCCATTCAAAGTCCTTAAAGGTAAGGACTGTTTTCTCAAATTTGTATCCAGAGATACTGAATACTTGAGTAATAGATGATCCAGAAGTCATAAGATTTCAAGTTTGACTAAGAAAATAATGTCTCAAAACTTTGCCTTTTTTCCCTCAAATAGAATGGCTGGAACTCATCGACATAGAAAAGGTTCAAGTCCCTCCCCAATCCCCCCAACTTTCCATTGGGATTATATTCAGATATGAGGATTATCCTTGGTTGTTGTCTTCTATACAAACTCAACTGAGGGTTACTACACATTACATACTCAAGATTCTTTGGGATTTTACACTGACTTAGAAAACCACATTATATTATTATTTGTGGAGTATTTCCGAATTAATCTGGTTCAGACTGCACTCTGGAGTGTGATGGGCCACTTGGAGTTGAGGGTTGACACCTGGGGCCCACACAAGCTGCAAAGGAGGTGATGATCCATTGCTAGAGGGAATTCCCTCACCTGGGAGCTCCACATACCAATGAAATCATGTAATCTTTTAAAAGGATGAACAAAGCACAGTGATAACTGACAAAGTTCTGACTTTATTTAACAACCTCAAATCAGAACTGACATATTAACTCCCTCCAGATTAACTCATTAATCCTGCATTTCCTGGATTGAACAGGAACAGTCTTTAACCTGTAGCTGGAGCAGAACAAAATAGGTTACAAACAGGAGAATCAGCTTGCAAGTGTGGACACCTGAACCTAGTGGGGGTAACACTTTATTATATCTTTAGCATATGCAATGAACTGTAGCCCTGACCAGGAGAGGCTTCTGATTCATTCTTGTGAACAATCAAAAATTGAAGCAGGCTTCATGATCTGAAACCCATCATCTCCAGAGTGAGTGCCGGGAACAGATCGTTGTTATGCTAAGTTCAGGGCACGGCTTGCTCGCTGGACCTTAGAGTTCTGGAAAATGACAAGCCTGACCATCGAGGCAGGCTAAGGACAAACAATAAAAGAACATCACCCATAATCTCTTCAGGGAAAGGACTTTCTTGTATTAAGGGTAGAGAAAGAAGAAGGCAAAACTAGATTTGCTCTATGGCCACTGAATAAAAACCTTTTGAAGAATCAACAACTTCTAAGGAAGAGTAAACAAAATAACTATAGTCATGGTCAGTGCCCAAGCAACTGTTCCCTCCCATCCCCATAAAACCAAAAACTACTTTGCCCTAGGAAGGAAAAAAAAAAAGGAAGGGAGAGGGGAGATAGGTCAGAGGGAAATGAAGAGGTAGGTAACCAAGTTAGACCATGACAAAACCAAACCACTGCACAAAGCTGGAAAAGGACAAGGAATAAATTAATATAATAAATAAGGCAACTACCCAAGTGGTCATAGCATACCTTTATTTAACATATGCACTGCACTAAGGCAGTCAATACAATGCCAGCAGTCTTTTCTTGAGCACAGTCAAATCACTATCAATCAAGTTTTGTTTTGTTTTTTAAATACTTAATCACATTTCTAGGTGGAAGCAGCATTTGGTGCAAAGAATACAAATAAACACAAATCAATTCTTCGTACTTGTTGATAGGTATGGAATTGAGCTCATTACTATGTCCACATTTGCCTTTCATTGTTCTAAAAAAAAAAAAAAATCTATATATATTGCCCTATATATAGTATGTTCCATCCAAAAGTTCCCTGTACAGAGGGAATTGAGCTTTAAATTTTACACTACAGCATTAAAAATAAATCTCAAATGACAGTGCTTCACTCTTTAAACATTTCTTCAAAATCTCTTCAGCAATAGCAAATAAAGTCACCAAGATTTCAGTATTTGCATGCTATTATTTTAAAGTAACTACAAAATATTTTCAAAACGACAAAGGTCATTCTTTCTCCACGCAAATAATGACAATAAGAAAATTATAGGTTGTGTGCATTATTAGTTTCACACAACACACGAATTTCCCTCTCCCTCCCCCCTTCTCCCACACCCTCCCCCTTACTCCCCTACCCACCCACCCCATATACCTTTGCACTGAATGTACCTTTCCAGGACCTGAATATACAAACCCACCACACACATTTCTGACTTGTTTTTGCAGCAGGACCTGTGCTCCCACACTGATCGTTGGATATCCTGCATCAGTCCATAAGCTGATCTGATCATCAGGTTTAAAGTTCAAGTTACACTTGGATGCTGGTCCTACCACATCCCCAGCACCACACAGGCAAGAACAATTATTTCTAGTTGCTTTTTGGTGGTGGTGGGTTTTTCAGTGAAGAAAAATGCTCCCCCTCATTGTTTGAACTCAAATGGTATTTGAACATTAACAGCACCATTATACATTATGTGTGTATAACCAGTATGTGTGTGTATTCTATAATGTTCACATATAAACATATATGAACATTATACCCAGCCTTTGTTCTGCAAGCATTCTGAAAGACAAGCTTCTCCATTTTACAAAGGCTGTCAAAGACAAATTTTACTTCATGTTTAACACAACAAAAACTATTTCATGTCTAAAAAGACAGGTCCAGTTACGTTATGTTTTATCCTATATTACTTAATAACGGATCATTAGCATCTCTTCTCTTTCCTCTCACCCAAATAAACCAAGCAGTTAAAACATCTTGCTTTTTAAAGAAAATTTGTTTCTTCTAAAATGCAGAATAAAATTTGGAATACCACTATAAAAATTTCTCCCTTAAGCTTTATTTAAAAAATTATTTTTTTTCCTCCCTACAAGTGAGTGGTATAGAATACAACAGTCTGCTTACAGCAAAACTGCCATTAATTGACACAATCAAGTATCAATTAAATGAACTTTTCACAAAGAGATAGGTCAGAAGTGGCCAAAGAAATAAATCTTAAATTAGAAATCTCAAATCTTAACTTTGAAATCTCAACAAATATTATCAGATAAGAACTGTAATCTATATGAATTGCTGAACTTGGAAACTGATGCTTCTTAAGATCCACCAGCTCCCCCAACCCCCTTGAAGAATCGAGAAAGAGCTATCAATCTGTCAATCCTTTCCCTGTCCATGCCAGGTGAGGTTTCCCTTAATAATGTGAGAACTGCTGTGTTTTGGCTGACTAGTTCTCATGTATAAATCTAAGTTACTACAACTCTCTGAAACAAAAAGTACTCCTATAAATTCTCATTTCAATATCTCACACCAAAGTGTGACATGGGATATGGAAATATGCTTTTTGACTTTCAGTTTGAGGGTATCAAAATTAGATTTACTGAGTTCAAGTTCACAAGAAAACAAATGTACATATCTAATGGGAGTGGGGGGGAAGACAAGGGAAAGATGTCTACAAGTTGGTAAATGAAATTATATATGCATTATGTGCATATGTATGTACAAAAACATATTAAAAAGCAAGGACAGTTACATCAGGGTAAGAATGTTTTATGGAAGTAGAATATTAAGAGTAAAATTTTTAATAAACACACACAAAATTACTTTTTATAATGGAAGCACTGTTATTCACTTTAAAGTTTCCTTTAACCCAATTTCCAAAACACAACCAACTTTTGGAAAAGGAAAAAAAGATATATATATATATATATATATTCAGATATCCCTTAACAATGAAATTTTTAAAAGAATGAAACTTAAAAAAACAAAAATACCCCACGCCCATTCATTTTCATTCTTTCAAACTCGCTCCCTTTCCCATGTCTGTTTCTCCCTCCCTCCCCTCCCTCTCCTCTTCTTTCTCTCTCTCACACTTATACTCACACTCTCTTGCACTCTCTCACACACATACACACACACACACACACACTCACTCACTCACTCTCACAGTCTCTCTTACTAATGAAGCTCTATCAAAAGCCTACATTAACAGAAAAATACAAGGATCACATTCTAAAAGGTTCAGTGCATTTAGCAGCAGAGCTGCCAATTCATCTTTAAGTTGACTTTCAAAAAATAACACCCTAGAGCTCATCAAAATATACATTTTCCATTTGCTTTTTAAATTAAAATAATAATAAAAAAAAAACTTTTTAAGGAATTCACAATCAATAGAATGACTAATTTCAGGATCATCTAGAGCATATAATTTAAAAGATTCAAGATGGCAATATGCAGGCATGAATAATCTTCAAAATTCAGTTTTCTTCCAAACAGTGTAAAACACCCACCTGAGGGAAGGGGAGAGAAGGTCAAGGAATATAAACATTCAAAGAAAAATTCTTAAGTACCACTTAATATCTCATACAATCAGTCCAGATGAAAATTTGATTTTTTTTTTTTTGTACTAAGAATGATTAGTCCTTTATACTATCTATGAAACAGCATGAATGAAGGTCTATGTTATATAATTAAGTTGGAGACCACCTCAGGAACCCTTCATATCAAATGATCTTTCCCCACCCTACTGAACAATAATATGAAAAGTAAACAAATGGAAAAGAAAAATCAAACAAAATAATGCATTAATGATTTCCAAAAATATATCTTGTTCTGTAATATTGTTTTAGCAGCCCCTGGAGAAAGAGAACCAGAAAAGTTTTTGAGAAATTCATACAATTATGATACTTTGAAGAAATGCTTAATTTAGTCATTTTTGAAATTTTCCATGATGGCCATAATTTCAACTGCACACCTGTAAAAGCAAGAGGGAGGTGAAAAATATAGTCAAGAAAATTTAGATGCTATGAGAAAAACTTCCTAAGTATCTGACATACTCCAAAGTAGAATGGAGTGCTTTTTAGAAGGTAGGTAGTTCCCCATTATTGGAAACATTCAGAGAGCTAAATGATTTTGAGGAAATTGAAAACAGGACTCCCATTCAGTTTGGGTCGAGCCATATGAAGCTACAGGAGGAACTGCCATTTGTATGGGGAGAATGATGGTCTTTGTATTGATGGTAGTCTATTTTGTACTAATTTTTTATTAGTTTTTCACATTTTGTGGCTTACTATTATTGCAATTTTAGGTAATACAGGGTCATGTACAATTCCAATAGTCTTATGATGGAGAGAACCATCAAAAACAAAAAGCTTTTTGGAATCCTCAATAATTTTTTTTAAAAAGTAAGGGTGGGGCGGGGGCAGCTGAGTGGACAGTGGATTGAGCACCAGCCCTGAAGTCAGGAGGACCAGAGTTCAGATCTGCTCTCAAGACATTTAACATCAAATAGCTAGCTGTATGATCCTGGGCAAGTCACTTAACCCCAAATGTTTTCCCTCCCCCCCAAAAAAAATTAGGTAAAAAATAATGGGGTACAAAGGCAACATTTGAGAAACACCAATTTAGAAAAGACCTAGACACTAATCATAAAGGAAATGTGAGCAAATGTATAGATGGGACTAAAAGCCCAAATTTTTATGAATGGATATAGGAATCAATAAAGAACTAGAGGACAGAAGAAAGAATTATAAATGTCTGACAATTTTACTGGTGCATCCCTGTTGCAATAGATTTCCGCCAGTTTCATTTAATCCAAGTTTCAGGTACCTTTCAGTTTAACAGAGCAGCACAAATGTCCCTGGGCACCCAAGAAAGAAGTATTAGCTGTAAAATGCATTGTCCTTTTTAAAAATAGTTTATACAAAAAAAACATTCACTAAAATTTTGCTGTTTGCTTAAAATCTATATGGTTCCCTCTATTTATTTACAATCCTTAACTTTCCACATCTTCATCCTCATCCTCACTCTACTCCCAACTCTACCATGAGAAAATATCCAAATCAGAAAAAAGGTAAAAGCTATATTAAAATCAAAAATAATTTAGGGAAATTCCAACAAAGTCTTAATATGGTCACAACTGGAGTTGTAAATTGAAACGGCTACAAAAACTACATAGTTTTTGACTCAGCAATATCCCTAACTAGGTTTGTATCCTAAAGAAATTTTAAAAGAACAAAAGGATAAAGGACCTTTACATATAAAGATCTTTATAGCACCTCTTTTTGGGTAGAAATTGAAAAGATATCTATCAATTAGAGAACAGCTGAATAAGGTACAACATATGATTATGATGGATTACTATTGTGCTAAAATAAGATAGTGAGAAGGATGCTTTCAGAAAAATCTGAAAAGCCTCATATGAACTGATGAAAAGTAAAGCAAGAAAAATCAGGAGAACATTATATACAGTAACAGCAATATCGTACTAGCAACAATGGTGAATGACTTATCTATTCTTAGAATACAGTGATCCAAGCCAGGACTCATGATGAAAAATACTATCCATCTCAAAGAGAAAGAATTGATGGAGTCTGAATGCAAAGCAGTATGCTACTTCAGTATATATGCTATATACTTAACTATTAATTAGCAGGTTTTTGCCTGTTTTCTTTCACAACATAACTAAAACAAATGTTTTTATGATTGCACATGTATAACCTGTATCAAATTGCTTACCATCTTGGGGAGGAAGGGAGAAGAGAGAATTTGGAACATTCAAATTTAAAGAAAAGAGAGAATGTTAAAAATGTTAAAAACTTAAGAAAATAATATATAAAGTCCAAAAATTAATCATCTTACATAATACATAAAATTTCTCATTTTTATTTCTCTAATATGACTGAAATTGATCAAAATAAAAACTTTGCGGAGATACAGAGATTAGTCAACAAGACATCTCTTGGTTCCTCTGGCTTCTTTTAAGATTCAGCTCAAAGCTTATTCACTAAGCTTTGCTTATTAGCAAATAACACCTACCTAAACACCTACCTCCTAGGGTTGTTTCAAGGACATAATGACATTTTCAAATCACTTAGCACATAGTAGATGCTAAATAAAAGGTTGTTATAAGAATATATTATAAGAATTATATTGACAATAGATTATAATTTCCTATTACCAGTTTCTATCTCACTGCAGATGTTTTCAAAATTCCCTCTAACTTGCTATACTAGCATCTTTCACTGTTCTTCCTACTATACCAAGTCCCTATTTTAATTTAGGACAAAAAAATTGTAATAAAATCATGTACATGATAATTGATGGAGTTAAAAATAACAATATTAATATAATAATAATTGATGACCTAAAAGATTAGGTCCGCAAGGGTAGATGAGAAACATCTAGATATTGCACAGAAATGGCTTTTAGTCAGAAAGTTAGGAAGAGCTCACTAAGGACAAGATCTACCTCTGAACCACTTGATGTCAGATTGACTGGTTCTGTGACCTTAGCATGAAGACAATTTCTCTGGGCTCTTGACTACCTATTCTCTAAGACTAACAATAACAAAGGGGGTGCCAGTCTGCATAAGTAGAGGGAGTTTTTTCCCTTAAAGTTCCTGATGCCATTGAAATCATATGTCCAGTCACCATCCCAAAACTGAAATAGGGTTCAGAGTGCCATTTGAAAATGCTATGTGGGATATGTAATGAATCTGTTTAAGCAGCTGTGATGAAATGGATAAAAGACAGCTCTCAGAATCTGGATGAGGCGGATTCAAGTCCCTGACCATGTCCAGACTCCTATAATATGTTACCTAAGAGCTTATTTACACTGAAACAATGCCATAGACAAATTTCTAAGACTAAGTTCTTCAATACCTGCTCTATAAAAGGAGTCTACTCACTGGAAGTTCCCCATACCAGAAGACAGTTCTGGTACTGCTTAATTAGATGAAAGGTTCTTGGGTATTGCACACAGATTTTATATCTCATTTTAAAAAAGGATACAATTCCATATATGAGGGAACACATACAGTTTCCTTTGAGAATTCCACAGGACAATAAAGCCGGCTAAGTTGTTCTTCATAGAGATTCAAGGCTTCAGTCAAATTGATACAGTTCCCCTGAAAACAAGAAGAAATATAAAAGTTCCTATTTATAAAGAGATATGACAAAATAGTAAAGTTCAGGTGAAAACTCCACAAATCTTTTTATTATCTTTTCTTTTTATACAGTCTATAGTCTCTCCTAACTGGACGGGGGATGGAAAAAAACCTATCAGCATTACTTTAAAAAATCTGAAAATATATGTATCTATGGGTAAATATAAACCTAATGGTTTAAAAAAAAAAAAAAAAAAAAAAAAGGTCCCATACACATGGACCTCTTACCTCTACAAAGGAGAAGATGGGTAAAAGAGGGAATTTCTTCTCTGGACCATGCTTGTCCTCTATATATTTTGCAACATTCATTTTTAACAATTTTATGGATGCTGTTCTTTGTGTTTTCATTATTACAGTCATTCTGTATGCTGTTCTTATTTCCATTTACTTTGAACTAAATTATCTTTTCTTACTACTTTATCTTATTTTATAAATATAAAACAGTAAATATTCCATTTCAGTATTTTATTACAAGTGGCATTAGATTCCATTCAAGAATCAGCTTCAAATTCTTCCACTTCACTTACTAATCCACTTCAAATGGTTACAACATAAATAATAAAGTAGCCACAGATGTTTAAATTTCTCATTAGTAAATGATTTATTACATCAATAACAATTATAACATTCATTTCATATACTTTGACAGAAAAATCATCATGTATA
Source organism: Sarcophilus harrisii (assembly GCF_902635505.1). NCBI lineage: Eukaryota > Metazoa > Chordata > Mammalia > Dasyuromorphia > Dasyuridae > Sarcophilus > Sarcophilus harrisii. The sequence continues at coordinate 272,186,424 of NC_045428.1, forward strand.
TACAAAGTGCTATAAAAGTATAATTTCTCTTATCTTCAAAAATATTTCAATTTCTATGGTTCTAGTTCATTGTTTTAGTCATCCTCCCACTTAAATTTTAAAAATAATTCTTTCTCGTTATGGATTGGACCAAATGAAGTCCTTATTTAAAGATTTTTTTTTTTAATTTTCACCAAACTATTAAGCTTAATGATAGAAAAAAAAAAGACCTCACTGTATAGTGAGAATTTGATCACTGAATTTGATGAGAATAACTGATTTTACTACTCTGTGTGTACCTTCAAGTCCTTCAGGAACTTCAAGGGAAAAAACCCTACTCTATTAAAATAATTGAACTTATCCCTCTCACTTTTTTTTTTTTTTTTTGGGGGTGTGTTAGAACTGTGATTTCATTCAGAAGAACACTAGGTTTACTATTCAGTAAATAGAATTAAAATGTTCTTGCGACACCAAAAGTCCCCTTGCCAATGGCCAAAAAGCCAAATGTTATCAAGATCCTCACTTTGCTGCCAGCCCTCTAAATATGTGATTAGGCCTTGAAAAAAAATAAGGCAGATATTGTTAGATTAAGTTCATTTAAAAATAAACTTGTCACAGTCTTCCTAATATTTCAGGTCTTTAAAATATATCTGCAAATAGCTACAGTGGACAGACAAGAAAAGATTTCATCCTAAAGAAAAACTAAATGGTTTAATTTAGCCCAATCACACAAAATGACGTTATTTTTTAAGGTCTGTTTGTTTAGTAACCTATTATCATCTGGAAGGCTTCAGTGGGTATTTGGCTCAACTGCCCTTTGCTAAGCATATAATTTTATTTCAACATCAAGTTCACGGTGAGAGTACACAAACACCACATGTGTAATTTAAAATTCACAAATAGAAGATACTGCTGGGTAATTTTTAGAACATCTCACCACTGTGGAAGTCACATAATAGCAATACAACTAAGGTACAGTAATCTAGTCTCTAAAGACCTGTTCCTTGTCATCTTAAAATTCACAGTTTTTTGTAAAGGCCACATGGGAGTATCTCTTTAGAGTGACAATGTGGCAAGATACAGGAAGGAAATGGGGAAAGTTTTAGCACTATTTTTTTTCACTTTGTCAAACATCCTAAAAAAACTTAAACCACTGTCACAAATCAAGGTCTACAAAAAAAGAAACAAGATGCACTTCTTTTATATCAAAATTAGAACTATTATACTTTTCCTATATACTAGGAAATGAATTGTGGTAGAGTATAAAAGGCAATGAATTTGGATTCAAGTTAAAATACATCAAACCTTTGCCACCAAATACCTGTCCAACCAGTTCTACATCCTATTTCAATCAAAATAATCAATAAGTTAATGCTAGGTATTCCTTATATTTTGTGCCTTAAGAAAGGCAAAAGCTCTAATGGGGATGGCAAAAAGGGGTGTGGGGAAAGGAGGAGACAACATGTGAATAATTATGTGCAAACAAGATAAACAGAAAAAAATGGGAAAGAACAGAGGGAAGAGATTACCACATGAGGATTAGAAACAATAAAGTCCTACATATAATAATTTATTCATTTCAATATTCTGTCAGAGCAAATAACTGAAAACATAGGTAACATCAACTGGGAAATGGCTGGGACAAATATTATTATGATAGAATAGAAAAACATGGGAGGAGGGGTAGCTAGGTGGTGCAGTGGATAGAGCACCAGCGATAGTCAGGAGGATCCAGGTTCAAAAATAGTCTCCGACACTTAATACTTTCTAGCTGTGTGAGCCTGGGCAAGTCATTTAACCCCAATTGCCTCAGCAAAAAAAAAAAAAAAAAAAGGTAGGATTTGTATAAAATGATACATACTAAAATCAAGAAAAAAAAAACACACCTAAAACGAATATTTAGTGATAAAAACACTAATGATATGAAATTGCAATAAACTTTATTTTTAATGGTCATCCAAATGGATGGCTATGAATGTGGAATAAGACATACATTGTCAGTTGTGGCTCCTCTTGCTTGTAAAACCAAGCAAGCTTTGTTTTTTAATTATAAAGAAGGTTTCAGTGGGGAGAGTATAAGGGGAAATAATGATGATAAAAAAAAAGTAACAATTTTTAAAAGATGAGAAAAAAATTTTTTAAAGATCTGATTTTAATCACTAGTATTATTTTCAGGAAGGAGAAAAATATAGAACACTATTTCAGTTTCCCATGACATTTTCTAAACTTGGCCAAAAAACAGGTTCAAGGGAGGAAAAGATGAGCATAAACCCCCTTGGGATAAAAAAAGCCTATAAAAATTTTATTTTAGAATGAAAAGAATTTAAGTCAGTAAGTTCTAGGACTTCTTGGTCTCATGTTTAAAACATAACTTAACATGATTTCTCAAAGCAAAATTCACAAGATTGAAGGTAAATTTCAATTCATAGTAAATCAAACTTCCTACCAGATAGGAGTCTACTCTACTTATAACCATTTTAGGAACTAAGCCAGGGCCTAACCCTCAGAAACTTTTGAGGGTTCTGACAGCTTATATATCTACTGATTGGTAAAACAAATACATTCTAAGGGGAAGGGATGTTCCAAAACTGGGAGGGAGAGCAGAGAGAATGAAAGTAAGAATATGAAAGAATCATAAATCTAGGACAAAAAGGGAAGTGGCCCATCCAAGGCCAAGAATTAAGTTGCATAATAACCAGGATTTCAATCGTGTCCTGACTCCAAATCCAGCAATTCCTTTTACAGGTATCATGTTCTCATCAGCTCATCATGTTAGGAGACACCCAAGCTGTCTCCTAATCAATGAGCTTAGCTCACTCAAATATACTATAAAACAAAGTTTGCATTAATTGATACTCTAAAACTTCCCAACTACAAAATAAAGGAAGAAAAAGAAACTCATTTAAAAGAGAGGCAACATAATATAAAGGAGAAAGAGGAGTAGTCAAAGGAGAGAAAAGGTGGACTTGGAAGACCAGATATCCAAGTCCTTACTTTAACATTTACTAATGTAATTTTCAGGCAAATCACCTTGAACATGTAACTTGGAACACACACACACATACACACATCCTCCCTAATCTAGCATACCTCAACTTTCCCAATGCATTAATTTTTTTGGCTTCCACATTTTGTTCTTAAATTGGTTTGTACTGACCTTGCAGCTCACAAACATTTCCAGATTTTTTTCCCTACATTTTTTACTGCTATCCTACCTATCTCCCTGTAGTGACAGGAAGGCAGCTATTTTTTCCTTCATATTGCTAAACCTCTTCAAAAAAGAAGTCTATTGGTGATGTTTTCATTGCCATCTGGTTTCTAATCTGGTTGGAACCGTTATAAGTGTTAGAAATGTATTTAATCCTCAAAGAGGATTTATTTTACTTAGCCCTATATTCTACTCTAACTTCCTTATGCTTAATGATAACCACATCTCCCAGTCACCTGAAACTGACAGGTTATATTTGAGGTGCCATCTACCAAAATCTTGGTTCGTGGCTCCTTTTGCCTTTCACTTAACTTTAACTATATCAATTACCTAATTTTGTCTCTGACATCAAAAACAATACAAACATAATCCACTTTATTATTCACTCATTTCAGTTATGTCCAAATCTTCATGGCCCAATTTGGAATTTTCTTGGCAAAGATGATGGAGGTCTACTACATACCAATATCTTTCCTTAATTTCCTTGTGTTTCTGAATCTAAATTACTGATGGGACCCAAAACTTTAATGGTAAGAACTTTCTGGGTCTTCAGTTGCTATGTGGGATGAAGATGTGGGGGCCCAAAAACACAATGACCAAATTCTATTTTCTATAGTATTGTCTCCCAGGATGAAATCTAAGAAGCTGGGCTGGAAGCAGATCCATTCCTAGAGCTCGTGTTTACCTCTTCAACAGCAGCAGTTGGCTGGTAATGATGGTGATAAAGATGACCTCAACCACAAGAAACAAGATTTTTTACTCCTCTCAAGAACAGCTGTGCAGGCCAATGATATAGGGTCTAAAGGAACATTTGCTGTTCCCAGGACTCTGGAGGTTCATATCCTAGCTGTTGGGAGTTCAAGATCTTAAAGTGCTTTTTTCATTATGGTCTGAGAACAAGTGGTTGAGACTGAATCACTTGCCACAAGCCGTTAACCTAGACTAGGGCTTTCTGCCTTGTGCAAGGCAATTGTTGAGGATGCTTGTCCCTTCTCCATAGTAACCATTTCCCCAAATAGCTACAGAAACTGGGCTGGAAGCAGGATTCAGTAGTCTGGGGGGACTGGTATTGCCAGGGTTCTTGGGCTTCCTTGCTTATCTATATGATAAAGATAAAGATGAAGAGAGCCAGGTGCTAAATCTTCTACAGGAAAATATTCTGCAAGACACTCTGCTTTGTTTAAATCATTACATTATTTGAAATTTGTTCATCCAAGGTTGGTCTCTTCCTAAACATAACCTCATCCATTTTCCTAGCAGTTCAAAAGTCAAGTTTACTGCCCCATTATTTTCAATGGTGGTATCCTCTAGATATGGACATAGGAAATTCTCATATAGTCCTTTGACCAATGAGGGTCAAGAGCTACTAGAAACTAGTAAAATCTAGTCATTTATGGAATTTTCATAAGAAATTACTTAATATTTATTTTACTTAATATTTTAATTATTTCATATTTGGTTTTGGTTTTTCCTTCCCTCTATAGAAACTGAGTATGGAACAAGATTTTTTTTCTTTTTCCAATTTGAGACTGACTGAAGGAACATCCTTCAATATGTGACAAATACAGCAGGCGTATATACTTGCTGATTTGGGGGAGGGGAAGGAAGAATGGGAGGAACAATCATTTTTCCAATGAAAACATTCAACATACTCTAGATTCCTGGGCATTTTTAAGAAGAAAAATGACATTAATTAGGCATTCACTAGCTGAAGGTCTCTTTCAGATCCTTTACATGACTTTACATAAAAACTAAGAATCAATTTATTCAAAAATCAAAGAATAAACTATCAAATTTTGCAAAACAAGACTTTTAAGAAGGGGAGCAGGAAGGCAATTCCTTCACATTCTTATGTACTAAGATTGCTGGAACACACAATTCAAAAGGAAGGTTATTTTCAAAATATTTATTTTCTCCTTTCATTTTTTAGGCTTATAAATATAGGATTTAAATCATCATTTGCATCAGCTTTTTTAGCTCTACATTTCCAGGAGAATTTTTTTTAGATTTGTCAGTTGTGCATGGGCAGGGTACAACCAAGTAATTCTAATGATGAAAAAGAGTTCTCTAAAGAAAAATCATGATCATTGTTCTCCATCTGGTGGTATAATATTATATTGCAACCAAGGTTCGGCTTTCCTGTTCAATGTCACTTTGGGAAGCTCTCAGAATCACTACCTTAGCCTATACCCATTAATTTAGGATTTGATATCACATAATTTAGGCTTTACTGACACCTACTGGCTATGTGACTCTAAGCATACGACTCTACACAACTCACACATAAATGGTAGAGAAGATGCCTACCCCTCCATAGATAAAAGACCCTATACCAATGAAACCACAATGCCAGTTCCTGTCTCTTATTTCTTTGTGTATATTGTGGCCCCGGTGAGAAAGATGCAAATATCTCCTAGGGCTAGGAAAATGCAGTGGGGTTAGGTCCTTAATACACACTTATTGAATTAAATTAATTTGGAATTTTTCTTGTTTGTGAAGATTATGCAATATTGCAAATAATTTCTGAAAAACTCCAGTGCTACAAAATATCGATTATTCTGTGAATATATTCCCTCACTTACCAATCCCCTCTGATTCTAATTTTTCTAAATCCTATAATAAAAGGAACAACGAGCCTTCAAGGTTAAATCAGGTTTCAATGGCATAAGGAAAAATAGAATTCAATAATAGTCACAAGTGTTTTAGCACATAGTTACATGGCTTAATGAGCTTTTATTTAATAACTGGCTGAAGTGTTTGTAAATCGATAATGAAATGCAGATCAAAAAATAAAACGAAAAGTGCTAACATTTATTTGTAAAGCTCTGTTTTGCAAAGTGCTAACTCACTTATAACAACTTGGGCAGCTAAGTACCCCGCCTCAATCTCCAAAATAACAAAAACAAAAAAAATCCCCACCAAGTTTATACATATTATTATCCTCCTTTGACAGTTGAATAACTTTGCTCAGGGGTTCCTTGGTAGGAAATGCCTAAGGCCATATTTTCAACTCATTAGCTGCAGCAAGTCCTAATCTCTACCATTTCACACTGGTTCAGTGGACAGAATGCAAAGCTTGGAATAAGGAAAATCTGGGTTCAAATTCAACCCAAGACAATAGCTGTGCGATCCTGAGTAAATCATTTAACCTATTTACCTCAGTTTTCTCATCTATAAAATGTTTATAACACCTACCTTTCAGTTATTTTGAGGAGCAAATGAGATAATAATTGTAAAAAAGCATTTATTATAGTGTTTGGCACACAGTAAATAATGTAATGATGTTTTTCATCAAACTGGATTAAAAGGCTAGCAAAAATAAGTAGATTAACAATTTAGTTCTAATTTCTTAGAAAAATTTAAAGGCACAGAAACTGGGACTAAAGATTCTTAAGGTACCAAAAATGATACAGCATTAAAGAACAAGAGAGCTAACTCCCACAGAACTGGACTAGACAGTTATTATGCACATATATGCTACTGTTCTTTCAGACGAGAGAAAATTAACTTTTTTCTATGTCAAATTTCATGATTACATACTTCAATTCTTTCTTTTTAGTGAAGCAATTGGAATTAAGTACCCTGAATCACACAAGTAGAAAGGTGTCTGAAGCTGGATTTGAAGTCAGGCCCTCCTGACTCCAATTCATTTTAAAATACACTAGGATTCTAACCTGATGCGGGGAGAAGAGAATAAAGTAAAGAAGCATACCTGTGTAAAGTATTTTCCATCATGTTTCAAAACTTTCATTGAAAGATCAAGAATCAGTCTGAGAAATTCCCATGTAGAATCTAATGAAGAAAGGGGTTATAAAAAGCTTAGTTTTTTAGATTCTCATTAATTAAAATCAACAAAAATCTGACTCTTACAAAATTCCACAGGACCATAATAAACTTAAGTTATAAAATACTTTCAAGTAAATGGTTTTAAGGTTTCTCAATTTGTAGAAACAGTCACAAGAAAAAAAAAAAAATCAGCAACTCTAATTGGACCCACAATGTAATAAGCAGGGTCAGGAACCAAATCTCATAGAAAGACCCCAATCCTGGTTTTTTCACTACAGCATTCACTTTAACATTCTATGATTAAATATACAACTTCCAACATGATTTTTCCTAAAAAGATATGGATTACTTGCAAGTCAGTGGCTAATATCTCAAGTTTAATATTCTCTTGATATTCTTTTATTTTGATATGATTTTTTAATATTCTGATATTTTTCTGATACCTAAAAACCCTTTTACAATCTTACAATCTAACCACACTTTTATCAATTTCTACCTTATTAAATAAATATATATTACTCTGCTTCATATACATCTTATTATGATGGATCTTTTTTTTTTAATTTATTTAATAGCCTTTTATTTACAGGTTATATGCATGGATAACTTTACAGCGTTAACAATTTTCAAACCTCTTATTCCAATTTTTCACCTCTTACCCCCCACCCCCCTCCCCTAGATGGCAGGATGACCAGTAGATGTTAAGTACATTAAAATATAAATTAGATACACAATAAGTATACATGACCAAACCGTTATTTTGCTGTACAAAAAGAATCAGACTCTGAAATATTGTACAATTAGCTTGTGAAGGAAATCAAAAATGCAGGTGGGCATAAATATAGGGATTGGGAATTCAATGTAATGGTTTTTAGTCATCTCCCAGAGTTCTTTCTCTGGGCATAGCTGGTTCAGTTCATTACTGCTCCATTGGAAATGATTTGGTTGATCTCGTTGCTGAGAATGGCCAGGTCCATCAGAACTGGTCATATGATGGATCTTCTTGCTGATCCTCATACCCAATACTTCTTCTAAAGCCAGCACCTTTATACCAACTGTGCCTCAGGCCTGTAACTCTGGTCTCTTTATCCTGGGATACCTGGTAGTGCCGATTTCCTTCAGGGCTTAGCTCAAGTGATCCTTTCTACAGACTTTCATAGATCCGTACATGCTTCCCTCCAGATCCAGACCTGGAAATAAAAATTTCTAACCTATTACCTATCTTCCTACTAAAATTTGTTTGTTGAGGGCATATTTTATTTTTGCCTTTGTATGGAAAGTGTCTTTGTATGTGCACTGCCTAACACAGAAGGAGGTTAAAAACTATTTATGATATACAGAAAAATATATTTACTATAACATATACTTTTTATGTATGTATGTGTGTATGTATAGAGTACATTGTGTGTGCCTACATGTGTAACTACAAGTATACAAAATTTGTTTTATATATATATGTATATATATGAAATATGCTTCTAGAACTTATGTGCAAAATACTGTAAATGGATTTACATATATGTATATTATATATTGTGCTATGTGTAACTATTTCTATATCTAATATACATTTCCTATAGACATAAAAATTTCTATCTATAGAACCTTTGTGTCATGTTCTATGTGTGAAAATTTCTATGTGAAAAAATTTCTAACAATACTTCTATGGATCTATGATCTCATTGGTGTGCATATAGAGAACAACTAATTCCCATCTGTTCCTGAGATAAATTAACCCTGTCTTTCCCAAAGTTTTCTGTAAAAGATACCCTGCACATAAGACCTTTCTTTATTGGTATTAAGGACTTCATTGTTACTACTTCTCTATTACTATCAAAACACTCTCCATCTCTCAGACTTTCTTTCCTTCTTATTCTCCTAATTAGCCACGTCTTCATATCCAAGTCATGGCTGGCAAGATTCTGCAAACTAGCCCTACCACTTGCTTTTGTGTAGCTTGCACTACCTAAAAATGGTTTGCAATCATACAAAATTAGGCAACAAGCTGTGTACTATAGCAAATTTACACCAAAAATATAAACTCCTTCCATTAGTCTTTGGACTGCTTCCATTGAAATAGGGATGCTACCCAATTTGTAGCCATAAAGAACTATTGAGGAAATGCTAATATTTAAAACTCTTTGGAGTTTTTGGTATGGCCAAAGTGGTGCAATTTCCTAAAGGCAATCAATCTCACACTCTCTGTACATTCTCTATCTAGAATGCTTAGCTTGAGATATTTGTAGTGATAAAGTCATTTAAGAGGATGGTTTGGTCAAGTACTCAGCATGCTATGCTGAATTTATTAAGTGAGTAAGTATTACATTATTCTATGGCCTGATGAAATCAATGCAATATCAAGGTCACTGGATTTGGATAAAGAAGTCTGAATTTAAGTTCTAGCTTTGCTACTTGATAATTGTATGTCCTTAGACTGGGGGACACAGTCCCTGAGGTTCAGTAACCTCAGCTATGAGGTAGTTGGTCTAAATTATCTCTAAGGTTCCTCCCAACTCCAAACATTTGAAGAATCACACTTTTAAAAGAAATTCATCTTTTGGATTTTCCCTGTATTAGCTGTGTTTTGTACTAGACGACTTCCAACAAACTCCAAGGTTTATGCCTTGCTTGATATGTTAATATTTAAGAGAACAAAGCTATTTAAATACCTTAGGCTGACCTAAACACATACACATTATAAAAACACTGAAAAGAAACACACCCAAAAATGATTATTTCAACTAGAATCTTTAGGCCAGAATAAAATTCTAGCAAAGATTCCAATAAGTTATTTATACAAAAACAAAGCAGCTTGAATACTTATTTTTGCCAAAAGAACAGCTTAATATGCGCCTAAATGGAGAATGAATTTTAACAGGTACAATTCAAATACCAAGTTGAGCAGAATCAGCAAATAACTCTTAGTTGATTTCACTATTCTACCCAAAAACTGTTAGATAAAATTTAAAAAGTTTTATAACAAAGCTCATTTTTATATAAGAATTAGCAAAATTAAAACTTATTTGCCCTAAGAGACCAACTACATGCTTCTCGGCTACTTTAATTTTTCAGTGGTTGTATATTATGCCTATTTTTTAAATTTTATTTTGTTTTATTATTAAAGCTTTTTATTTTCAAAACATATGCATGGATAATTTTTCAACACTGATTCTTGCAAAACACTGTGTTCCAAATTTCTCCTCCCCTTCCCTACATGACAAATAATCCAATATACGTTTTTTAAAAAATGTGGAAATCCAATGTTTGTATACTTATTTACACAATTATGATACTGCACAAGAAAAATCAAAAAAGAAAAATGAGAAAGAAAATAAAATTCAAGCAAACAACAATGTTGTGATCTACCCTCAGTTCCCATAGTCCTCTCTCTGGGTATAGAAGATCACTGAAACTGGTATCATATTATGCCTATTTTAATAAAAATAGCACATTTCTCCAAACAGTATTGTTGAACTACAAAATGTCACAGAATATAGTCATAGAATATAGAAAAACCTTTAGCAAAAAAAAAAAAAAAAAAAAAAAAAAAAATCAATGGAATTCACCTTCTTCTGGAGATGTGGAGATTGGAACAGCTGTCAGATCATTAATCACATAATCAAACATTCTCCCTTCTTTGGCATACCTCTTCAATACTGGAATACAGTCTTCTATAAGAACCTGTAAAAGATTAAAAAAAAAAAAAAAAAAACTTTGGGTAAGCAAACACTTCTGTATTGCCACAATGCTGAATCAAAAACAAATATGACATTGACTGGATGGATTAGGAGACTTGATTTCCAGTGCCAACGAGAGGATGTGGACCCAACAACAGACAATATTTGCCTAAGAGCCAGCTGAACTAAGTTCAGAGAGGCTCACCATCTGCTTGGCTGCAGAGTAAATTAACTATGATAGACAGTTTCCCCAGATGTTTAAAAAGAGTGGGGGAAGGGGACTGGAGAAGGAAAGCAGAGAGCTATAGTGTTAGAGGAAGTATCCAACAAAATTCTATGATTTGAAACACTCGTGTAACCATAAATGAGTCATTTCAGTATGAAGTGTTTTCTCATCTGTAAAATAGGAATATACATACCCTTTGATCCAGCAGTGTTACTACTGGGATTATATCCCAAAGAGATTATAAAGAAGGGAAAGGGACCTGTATGTGCACGAATGTTTGTGGCAGCCCTTTTTGTAGTGGCTAGAAACTGGAAACTGAATGGATGTCCATCAGTTGGAGAATGGCTGAATAAATTGTGGTATATGAAAATTATGGAATATTACTGTTCTGTAAGAAATGACCAACAGGATGATTTCAGAAAGGCCTGAGAGACTTACACTAACTGATGCTGAGTGAAATGAGCAGGACCAGCAGATCATTATATACTTCAACAAAATACTAGATGATGACCAGTTCTGATGGATCAGGCCATCCTCAGCAACAAGATCAACCAAATCATTTCTAATGGAGCAGTAATGAACTGAACTAGCTATACCCAGAAAAAGAACTCTGGGAGATGACTAAAACCATTACATTGAATTCCCAATCCCTATATTTATGCACACCTGCATTTTTGATTTCCTTCACAAGCTAATTGTACAATAATTCAGAGTCTGATTCTTTTTGTACAGCAAAATAATGTTTTGGTCATGTATACTTATTATGTATCTAAGTTATATTTTAATATATTTAACATCTACTGGTCATCCTGCCATTTAGGGAGGGTGGGGGTAAGAGGTGAAAATTGGAACAAGAGGTTTGGCAATTGTTAATGCTGTAAAGTTACCCATGTATATATCCTGTAAATAAAAGGCTATTAAATTAAAAAAAAAAAAAAAAAAAAAAAAGGAATATACTTAGATCAAGGGTTTATTTTGAATAAGGCATTAAGATCCTTTAGTTTACCAAGTGTATATTATTTAACAGTCATGCTAAGCATCCAGATAATGTTTTATAACCTAAGAGATTGCAGGTCATACTAAATGGGGAAAAGAAAAAGGGAAAAAGAAAATTATCAAAGAAAACTGTTCTGATATATTAGAACCAGAGATTAAAACAGAAATTGAAAGAATTCACCAGTCACTAAGTGAAAAAGATGCCCAAAATGAAAACTCCCAGGAACATCACAGTCAAATCCCAGAGCTCATGATCAAGGAGAAAGTATCAAGCAGACAAAAAGAAACAATTTAAATATTGTTATCACATATGAGTTTGGCAGATTCCACATTAAAAGAACCAGAGGGCTTGGAACATACCAGAAAGCAAAGGAATTGGGATTACAACCAACAATCACCTACAGAGAAAAAAATGAATGTAATCTTTCCAGGGGAGGGGAAAATGGATATTTAAGCTGAATAAAAAAATTTGACCTCCAAATACCAAGAATCAAGGGAAACAAACATGAAAAGGGGAAAGAAAAAAAAAAAAATAAGGGAAACTTATTAAGTTAAACTTTGTATTTCTATATGGCAAAATAATATTTAACATAATTAGAAATATATGTAGATAGGGTATTTATATAAGGTGAACTTGATGAGATGATATCCCAAAATAAAGAGATGAGAAAGTAAACTGCACTGGAAGAAGGAGGGGGGGGAGGGGAAGAGTGAATAAGAGAAATTATCTCAAGAAAGCTATTATAATGTTAGAAAGGGAGAGAGTAATTGGCAAACAAAGCTTAAAACCTTACTTTCAACGTTGACTCAGAAAGGGAATAACATACACACTCAGTTAAATATAGAAATCTATCTTGCCCATAAAAAAGTTAGAGAAAAGGAAAGGGAGGGCATATTGGGGTAAGCTGTGATCAGAAGGAAAACATGTTCATACAGAAAACAGCATATTGTTTATTGAATATGAACAATAATGAGTGACTATTCTCAGCTATACAATGATCCGAGACAATCCCAAAGGACTAAAGATGAAGGATACTATCTACTTCTAGAGGAAGAATTGATATTGTTTGAATACAGATTGAAAATTTTTTTTCTTTTTAGTTTGGTTTTTTTATTTGAGATTTCCTGTACAAAATGAATGTGAAAATGTCTTACAATTTTACAATAAAAATATTAAAAAAAAAAAGTGTAAGAAAAATTTCCCCAATTAAAAAAAATTTACAGATTACAAAGGTGCCCAACTATATTGGTAGAAGGGATTTACTGTCCTAAGAATTTCTTAAACCAATGAAATCAAATTCATTCCCTATTCTTACTTTTTCTGAACCATTTCCCAAGTATTAAGTAATTTCTTATTACATACTGCCTTTAATACAATTATCTTCACAGTCTCAATATTATTTTTCTTTACTATTCTGTAATTTACTTTTTAACTTTAATAGAAACGTATTTTACCTCCTTATCAAAACTCTTATGCAAAAACAACAGATCGAATCCTTAGTTTTGTCAGAATAACTAGTTATGATTAAATGGAATACAAATTTTAACAGGTAGGGCCAAATTTCATGTTGGTTATGTTCAAAAAAAAAAAAGTCTCAATTTGCATTTTGAATCCTGCATTTCTCTGTCAGAAGTTGGAGAGCATGCTTCATTGTGACTCCAATGGAAGCATGGTTGGTGGGTTACTGGGTGGTTTAGGTCATCTCCCAAAACTGTCTTTATAACATTGTTACTGTATACATTGTTCTGGTTCTGCTCATTTCATTCTGTCTCAATTCTAATAAATTTTCTCTCTGAAATCATTCTTATGGCACCACAGTATTTGGTTTTGATCCACTTTTGACAATGATGGTTTGAGGAACAGCATCAAAATAGTTTTAATTTTCATTTCTCTTAAAAAAATATATATATATATGTGCATGCATTTTTTTAAGTAACGTAGTTTGGAGGGCAATGAAGACTATAAAATGTAGTCTTCATTGCCCTCCAAACTACATTACTGGAGATCATCTAAGAGAAAAAGCACTAAAATAAAGACTGGGAAAAAGCTTTCAGAAGGCAAGATTTTTAAACTCAGACTTAAAAACCCTAATACTATAAAGGTTATTATGTAAGCAATCCTTTTTAGCTACTTATGACTACTTGCTTGTATTTTTTCCATGTTTGTATTTCAAAATTGTTACTTACAAAACTCTTTTCATAAAATTCATGTATTTTATTTAAGTTGCATTTTTTGTGCCCTTTATTACTTTCCCATTGAAATATCATATTCCAAGCTCTCTCCACATTTAAAATAACGGCTAGATCTCGACAGTCTTTCTGGATTTTTGACTGGGGGAAAGAGGGGGAAAGGAGTGTGTATGAATTATTGCTATAATTTAACTGAGACTTTTTCTTTTGGGGGTTTGCTTCGGGAAGTGATGATAGATTCTATTGTCATCCTGCCTTTGATCCTCTGGTTCAGATATATGAAAAGGTTAGTTTTATGGTTTCTGGGCGCTTTTATGTTTTTCAGATTGTCCAATGATCCTTTTTTTTTTCTTTTGCTGAGGCAATTAGAGTTGATTTGCCTAGAGTAACACAGCTAGGAAGTGTTAAGTGTCAGATTTGTTGAGGACAAATTTGAACTCAGCTCCTCCCGATTTCAAGGCTGATGCTCTATCTACTGCGCCACTTAGCTGCTCCAGTCCAATGGTTTTTAAATCATTTCTCCTTGACCTAATTTCTGTCAGTTGTTTCTGATAAGATGTCTCACATTTTCCATGATTATTTTTTAAATGTTTCTTGTTATTATTTTGTAGCAACATCATGTGGTCCATTCTAATTTTCAACAAGTCTGGTGCCTGAATAAAGTTTTATACCTCATGTTAAACTTCATTCTAAGTCTTTTCCTCCATAGTTTTTGTTTGTTTTTTAACAATTATTTTTTTGTGTGTGCATTTATTTCACTTATTAAAACCATTTAAAACACTTATTTCTTCTAGGAATTCTAGCTGAACTTGTGTCCAAGCTGAAACTGTTAACAACTCTTTACAGTGGGATTCCTCCACTAAACTCCTACTTTGGAATTTGCACTGGGACCAGGCTCTGCATACAACTGGAGTAAGCATCTGACCTAATGCTTTTAGTCTTGTCTTCCTTTGGGTCCAACGAAGAATCTCAGGTTGGAGCCATGCAACTTTTTGGTACATCTATAGCTTCCAAGCTCCTGACCTGTTCTGAGCAATACAACTGTGGGGTTGTTCAGCGAGCTAGCTGTTTTACAAGCTGGCCTTTCCTTTGAGCTGAGGCACCTGATCCTCAGAACCACTCAACATTCAGAGTTACACTTCCTAATACTCAGGCCTGTGCCTGCCCCAGGCTCAGTCTGTTCCTTGCCCTGAACTACCACTTCCAGACACAAGTCTGCTTTACAATCCATGCCAAATTCTGGTATATGACTAATCTATTCTTTTTTTTTTTTAGTATCAGGCCCTATTTTTCATTCTCCAGTCTAAAAAGCTCTGCATGGTGACCTCTTGATATAGTTAATACAAGTCTCACTCTTCATTCAGTGCGTAACAGAGCTTTGTACTATAATAAAATAATCTCACTGTTTATTATGACAGGGTCCTACCAAATGTATATAAAACATGAGGCTAACATTTTAAGCCCTCTGTATTTAAGGTTTGTAGTTTACTGAATATTCATCCCATTCAACAGTTATTTATTAGTAATATTGTAATAGGCACTAAGGAAAGATACAAAGAAAATTTAGATATAGCTCCAGCACCTAAAGAATTTATAGAGCCAAGGGGGGGTTTATAATCTCTAGTGTGTAAAACAGAAAGAGCACAAAGTAATATATAAAGTCTAACATTCTATGTCACTCCCCTCAAATTATCCTGGACTTTCTTATTTATAGTGTGTAAAACAGAAAGAGCACAAAGTAATATATAAAGTCTAACAACATTCTATGTCACTCCCCTCAAATTATCCTGGACTTTCGTATTTCTATGTATGTGCTGTCTTCTCTAACACAACTCTTTAAGGGCAGAATTTGTTTTTCCATTTTTGCTTCCTCACTACTTAAGTACTACACAGTAAGTACTTCACAAATACGTTTACTGATGGCACAGCAATTTTTATAGTGCCTTGTCTCCATGTGGACAAAAGTCATACAAATGATTTTACACCTCCTCCAGTGTATACAACTGTACACACTGCACTGTGGTGGGCACTGGAGTTGACACTTACTGCTTACTGGTCACCACTGCCTGCATTGATTGTTAATAATTTTTTTAATTCTCTTCAGTGTCCAGAAAGTAGTAGTATCTCATTTCCCATTTATCAAGTACCAATTTAAAGAAACACTAATATTTGTATAGCTTGTTTATAATTTATTTTACCAATGATATTATACACTATTAATGAGCAGCTATAAAACATTTGTGGTATTAGCAGTAAAAACATCACAAATACAAACAATCCTAATGTAGCTTCAGAAAGCTACATGGAAAGAATGGAAGCTATGTCCTCCTGAGTACAAAAGTGGTTTGATTCTTACTAGCTGTGTGACCCTGACCAAGGCACTTATTCCTGTTTGTCTCAGTTTCTTCTTCTGAAAATTGAGATGAAGAAGGAAATGGTCATCCATCATTCCAGTATCTTTACTAAAAAAATCCTCAAATAGGGTCACAAAATGGAACATGACTGAAAAATAACTAAACAATAACAAACATTGCTTTTAACATTTAAGGTGAACAGCAAAAGGATTACCTGATAGCATTCTCCTTTAAGATTGTCTAAGACATCTCCACATGTTTTACGCATGTATTTCTTACACCCGTCAATCACCATTTGGTCAATGTTTGGAACTTGTTAAGGAACATGAAAATTCTTCTGTTAATAATCATTAGTTAACTGATTTTTAAACAGTAAAACATTTGAAAGAAATTTTAAGATAAAGTTCTTATAAAGCACAAGTTTAGTATCATGATCCAGATATATTTCAAAAACCTTATTTTTCCTTCCAGAAAAAGATGATTATTTGGGAGGGAAGAAAAAGAAGAGGGAAATTAGCTGTCAAGAGAGACAAAGCTTTTTATTTTGCACCAAGGACATTCAAAAGAACAAAGATTTCTTCCTGTAAATTCCCTATGGGTTCTGGCAGGCCATTACAACGATTACAGGAGACAAAGAGGCATCCTGCCAAAGACTGTTCATGTTTGCTGCCCTTGGGTAGATTATTCTTGACAATATGAGAGACAGGGAGATAGCCTACTTGTTGGTTATAGCAACAACCAAAAAAAAAAAAAAGGAAAAGAAAAAATAGGCTAATAGAATTAAGCTACAATGTTAGGATGTCTTTATTTTTTTAAGCCTAGTTTTTAATGATTGCTACACCTTCCTAAGGGTTCTTAAACTTTTATGTTTCATGGAAACGCATCATATATTTGGCATTCTGGTAAAGTCAAAGGACTCCTCAAATTAATGTTTTTAAATGCATAAAAATATAGTGATTTGCAGAGGAAACAAATAATACTGAAATAATCAAAAAAAATTTTTTTAAGTTGAAAGACCATAGGTTAAAAACTCCTGCCTTAGTCAAAAAAGGAAAATGCACAGAGGCAAAAGGTTAAGAAAAAATAAAGACACTATAACTTGACTCATTTAAAAAGGATATCTCTACCATAGTGACCATCTTTGGTTTCAACTTGACTATTTCATATAATATACCCCCATCTCCACCGCCCAGAATCAGCACTTCTTTGTCAGTATAATCTTCTTTCCCACTGCCCATTATGGCTTGTGTATATGCCAAGTCACTCTCTGCCAAATCTAGGAATCAGAAAATACAAACAGAAAGATGGTTAGGCATTTTGATCTTATCAAAATTCAGTTACAGCTTACCTACACTGAATGTTTTATACAAGTCTTAGAATCTAGAATTAAAAGCAAAACTATTTAATCTGCTTTCCTATCACTGTAATCCCCAAGACTTTATTTTCCCTTAACAATAATTATTTCTAAAAATATCAATTTATTCTGTGGATTGCCCAGAGAGGAAAGTTCATCTCTCTGCAGTTTAGCAATGATGATTCAAGTACAATCAGGCCACTGATATGTGGAGTTACAACTATATTAGTATTCATAAGCACTTACTTTGTACTAAGGAATGAGAAATAATGTAAATAAGAAAGTAAGATAATCAAAGGCGAAAATAAGACACACAAGAGAATTCTGAGTGAATTCTGCCAAATGAAATAAGGCTTAGTCAATCAGATACAATACACCTCTTTGAAGTCATTTTCAATTAATAAAAAATTATGCTACTGAGCAATTTTGATAGTACAGGGACTTTTCTATCAGAAGAGTTTCAGATGCAAAGTGATTAATTCAGCTCCCTCTTATTTTATTCACCATTTCATTTAGTTAAAAGTAAAAACTATTTTTTTTAAAATGTCCGTATTTGAAAACATGAAAGCATGATAGAAATGCTAGCTGTTACTCTATTATCATTCTACAAAAGAACAATAAATGAGAACTGACCAGAAAAACAGGAAATCTTTTATGAACCGAGAGAATAAATAACATCCAAGATAAATGAGACAAGACAAAATAGGTCAAAAACCATTATTAACAATGAAAACAGATTGTTGACAATGGAACAAACTGACTTCTTGGCAAAAAGGTGGTAATATTATACATTCTGCATATTGCAGCCAACATTATTGATTGATTTTGCCTACTTTTTTTTTTGTTATTCTCTTATAGAATGTCAATGTACAAAAAGGGCAAATTGTTGAGAGATGAATGTAATAAATCAAATGTAGAAAGTAAATGTAGGGGGCAGCAGTAGATAGAGCACCAACCCTGAAGTCATGAGAACCTGAGTTCAAATATGGCCTCAGACACTTAACACTTCCTAGCTGTGTGGCCCTGGGCAGGTCACTTAACCCCAGTTGCCTCAGCAAAAAAAAATAATAATAATAATAATGAATGTAGAAATCAAAATGCACTTATACCACATTTTTAAAAATATATGTACACCCTTACACCAAATATCTTGATTTTTTAAAACCTGAATGATGACATGAAGATTAAAAGGCTTCCATTCTAAAATACTAAAATATTTAAGTTAGCTACATGAAAAGTTTTGTTACAATTGTAACATTCTGAAGGCAAATTTGAATACAGTTCTAGGAATTCCAAAATATGAAAGGACCATTTCAGCCAGTTTTGATTGAGGGGGGAAATTACTTACTGACATCCCCACTGAGGATAAGGATATTTCCAAACTGCTTTGAATGCAGAATTTTAATGTTCTGATAAGGTGAATCTTCATCATATACAACTTCATCTATGTCATATTCCACCAACCGTCCATCAGCCGTAGGCCAATACTTATCGATCTTGCCGCCTCGTACAAGAGCTGGTAATCTGAAGAAACAAATATAATCCTTCAGTTTCTGTTTATAAGTCATGTCTGTTCCATCTTCCCGTTCTACAACCAGGAAATGGTCAAAGGATTCCAAATAGCAAATGGTCACATTTTCTAAAGTTCTTAAGAACTAAATCTTGATTAGATTATGAGATAATGACTAGGAGTAAACACACACACATACACACACACAATCTCTCTTTCACATAACCACATACACACAAAAACTAATTCCCAGAGGGATAGACAGAACTTATTTTTGAAAATATATGACATGTATACTTATTGTGTATCTAATTTATATTTTAATGTATTTAACATCTACTGGTCATCCTGCCATCTAGGGAGGGTGGGGTTAAGAGGTGAAAAATTGGAACAAGAGGTTTGGCAATTGTTAATGCTGTAAAGTTACCCATGCATATAACCTGTAAATAAAAGGCTATTAAAAAAAAATATATATATATATATATATATATATATATATATATATATATATATATGTCAAAAGCAATGTTTACAAAAAGTAACAGAAACTGCATTTTATGTGGAGTACCTTTTTATAAAAAGCTATCTGCTTAAATGCTTCAATATAGTCCTAAAATCATAGATTTAGGTGGATGACTCTGAATTCTCAAAAGATTCTATCAATGGAACACATGTATATTCCATTCAAACTAAAAAGATCTTTCAATATGGCTCCAGCCATCATATAATAATAGATATAGGGCTGGAAGGAATCCCAGGAAGCCATCTAGTCTACTTCTCTCAGTTTACAGTAAAAAATAAATTGAATTCAAAAGGGAATAAAGTAAGCTATCTTGAATTACATGTCATCTGAGGAACTTATTTAAAAATTCAAGGAAGTTCACACTAGAATTTTGGCCATAACCGCCCATATATACATCACATTTGTTAAGATGTTTATGTATTACAAGTGGAGCAATACACATGCCCAAGTAATTTAGACATTAATATATTTAACACAATCAAAGTGAAGTTTTATACTTGAGGGATTCAGATATTAAAATGATGAGTAATAGCTAAAAACCTAAAATTCTTAATGCCACAAATACTATTAGAATTAGAAAAACTGGTTGACTCTAAACTTATGAACTTAAAAGCACCAATCCTGGAGGCAGGAAGACTATAACCTCAGATGTTTACTAACTGTGTGATACTGGGCAAGTATTGTTGCTATTGTTGTTGAATCATGTGGCTTGTCATACCATTCAGGATTTTCTTGACAGATACTGGAATGGTTTACCATTTCTATCTCATTTTTTAAAATGAGGAAACTGAGGCAGGCAGCATCATGACTTGCCCAAGGTCACACAGCTAGCAAATATCTCTGAGATTTGAACTTAGTTTGAATTAGCATTCCTGACTTCAGGCCCATGACTTTACACACTGCACCACCTAACTGCCCCTGTCTAAGGATGCTACAGAATTTCTATTTCCCTCAGTTTCTTCAACTATGTAACAAGAATAACTTCTACCTTTGAAGGCTGTGTGTGGACCAAAGTTAAAATCTGTAAAATGTATGTCAGAGTCCCTGGCACACATTAGGCCCTTAATGATTGCTTATTGTCCAGGGTCACAAAGTGAATAAGTATATCAGACAAAATTTGAACTCTTCCCAATTATCGAGCAAGTCTGACTTTCCACTGCTCCACCTAGGTGATAGCATATAACTTTCTGATAATTCATAAGATGGAAGACATGGTTCAGTAGTCGGATTTGATCCAAAGATGCTTAGAACTAATAGTGAACTATTTTTCTTTTGCTCCACACACTTGAGGGCACTTACATTATGTTAATGCATATTTTCTGTCTTAGTGTCGCTATGGAATAACAACCCTAGATTAGAGTGTTCATAAATGGGATTTTCTATTTTCTATGATCTAATAAAGGGACCCTTTATTACCTATCCTTGGAAACATCTTAAAGTGATCCTGAGCCAGATTTTTACAAAGTCATAGACATTGTAAAATCTATTGTTTCTTATTAGCACCTACTGAGGGACATCAGGACTTGTTTTTGTATTTAAGGATATAAGCTTTCCAAAGAGATCTACACAGACTGATCAGTTAATCCTAAAACTACAAGGGAAAAAAATGAAAAATATCTTTTAGCATATATGGAAAATTTTAGAAGAGGAAATAGCCACAAAAAGGGGCTCAAAGTAAACACAGGTTCTATTGGGTTCTGATTTATTTTGATAAAAAGATCTAGTGGCTAGAAAAGTGGTCCGGAAATGAACATAAGCTGTTAATTGAGCATTTAGTTATTTGGAAATGAGAGTCACTGGAGTAGATATAAAAGTAAGCCAAGTAAAGATATGATATCCTAGTCTTAAGGAGCAACAAATCTTAAGGAGTAACAAATCTTAAAGTAACAAAACAAGTCTTAAGGAGTAACAAATACTTTTACTACTTTAACTCTCACTTCTTATTTTTAAAATAACAACTTTCAAGCTTTCTCACTGAAAAGAAGTTTCAGAGAGAATGTTTACAAATCTCCCTTTAAAAGAAAATTGTATTTCTAATCCATTTTCTCCAAACACTCCTCTAAAACTCCAATTTTTTCTATTTCTTTTCAAGCTTTAAGACTTGTTAATTCTTATGAACAACTCATATTTCTAAATTGTGTAATTATGATTTAGACTGCCTCTTAGCCTCATTATCTTAGGAAAGAATGAGATAGTTTTGACAAATGAACAATGGCTCTAAAGTATTCTTTTTTTAAAATGGCCTGACTTACCAAATAAATCATTTTGTGTAGACACACAATGACTATAGAAATCTAGTGTTTGATAAATCCAAAGACCCCAGCTTCTGAGACAAGAACTCAATAAGACAAGAACTTTTGACAAAAATTGCTGGGAAAATTGCAATAGTATGCCAGAAACTAGGCACTGACCAACACCTAACTCGTTTATCAAGATAAGGTCGAAATGGTTTCATGATGTAGACATAAAGAGTGATGCTGTAAACAAATGAGAAGAACAAAAAATAGTCTACCTCTCGGATCTATAGAGAAGGAAGAAATTTATGGCCAAAAAAGAACTAGAGTACATTATGAAATACTCAGGATAATATTAAGTTAAATGATTACTATATACAAAGTAAAATGGATAGTTTATTTTATACAAGTTAAAATGGATAGTTTTTGTACTAACAAAATTAATGCAAGATTATGAAGGGACAGAAAACTAGGTAAGAAATCCAAGGGTTTTGATAAAAGCCTCATTTCTAAAATACATAGAGACTCTAAAAGAATTCTCAATTCCAATCTAAAAGAATATAAGCCATTCTCCAATTGATAAATCTCTCCAAAAGATATGAACAATTTTCAGACAAACTAAAGCCATTCCTAGTCACATGAAAAAATGCTCTAAATCACTATTGACTAAAGAAATGCAATAAGACACCTTTGAGGTACCACTATACTCAGATTGGCTAAGAGGACAGGAAAAAGATATATAGATATAGATATATATTAAAGATATACATATTATAAAGATAAATATTAAAGGGGTGTGGGAAAACCAAGAGACTAATATATTGTGAGTGGAGTTGGGAGCTGATCCAGCCATTCTGGGATAATATGGAACTATGCCCAAAAGGGTTATCAAACTGTGCATATCCTTTGATCCAACAGTGTTTCTAATAGACTTGTATCCCAAAGAGATCATAAAGGAGGGAAAGGGACCCACATATGCAAAAATGCTTATGGCAGCCCTTTTTGTAGTGACAAGGAACTAGAGTTGAGACCCATTAGCTAGAGAACGGCTGGATAAGTTATGGTATATGAATATTACTGTTCTTTAAGAAATTATCAAAAGGATGATTTCAGAAAGGCCTGGAGAGATTCACATGAACTGATGCCAAGTGAAATGAGCAGAACCAAGAGAACATTGTACATGGCAACAAGATTATGTGATGATCAACTGTGATGGATTTGGCTCTTTTCAATAAATATCAAGGCGATTTCAGGCCAATTCCAAATTGTGATTTGCATCAAAAAAAGAGGGCTATGGGGACTGAATGGGGAATCACAACATAGTATTTTCACCTTTTTTGTTGTTGCAAGCTTACTTTTTGTTTTCTTATTTTTTTTTTCTTTTCTGATCGATTTTCTTATGCAGCACAATAAATATGGAAATATGTATAGAAGAATTGTACATGTTTAACATATTGAATAACTTGCTAAGGGATGGAGTGAGGAAAGGAAGAAAAATTCAGAACACAAGGTTTTACAAGGGTGAAAGTTTAAAGTATCTTTAAATATATTTTGAAAATAAAAAGCTATTTTTTTAAAAAACCTAATTACTTTGGGAAGAGAAAATCTGTTTAATATGTACAAAGTCAGAGAAAATCTCTTTATAAATAATTTATGAACAGAAACCCTCGAATCTCTAATTGGAGAATCCATCAATGCCTTGATAGCAGCACTTACGGATTAGAAACTCAATCATAAAGTTTTAACGAGAGTTAAATCTAAAAATCTAGATCCTCTGATTACATATTCAATGCTTTATAACCCCTGGCCTTGAGAAATTAAAAATCAAGTCAACAAACATTTACTAAGCACCTACAATATTCTAAGAATTCTGTTAAGGTAAAAACTTTTTTTACTGAGATTTCTTTTTATTCCAATTAGAATGTGAACTGATTTTTCCCTCTTTTTTTTTTTTTTTTTTTTTTTTATTCCTACAGGCAGTGCCTGCTATATAATAAACATTTAATCAACATAAATTCCTGGTAACATCCAAAAAGGTCAAACCTAAAAACTAAGCTCTGGACCTCATAGCATTATCTACTATTTCCTGTCTACTTGAACAATCTGGGTTCGTTTCTACATCTTGGGTAGATCATGTCTGGATATAATACAAAAAAAGAATAAAACAATATTCAAACAGACTCAAGACTCACCGTTTTAATCTTGCAATACTGCCCTCACAGAGTTCTTTCATTCTTTCTTCTAATTTGTTTAATAGCTACAAAAAAGAAAAAAAGGAACTTATTGTACAGGCAGCTTGATATGTTGTCAACTGGCAAACAAGCTATCAAAATAGCCTTTATTTCCACAGCATGACAACAGACTTATCTGGGCTTATATGAAATTAGGACAAATTTCCCACTCCAACCAAAAGGAAAAAAAAGTCCAAATACCTAGGCTTGTTGACAGAAATCTAAGTTATGAATTCAGAAAGGGATTATGACTATTCAGAAACTAGAATCCTGAGTCAATTCAGCACTATGCCCAACCCAACCCAGTTCTCTGCCTCTCCTTATTCCTGAAATAGATTAAACTTCAGGTAACTGCAGTCAATGTTTAAGGAGAGAGAGGAAGATTAAAGGGAAATATTCAGATTTTCACCTTTCCTTCTGTGTCCTCAAAAATCAAAGACTAAAAACAACTATTAAAAAAAATTTTAAAGAGGGAGGCGGAAGAACAATCTGTCTATAAGTCCTAGATCATCACTGGCAGAAAACAATTTTCAGTAAACTACAGATGAATAGAAAATAAATTTTAACATAGGATCTAGAAACTCAAACCAAAAGAAAAGGCAAAAAGCAGATAGCATTTAAGTTATAGCAAGAAATACCTACATTGTCAATTTCTTCTCTTCCTTTCAAATCATTGTTGTAACTTTGTACATCCATCAACACTAATCCATGTGGGTAAATTCTCAGACTGGCGAAACTAAAAGAAAAATTTCAAACTTTAATGTTTGGTATTTAAGTATGGCATAAAGTAGAAATGGATTGTAATTTCTGTGAAATGAAATTTTTTGCTTCTTAAAAAATGCATCAATATCCAAATGCCGTCAATTTATGTGTTCTCTCAGCTAGTCTTTTCCTTAAAATAGGAAATCTACTTTAAATTTCTCCTAAAGGGAAGGCTAAGATAGATGTGGGGTTCTTCTCTGAGTACTTTTAAGTCTTAAATACGACAAGATTATCATTTTTGGTATGTACAGGAAGACCAATGGGGGGAAAAAACACTGAAATGTGTAATGGACAGACAAGACACATTACATTTAAATTTTCAAGGGTTTAACTATCTAAGTAGAACCAAAAGAACATTGTACACAGCAACAAGATTATGTGATGATCTACTGTGACATACTTGGCTCTTTTCAACAATGAAGTGATTGATGCAGGACAATTCCCATATACTTGTGATAAAGAGAGCCATCTGCATCCAGAGACAGGACTATGGAGACCGAGTGTGGATCACAAAATATATTCACCTTTTTTGTTGTTGTTTAGTTTTTTTCTCATTTTTTCCTTTTCGATCTGATTTTTCTTGTGCAGCATGACAAATGTGGAAATATATTTAGAAGAATTGCACATGTTTAACCTATATTGAATTACTTGCTATCTAGAAGAGAGGGGAGGTGAGGAAGGAAGAAAAATACCAAACAAGGTTTTGCAAGGGTGAATGGTATATTTTGCATGTATTTTGAGAAATAAAAAGCTATTATAAAAATAAAAGTTTTAACTATCCATTTCAGGTATAGAAGAAAAACTGAGGAATGTGTACTAATAGTTTAGGAGTACTTAAAGATTTGGAGGGCACATTTAAGGCCTCTGCATCACAAAGGGGTGGTAACAGGAAAGCAAAAACACAGCCCCTGTGATGTATTTACATGCCTATTTTCTGACTGGCTAGGCAACATTTTACTCCAATTTGTATGTGTCCATAAATATACAAATATAGACACAGACAAATATAAATAGATGGGCATACAAGCAGGGACCCTGACAACATAAATGAAAAGAACAAAGTATAAAAATGAATACTATATGTAATACCAGCTAATGAGCTTGAGTTTAAGAAATGTTTTCCCGATACATTCTCTGCCTGGGACAGGAAGATCATAGGCAAAAAGTTAGGATCAGTTAAGTGCTGGTTAGTTTTGCTGGAATGATTTTTTTTCTTCTTCCTTCATCATTAAAAGGGATGACTCACTGGATGGTGGCAGAATATCTAGAATATCTGATATTTGAAATAAAGGGGGAAGAAGATTTTTTACTAATGCTAAATCTTTCTAATCCTTCCTTCAATAAAACGGATTTCAACAGTATGTTTTCTTCATATTTCTTCTTTCACTATTCCCACCAATCATTTACTTCCTTTTGTGCATCTTCAATTTCTTCTTCACGACTCAATTACAGAAGTACCAAATTAATTGTTTTGTTTGAAAAAAATCAGGGAAGGCTTCATGGATCACATAATATTTAAATTGGATTTGAATGTAGAAACAACTCAAAAAAGGTTAAACATTTTAGTCACCGTCTCAGCAAAGGGAAACAGAGATAGCAAAGGGTAATATTCCAAGGATAAAAAGTATGAGTTTGGCTAGAGTGTGTACAAAAGGGAGTGGCATGATACGGTTGGAATGGGAGGCTGGTGCCAGGTTGTGAAAAGCCTTAACTGCCAAGCAAGGGAGACTGAATTTTATTCAAGAAGGAAAAAAAAATTGTCAGATCAGATTCGAGAAAAGAAAAAAGAAAAAGTCCTTCAAGAAGAAACTGAAATCCAGATTCATTAAATATGGCTTGCCCAAAGTCATACAAAACAAGTTTAAGAGAACAAATCCCATTCACTATACCTTGCTATCTCTTAGGAGTTAGAAGAATAATGTTATGAGAAAGAAAAACAAAGGAAACAGATTAGATCAATTGAGGTGGGTAGAAATCAAAGCCTGCATCAGAGTGTTAATAGATACTATAGGAAAAAACATCTTTCCTTTTTTGTGAATCTTGGAGTCTATCTGGCCCAGTCTCAAACACTGCAGGGTGTCTTTGCTGATGAAAAAAAAAAAAAAAAAAATACATGATATCCTTTCATGTCTTTTGGGAAAAAATATATGCTGTTTAATGTATATTGGACTGCTTGCTGTCTTGAGGAGGAGGGGGAGAAGAAAAATTTGGAACAAAGTTTTGCAAAGGTAAATGGTAAAAACTATATTTGCATGTATTTGGAAAAATAATGTTTTTTAAAAAAGAAAAATTTTTGGACATGGCCATTATGTTAATTTGTTTGGCTTGACCACACTTCCGTTTCAGTATTTTTTTCCTGTCAATTTTGAAAGGAAGAGATAAAGTGGTCAACAATGGTGAACTGCTGCCCTAAAAGGAGAGATCACTAAAACTCTTAAGTATCTAGAGAACACAAAAAAAGCACAAACAAGTTATGTGTAGATTTATTCTTTTCTCTAAAAGACAAAAGATGTTTTTAAGTCCAAAATATTTTTTAAAAAGATCTTTATTTACCTGCCATTTTTGTTAATGTAGGTTGCTAAATATCCATGTTCTTCCCAAGAATGAATTGTTTCTGTCATTGCTTGCTCTTCAAAAACAGACTGTAGACCTTTAAGAATGGCATCTCCATCAGCTGTAAGAAAAAAAGAGGCAAGGGAAACAAGGTTAAAGAGAAAACAAACAAAAAAAAGGTCATGATCAACTAAGAAACTTCAATATTTCACTCATAACTTACATTGAAAGAGAGACACTAATACCTGGTAGATGAAGCTATGAATTAAACCAACCAACCAATCTAAAAACTCATTTATGCTGTGACACACATCCTTTTTGCCCCAAAAAACCTACCTATGCACACATGAAATCAAAGACAGAAAGGAGATGAATTTCTATTTTATAACACTGATATATATATTCAACAGTTTTACCTAAGACATTTATTTTTTACTTTATATAAAATAACTTGATGTAAAGAATATAATGAGTTACTTTCAAAATTTTGTAACTTTGAAATTTAGTTTTATGATGGCGTTAAATCCACAGTAAAAACAGTATTTGAAGCAGTTCTTTTGTTGGAGCAAAGAGCTGGAAACAAAGCAGATGCACAATGATTAGGGAATAACAAAAAATGTAGCTCACAAATAATGGAAAATTACTAGGCTATAAGAATGAATAAAGAAGCAAGGGAAGAAATGTTTAGGGATTCGAAGGAAAGCACACAGAAGCAGAAAAACCACATACATAAACAATTACTATTACAATGAAAATGAAAAAACAACAAAGAAAACCTAATTATAATGACCAAGTTAGGTTGAGTTGAGATTGTATATATTCGCCTGTCTTTTTCAGGAATGGGGAACTACAGATGTACAACAATATACATACTATCTTACTTTATTGCCACCCTCGGGGCACACAAGCTAGTCTAGCTGAAGTACCAGAAGCACTCTGAAATATAGATGAGATGGCATGCCAGTTAAAAACCACCTTGCCCAACCACCACTTTTCCTTAGGACCCAGTAAAGTTAATGGTTTTAAATGTATGAAATACATAAAATAAAAAAGAAAACCAATTACATTGATATAGTTATCAAAATATTTTTTAAAACAAGTCAACAAAATCCAGGTTGAGAACCCTATTATATAAATGCACAGAAAGAATAAAAAAGAAATTCTTGAAAGTCCACACTTCTAAGTTCGATGAGTATCAGAAGAGCCAGCTCAAGAGATGAAGAAATAATATGGTATAAGACCGAAGAAAACCCCCAAGAATAAAGGACTGGGCAAGTTCAGAGAGTATACATAATGCCATTGGACAGCCAAGCAGAAAATAAGAGAAAATGATTTAAAAAGAAATAGATGATCTTTGCATGTGATTTTTGAGCTACAAAAAAAATTAAAAAAATAAAAAACCCTGAAAATATATAGAGCTAAAGAAGGGATGGACAGTGATGAAATGGGGGGAGCATCTATTAACCACCTGTTTATGAATGTTTGCAGTGAAAGTAGAGAGAGAAACAGGAAAATGGTTCTTAAAATCCACAAATCTCACTTTTACCCACTGGTGACCACTAAACTTTCATGAGAGCAAGTTTCAAACCTTTTTTCTATGTTTGCCTTATAAGTACAGAAAGATGCTTATTTCAGTCTAGGGCTACAAAAATTATCTTCCAAGAGAAAAATTTAGTAAAATTTTCAAATTTCTTTTGAGTTTCAAGAGGCCTGACTTGGAATATTTTTAAAGGCAATGGACTGAACTGAATTGTACACATGTGGGGTTGCCATATAAAAGAGAAAAACTTTTTTTTTAAGACAAAAACATACATATTTTGTTATATTACATATATATATTTATGTATTTTTAAAAAATCTGTTCTGGATAGGATAAATGTCCTTTTCCTGAAAGGGACACATCTGAATGTCTTTCCAAATGAGACAGAAAGACCCAATTAGGATGTAATCTCCTTACAAGAAGAGATTTATTGTATTTTTACAATATGGCACACAGCTTAATAAATTATTATGTGTCACATTGAGTGTTTCAGCTCCTAGGGCTTCTTCCCTTTCCTCATCTGCAAAGTAAGGATGTGTTTATTTGACCCCCAAAGTCTTTTCTAGCTTTAAATCTAATTCTATTCTTGTTTGAAATTCCTTCCAAATCTTTCTAAATCATTCAAGTAGCATTTATTATGACAAAGACAAATAGAATAGTAGTCAATTCCTGTCCTTAAAGCTTAGGCTCAATCCAGTCAGTTTATAGGGAAAGAAACAGGTCCAAAAGTGACTTTTCTAGGTTCAGAGAAAGTAAAAAGTATTCAAAGTGGAATCTGAACTCAAGCTTTTAACTCAGGTCTGGCACAACCTCCAAACCCCGCTATCTTGTGTTTTTAATAGTCTAAGTGTCATATTCTTGGGGAATGACTGAATAAGTTCTAGTATATGAATATTATGGAATATGGAAACAATCAGCAGAATGATTTTAAAGAGACCTAGAGAGACTTACATGAGCTGATGCTAAATGAAATGAGCAGAACCAGGAGATCAATGTACAAGATGATTATGTGATGATCAACTGTGATGGACTTGGCTTTTCAACAATGAGGCGATTCAGGTCAATTCCAATGGACTTGTGATGGAGAGGGTCATCTGCACCCAGAAAGAGTACTACGAGGACTGAATGTAGATCAAAGCACAGCATTTTCACTTTTTTGTGGTTGTTTGCTTGCTTTTTGTTTTCTTCTCATTTTTTTCCTTTTTAATCTGATTTTTCTTATGCAGTATGATAATTGTGGAAATATATATAGAAGAATTGCATATGTTTATCCTATATTGGATTACTTGCCATCTAAGAGAGGGGGTAGGGGAAAGGAAGGTTTTGCATGAGTGAATGTCGAAAACTATCTTTGCATATGTTTTGAAAATAATTTATTTAAAAAAAAAAAAATCAACATTCTACAAGATACACACCCAAATGACTGTAATCTGTATCAAAACTAGTCCCTTGGGAAACCTAAACAAGTCTAAAAACGTTTAGCTTAAGATTTTGTTCTAATTCTACTTTGCACTGCTCTGTCCAAATTCTTTTAAACATTCTCTCTAAAGAAAGAATCAACTTTTTAAAAAAAGCACAAAGTCATAAAAAATGAAATTTGGTGAGTAAGTTGTGAGACCAAGATGGATATATAGGATAGCTTTTTGAAAAATAAAAAAATGCTGTGAGTTAAAAAAAAAATTTTAGTCTGGATCTGTGTCTTTGTCTTTAAAATAATTAAAAATCTATCCTCCTAGTAAGAATGGTACATGCTTGAAAGCAATTTTGTAATGTATAGCCTATCTTATTATATTTATAAAGTCAATATCATTTACAATTTTATGATGCTAGAATAGAAGGAAACAATGAGTTGATACTAAGGTATGCTGCAGGTTGTAGTTGCTCTATGTCCTGTGACCAATTATTGGAGAATACAAAAGAAAATGACAGTCCCTATCTTCAAAGAGCTTACATTTTATTTCAGAAATATGCAGATTATTGTGTTATTATGCTATTTATGCTAATATGTGTTTGGTTGTCTTTTATTCTCAAAGAAGACCATGACTGTAGTCTACAAAGCAAACCAACAAACAAAAAAAAAAAACTCAACTCTACAAAAAGCATTTCTATATAATGACAAATTTTTATTTATTTATTTAATAGCCTTTTATTTACAGGTTATATGCATGGGTAACTTTACAGCATTAACAATTGCCAAACCTCTTGTTCCAATTTTTCATCTCTTACCCCCCACCCCCCCCCTCCCCCAGATGGCAGGATGAACAGTAGATGTTAAATACATTAAAATATAAATTAGATATACAAGTATACATTAGTCATCTCCCAGAGTTCTTTTTCTGGGCATAGCTGGTTCAGTTCATTACTGCTCCATTGGAAATGATTTGGTTGATCTCCTTGCTGAGGATGGCCAGGTCCATCAGAACTGGTCATCATATAGTATTGTTGTTGAAGTAAATAATGATCTCCTGGTCCTGCTCATATAATGACAAATTTAAGAGACAATAATGGAAAGGGAAATACTGTTCAAAATAGCAACCAAAAGCATAATATTTTGAAGGATCATTCCATCAATGCACAAACTTGCATATATCCAATTACCAAGTGATCCTTAAAGAAATATAGACCATCTAAAATGGCTGATGGTAGACACATAAAGTGAAGCAAAAGATATAGAGGGTTGGCCCTGGAATCAGGAGGACCTAAGTTCAACCTTGCTGCCCCCCACCTTAACATAAGGTACTCAGGAATTCTGATGAAATCTAAGGAGGAACCCAAGCCCCCAGGAAGCAACTCTTAACTTAACCCAAGTTAAGACTAAGACACTTATTAGCTGTATGATCTAGGAAGAAAGATACTTTCCTAGATAAAGTTTGCCTTAGTTCCTCATCTGTAACATGAGCTGGAGAGGAAAATGCTAAACCATTTCAGGATCTCTGCCAAAATGGCTATGTGACTATACTACTAAAGATCATATCATTAAAAAGTTAGATGATCAGATAAATTTGCCTTTTCCCAACCATAGGTAGATTTATTTTTTATCAATAAAGGGATAAGCTGGGTACAATCACATATTTTAATTACATGAAACTGAGGAACTTCTGCACAAATTAATGCACCTAAGTAAGACCAGACAAGAAGTAGTCAAACGGGACTAAAATCTTTTGATCAAACTTGTGCAGCATGATAAATGTGGAAATAAATGCACATGTTTAACATACATTGGAATAACTTACTATCTAGGGGAGGGAGATAGGGCAAAGGGAGAAAGAAAAATTTGGAGCACAAGTTTTACAAGGGTAAATGTTGCAAACTATCTTTGCATGTATTTTGAAATAAAAAGCTATTATTAAAAAAAAAATTCTCAGATAAAGGGTTGATATTATGATGGAAAGAGCCATTCATATCCAAAGAAAGGAAGAATCATGGGGACTGAATGTAGATAACAACGTAGTATTTTCACCTTTGTTGTTCTTGTTATTTGCTCGTTTTTCTTTCTTATTTTTTCCCCTTTTGATGTGATTTTTCTTAAGCAGCATAACGTGGAAATATGCTTAGAAAAATTGCACATGTTTAATCTATATTGAATTACCTGCTCTCTAGGAGAGGGGGAGAGGGGAGGGAGAAAAAGGTGGAACACATGGTTTTGTGAGGGTGAATGTTGATCTGATGGATGTGGCTCTTTTCAATGATAAGGTGATTCAGGCCAATTCCAACAGACTTGTGATGGAGATAGCCATCTGCATCCAGAGAGGACTCTGGGGACTGAAGGTGGATCACATAGTAACACCTTTTTTGTTTTCATTTGCTTGCTTAGTTCCTCAGATTTTTCCTTTTTGATCTGATTTTTCTTATGCAGCACGATAAATGTGGAAATGTTCAACATATATTGGATTAGTTACTGTCTAGGGGAGGTTAGAGGGGGAAGGGAGAAAAATATGGAACACAAGGTTTTGCAAGGGTAAAGGTTGAAAACCATCTTATCATATATTTTGAAAATAAAGAGTTATACTATCTCCATGTATTCTGAAAAATAAAGCTATTATAAAAATTAAACATAAAAATAAAAAGTAGCCTGAAGGAGGCTATCTCCTACATTTCCTGATATCCCTTGTGTTAAGCATCTTATCCTGCTGCAAGTTTATATGTATTTTACATCTTCCCAGAAGAATATAAAAAGTTCTTTTCAGACTTCTTTCCCATATTGTACCCACTACTTCAATTAGGAAATATCTTGGGGCAGCAGCTAGATGATGCAGTGAACAGAGCACCAGCCCTGGACCCAGGAGGATCTGAGTTGAAATGTAGGCCA
Organism: Sarcophilus harrisii; assembly: GCF_902635505.1. Lineage (NCBI taxonomy): Eukaryota > Metazoa > Chordata > Mammalia > Dasyuromorphia > Dasyuridae > Sarcophilus > Sarcophilus harrisii. The sequence goes on from NC_045428.1 coordinate 272,219,856, forward strand.
CACACATTTAACACTAGCTGTTGTGACCCCTAGATCCTAGGCAAGTCACTCAACTCCAATTGCCTCACATTCACAAAAAAAAAAAAAAGAAAAAAAAAGTCAGGAAATGCCTTAAATGTTTGTGATAATGAATATATAGATTTATTCTCTGAAGAATTAAGGAATACTTTTCTCCTTAGTTGCCCTTCAGCTATCCTCAGACCTCAGAATGTTCATTTTCAGGTGCACAGCTCTACAACTAAATACACAAATCACCAAAGCTCAAAAATAAGAGGACTCAGTTGAATCATTTGAATTGTATTTAATCATTCAGCATTTTAGAAACATATCTGGCATTTAAAAGGTATGGCAGGTAAGAAAGCCAACTCCTAACCACTTAAAAAAAAAAAAAAAAGCCCACCTGAAAGTGTTCTGCTAACTCTAAAGATCAAAGACTGCATAGAATGATGACTACACTTGGCAAAAGATGAAGGGATTTCTACCAAGCACAAGGACAAAGTATAAACATTAGCACAGTGGTGGAAAGATGCCCAAAACTCTTTAAATCTAGTTCTGTGCTGCTTTTAAATAAAGTTTTTTGATTTTATTCATATTGAAGGATTTCATAGGAAGAAGTTATTTTAATAGTGATAAGTGACTTTTGAACTTAAAAATATGTTCATGACCATAGTAATGGCAGAATTCTTTTCAAGGCAAAAGCAAAAATCAAAATGATCTTCTCTTCCTGATCACTAGGAACATAATTCAAAAGTTAGAGATTACCCCCAATCAGGCAAATACAGCTTAGTTTTTTGCTGAGGCTCACTTTAAGGGGAATTAAAATTTTCTTTAAAAGTGTTTCGACTCTAGTATAAATGCGCTCAGGTAAGTATTCCTTATAATGTGACCTTGAAGTCCTGAACAACTACAGTATAGATTTTTTCTTATCTTATAATAGTTAGATGGAGAAGTAAAGGGAAGAAATGGAAAAAATGCAGGACAATGTTACCATTAACAAACATAAAGAAATGATCTTAAACTTTGAAAGATATGGGATCAAAGTAATGAAAAACCAAGATCCTAGAGGACTCATCATAAAACATGCTACCCATTTCTTGAGAGGGGAATGTAGATGGAGACATTTTTCTTTTTGAACTTGATTTGATTTAAACATATCTGCAACAGAAGCCTTTTTTGTTGTTGTTGTGGGGAGAGAACTTTTTATGGAAAAACAAAATATATTAGTTTTGGGTTTTTTAGGTGTTTCAGTAACAGCAAGATCTTGATTCTTCTCAGCAATACAGAGATCTAAGACAATTCCAATAGGCTTGGGATGGAAAATGTCATCCAGACAAAGAACTATGAGACTGAATGTGGATTGAAACATCTTTTCACTTTTTTATTTTGTGTTGGGGTTTTTTGTGGTTTTTTTCCCCTTTTGTTCCGATTTTTCTTTCACAAGATGACTAATATGGAAATGTTTAAAATAATTGTACATGAATATATAACCTATAATCAGATTACTTGCTATCTTGGGGAAGAGAAAAGGGAGGGAGAGAGAAAAAACTCAAGTAACAAGGCTTCATATCTAAAATAGAGAATTGACTCGAATTTATAATACAAGCCACTCCCAAATGATAAATGGTCAAAGGATATGAACAATTTTCAGACAAAGAAATTAAAGCCATTTCTAGTAAATCACTATTGATTAAAAGAAATGCAAATTAAGAAAACTCTTTGTCTTAGAAGGTACCTCTTTACACCTCTAGATTGGCTAAGATGACAGGAAATGATAATGATAAATGTTGGAGGGATGAGGGAAAACTAGGACATTAATACATTATGGATAGAGTTGTGAACTGATCCAACTATTCTGGAGAGCAATTTGGAACTATGCCCAAAGGGCTATAAAACTCTGCATACTCTTTAGATTAAGGAGGGAAAGTGACCTACACAAAAATGTCTGTAGCAACCCTTTTTGTAGTGGCAAGGAATTGTAAACTGAGTGGATTCCCCAATGGTTAGGGATGGTAGACGAATGTAATGGAATATTATTGTCCTATTAAGAACGATTGGCAAGCTGATTTCAAAAAGGCCCAATTTCAGAGACTTACATGAACTGATATTAAATGAAATGAAGAGAAACAAGAGAACATTGAACACAGCAACAATAAAATTGTGTGATTATCAACTGTGATGGACTTGGCTCTTTTCAACAATGAGATGAATTCAGGCCAATTCCAATACACTTGTTTTGGAGAGAACTATCAACACATCGAGAGAAAGAATTTATAGGGACTGAAAGTGGATCATTTTGTTGTTGTTTACTTGCTTGTTTTTTCTTTCATTTTTTCTCTTTATCTATTTTTTCTTGTGCAGCATGAAGAATATAGAAAGAATTGCATGTTTAACCTCTATTGGATTTCTTGCTATCTAGGGGAAGGGGGGAAGAAGGGAGAAAAATTTTGGAACAAAACGTTTTGCAAAAGTGAATGTTGAAAACTAGGGAGAAAAATTTTGGAACAAAACGTTTTGCAAAAGTGAATGTTGAAAACTATCTAATTTTTTAAATTAGATAGGGGACATCATTTAAATGATGGGGACATCATTTAAGCACCAAAAAACAAAGAAACAAAACAAAGATACCATTATTATCCCCATTTTATGGATGAGGAAACAGAAGTTCAGCTACTTGCCCAAAGTTTCACTGCTTAGAAGTATCTGAGGCAAGTTTCAAAGTCACCATCGTACAGTGCTCTAACGATTGAACTACTTGGCTATCATATGTTAAATGTCTAGACAGAAATCTGTTTCCTAGTTCTAATAACGGAGAACTCACACTTGTTAAGGTGGTAGCATTTATACATTGGAAGATCACTGTTCTCAATTTCCTGATATGCAACTGAATGAAATCAGCCTTTTTGTCTGGCACATTGTTAAGCATTATGTTAGCTATTATGACTAGGAAGTTCTACATTTGGGTTCTGTCTCTTGAGGAAAAGCAGAATGAGTAAGATCCTTTTACGTGGCAGTTGGGTGGCTCAGTGGATACTTTGTGAGTTCATACCCTGTCTCAGAACTTCCTAATTGTCTGAGATGAAGCAAGTCCTTTAACCTGTTTGCCTCAGTTTTGTCTATTATAAATTAGGGATAGTAACGATAATTACTTTTCAGAGTTGCTTTAACAATAAGACATTTTTAAAGAGTTTAGCACAGTGCCTAGCCCATAGTAGGAACTATTTAAATGCTTATTCACTTTCTCTTTTCTTTTCTACTTAAGGGCCCTTTCAAATACTTGAAGGCAAAACTATCTTGACAACTTCATTTTGGTCATGTTGGTTTTGAGATGACATTCTATCAAACTGTCTACTAGACAGGCACTGATGGAAACTGGAGTTCAGGAGAGAAGCTAGGAGGTGGAGGTGTGGATATTAAAATAGACTCAGGACACAGCCTTAGGGAATATTTAAAAAGTGAAGATCTAGCAAAGAACAGCATAAAATAACAAGATAAAAAGAACCAACAATATCACAAAAACTCAGAAAAGGGAAAAGAGAAAAGTTAAAAAGGATGAAGACCAAGAAAAGAACATCTGATTTAGCAATTAGGAGGTTTCATTATAGTTTTGAGTCAGAAATCAGATAGTAACAAGACTGAGGAAGGTGAGGGAGTGCGGAGAGGGGGAGTATAGACACTCTTTTTAAAAAACTTAGAAGAGATGGGGAGAAAAAATATATTGGGAAACATCCCACAGGCCAGTACTAAGAAGCTTATTTTCTTTAATTTTGTTTTAAACACAGGGGAGGGGATGGGATAGATTTCTAAGTAATAAGTTAAGGACCATTTAATAGGGAAAGAATGAAAACAAACTAGCTGAAGATAAAAGAAAGGATCAAAGGTACAGGAGCGGTTACATTTGACAAGAAGCAGCCTTTTCAGAGACTGGAATGGGAGATGTGTTGAGGGTGTGTGTGTGTATATACATGCCATGTGCAAGACAGGTGGTGTTATGAGAGGCTGAAAGAGGTTTGGAATCGCTGCTGTTCAGAGTATCAATTGGGGGACAACTCTAGCCTAGTTGAGAGTAGACAGCATATAAAGGAAACAATCATAGCTTCATGATTTCTTCCAGCTCCATTCAGCCATAGAGGGTTAGAAGTAGAAATAGGACTAGGATTAAGAATAGGAGTAGGAGTAGGGCTAGCTAGGGATAGGAGTATAAGTGGGAGTAAGGCTAGGAGTATAAACAGGACTGGGACTAGGACTAGGAGTAGAAATAGGACCAAGACTAGGAGTAGAAGTAGGACTAGGAATAGAACTAGGAGAAATAAGACTAGGACTAGGAAGAAGAGAAAGAGAAGAAAGAGAGGAATAAGGAAACAGCCTAGCATGGCAAATAGAGCACTAGACTTATAGACTTGTGGGACCTGAGCAAGTCAAGTTAGCAAATATTTATCATGTGCTGGAGGACAGTGCTTTCTTTCATTTGATTCTCACAACGAAACTGGGAGGTAAATGCTATTCCTCCCATTTTACAAATGAAGAAAACTGAAGCAGACAGAGGTTAAGCCTTACCCTGGTTAATCCTGGTCTGAGCCAGGATCTGAATACAGGTCCTTCCTCACTCTCCAAGTTCAGCTCTTGGCCTTATTCAGGTTTGTTTGATTGACTTCATGATTATTCCTGCTAGCCAAAACACTGGGGTTTAGGGTTGGATTTTTTTTTTTTTAATCTTTTTTAAGGGGGAAGAGAGACAGATAGTAACTAAGAGCTTGAGTCATTTTTATCTTTTACCTGCAATGAGGCTGTTCCTTAAAAGTCTTAAGAAAATTCAAACTACAAAGAAACAGTGAAAAAGGAAAAAATGAAAGAGTGATTAAAATCAAGGAAAAAACCTGAATGAAAAATTAAGAAGGAAATATATATACTTAAAAAAAATTAAACTGTACCAGACAAGTGACTCATTTCAAATCAGAACTGACTCCAATGAGACAATTAAGTTGACTGAAAAAAATATTTTGAGTAAAGCATAAGAGATATGGATATGGTTCAAATAAATATTGCTTTTGAAATTCAAGGGCTTCAGTGTGTTTCATAAACTGTGAAAATACAGTTTTATTAATTGTAAATTATAAGAATTATAAAATAAATCAAAGTATAAGCATTTTTTTTTTTTTGCTGAGGTCATTGAGGTTAAGTGACTTGCCCAAGGTCACACAGCTAGGAAGTGTTAAGTGTCCTTCTGACTTCAGGGCTGGTGCTCTATCCACTGCATTACCTAATTGTCCCCAATTCATTTTTTTTAATTGAAAACTATTAGCAACCATTGAAAGTATGCTCCAGATCACTAAAAATCTAATACTAATCATAACAAAATGATTGAGGACCCCCAAAAATTGTAATAACCAATACTAGAGGCGTTGTCTGGTAAACTAAATGTACTATCAGTGGAGCTGTAAATTTTACACTAGCCAATCTGGAAAACGATATAGAATTAGGCAAATAAATGATTAATCTCCAAATCTTTGACCCAGAGATCCCATTACTAGGCATATACTCCAGGAAAGTTAATGACCACAAGACCCATAGACAATAAAATATTTATAATAGCATTTTTTGTAATAACAAAGTAGAAGACTATTAGACAATGGTTCAATAAATTGTTTGACAAAGAAGATGTGTACCAACAGGGATCCTTATGCACATATGGTGGCCAGAGGTTCTATTCAAATCTGCAAGCAATGGTGAATGGAATGGTTACAGAGAAACCAAGTAAGAACTAATGAAGTGAGCAGAGAACCAGAAAAACAATAACAACATTTAGAAAAACAATTTTGAAAGACTTTAAAAAATCTGGTCAAGCAATCACTACTCCAGAGAACTAATAAAATTATGCTATCCTGACAAGAAATACTCAAGATACAGAAGGGAACTTATTTTTGGACATGGCCAAAAATAATACTTATTATTTCTATTTCATATCTTATGGGCCTTGGATTTCCAAAGTTTTATTACTATGTAAATGTGTTATTTCCACCCAGACTTCTTCTAGTGTTTTATATGCATGCTGTGTACACATGCATATAAATCCAAGGAATTTGAGGGTGAGCACAAGAATTTATAATACTAGAAGCAATCTGGGTGAAAATAATGTATTTATACAATACAAATTCATAGCTGACAGTATTGAAGCTGGAATACATTTACTACTAGAGGACTGAGACTGACCTAGAATTAATTTTAAATGGTAATGGGTGGAGTCCTAAATCCCAGTATCTATATCAGGTAACTCAGAATTGCCACTTGTTTTCATCAGGTGATGATTAGGATTAAGGGAAACAATGGCTACAAAAAGTGATTTGTCAATAGTCAAAGTCTAGTAATCTAATGTTTGATAAACCTCAAGATTTCAGCTTCTGGGATAAGAACTCACTAACTGATAAAATTGCTGGGAAAACTGACCAATATTTAATACCCTATAGCAAGATAAGGTCAAAACGGATTGATGACAAACAAAGAGGGATACTAGAAGAAAATTAGGAGAACAAGGGTTATTCTCCCTGTCAGATTTGTGGAGAAGGGAGAAATTTATATCTAAAGAATTAGAGAACATTATAGAATACAAAATGGTTAATTTTGATTATATTAAATTAAAAACTTTTGTACAAACAAAACCAATGCAGCAAAGATTAGAAGGAAAGCAGAAAGCTAGGATTTGGTTTTGTTTTTTTACATCCAGTGTTTCTGGATTTCTAAAATAATAGAGAATTAACTCAAATTTATAAATCATTCTCAAATTTTTAAATGGTCAAATTATTAGATGAAGAAATTAAAGCCATTTCTAGTCATATGAAAAAAAATGCTCTAAATCACTATTGATTAGAGAAATGCAAATTAAAGACAACTGAGGTACCACCTCATACTTCTCAGATTGGCTAAGATAACAGGGAAAAGATGGATGCGGGAAAACTGGGACACTGATACATTGTTGGAGGAGTTGGGAACTGAACCAATCATTCTGGAGAGCAATTTGGAATTATGTCCAAAGGACTAACAAATTGTGCAAACCTTTGAACCAGCAGTGTCTCTCTACTGGGTCTGTATCCCAAAGAGATCATAAAAAAGGGAAAGGGAGCCAGGTGTGCAAAAATATGTGTGGCAACCATTTTTGTAGTGGCAAGGAACTGAAAACTGGATGGAAATTGGAACTGATGGATGCCCTCAGGTGGGAAATGGCTGAATAAAATAGCTTATTCAGCCATTTCCCACCTGAGGAAATATATACATGTATATGAATACAATAGAATGTTATTGTTCCATAGGAAATGATACACAGACTAATTTCAGAAAAGCCTGGAAAAGAGTTATGTAAACTTAGTATTTTCATCTCTTTTATTGTTTTCTTAGAGTTTTCTTTATTTTTTTTTCCCCTTTTGATCTGATTTTTCTTGCATTTCATGAAGAACATGGAAAGAATTGTACATGTTTAACTTAAAATTGGATTGCTTGCTGTCTAAAAGATGGAGGGAAAAAAACTTAGAAAACAAGACTTTGCAAAGTGAATGTTGAAAACTATGCATGTATTTGGAAAAATAAAAAGCAATTTTAAAAAATACAATCTACTACAGCTTCTTTTCCACACTACTACTACTACTACTAGATGAATGAATTTCCTGACAAAGACATCTTTTCATCCTGTGGGATTTTTGTCCTTATTGAATTCAAAGCTCCTATGCAATGGGCTGGAAAAGCCTCTTTTCAGCTATCTCCACCAGAGGGTTCCTACTAAATTTTATCACATTGTCTAGTACAAATTTTTTAATCCCAGTTTTCACATATAGTCCAATCACTGGTCATATACTACTCCCAATTTTTCCCAACATGTGTTTGTTCAACTTGTTTGTAATCAAGTCAAGAAACTGTAAACTCTCATAAAAATCCTTATAAGACAATATTCCAAATGCAACAAAACCCAGTTTCTTCCACCTTTATGGGACCTGAAAACTAACAATAATTCATTACCTTATATATAATTTCTTTTGGAGTTAAGTGCCTAATCTATCACCCTAGATCAAAAATTATTTCAATTAACATGTGATACATTATTTTAATGTTTACAAAGCACTTCACACAAATCACTTTCTTCAATTTTCAGAGTAAGGCATATTCTACAGGTTATCCCACCAGTTCTCAAATTGTGGTCTGAAGACCCTTGAGAGTCCCTGAGACTCTTTCAGGTGATCTGAGAGATCAAAACTATTTGCATAATACTAAGAGAATTATTTTTCTATTAAAAGGCTATGTGTGGTCAGATCTTCATATACATCAACCAAATTGAATGTAGAAGCAGATGAGAACCCAATGGTCTTTTAAGCTAGACATTAGAGAAATCTGCAAAAATATGTAAAATAATGCCATTAATTTTTTTAGTAAAGTTTTCATGAAAAATGTTTAACATACATTTTGTTACTTTTAAATGAACAAATTTTTTTTTTGAAAACTTGTCTCTGAGAAAGGCCTCATTTCCATGAGAAAGGCCTCATTTCCAAAATATATAGAGAATGGACTCCAATTTATAAAAAACCAAGCCATTCTCCAATTGATAAATGGTCAAAGGATATGAAAAGACAATTCTCAGATGAAGAAATTGAAACTATTTCTAACCATATGAAAAGATGCTCCAAGTCATTATTAATCAGAGAAATGCAAATTAAGACAACTCTGAGATACCACTATACACCTGTCAGACTGGCTAGAATGACAGGGAAAGATAATGCAGAATGTTGGAGGGGATGTGGGAAAACAGGGACATTGATACATTGTTGGTGGAATTGTGAATACATCCAACCATTCTGGAGAGCAATTTGGAACTATGCTCAAAAAGTTACCAAACTGCACATACCCTTTAATCCAGCAGTGTTATTACCGGGCTTATACCCCCCCCAAAGAGATCATAAAGAAGGGAAAGGGACCTGTATGTGCACGAATGTTTGTGGCAGCCCTCTTTGTAGTGGCTAGAAACTAGAAACTGAGTGGATGCCCATCAGTTGGAGAATGGCTGAATAAATTGTGGTATATGAATATTATGGAATATTACTGTTCGGTAAGAAATTACCAACAGGATGATCTCAGAAAGGCCTGGAGAGACTTACACGAACTGATGCTGAGTGAAACGAGCAGAGCCAAGAGATCATTATATACTTCAACAACAATACTATATGATGACCAGTTCTGATGGCCCTGGCCATCCTCAGCAATTGAGATCAACCAAATCATTTCCAATGGAGCAGTAATGAACTGAACCAGCTACGCCCAGAGAAAGAACTTTGGGAGATGACTAAAAACATTACATGGAATTCCCAATCCCTATATTTATGCACACCTGCATTTTTTATTTCCTTCACAAGCTAATTGTACAATATTTCAGAGTCTGATTCTTTTTGTACAGCAAAATAACGTTTTGGTCATGTATACTTATTGTGTATCTAATTTATATTTTAATATATTTAACATCTACTGGTCATCCTGCCATCTGGGGAAGGGGGTGGGGGGGAAAAGGGGAAAAATTGGAACAAAAGGTTTGGCAATTGTTAATGCTGTAAAGTTACCCATACATATAACCTGTAAATAAAAGGCTATTAAAAAATAAATAAATAAATAAATAAAATGTCAGTTTGTGCATATCCTTTTTACAACTTCATATTCCATCACATTTTTTTCCGAATTTTTTTATTATTATAGCTCTTTATTTACAAAACATATATGCATGGATTATTTTTCAACATTGATCCTTGCAAAACCTTCTGTTCCAACTTTTCTCCTCCTTTCCCTCACCCCCTCCCTTAGCTGGCAGGTAGTCCAATACATGTTAAATATGTTAAAGCATATGTTAAATACAATATATGTATACATATTTATACAGTTAGCTTGCTGTTGTGCATATCCTTTGACCCAGCCATTACTGGGACTGTATCCCAAGGAAATCATAAAAAAGGGAAAAGATCCACATATGCAAAATGTTTGTAGCAGCTCTTTTTGTGGTAGCAAAGAATTGGAAAATAAGTAGATGCCCACCAATTGGGAAATGGTTGAACCAGTTGTGGTTTATGAAGATAATGGAATATTGCTATTCTCTAAAACATGATGAACAAGCTGACTTGAGAAAGGCCTGAAAAGATTTACAGGAACTGATACTTAGTGAAACAAACAGGATCAGGAATACTTTGTACACAATAATAGCAAGAATGTGCAATGATCAACCAAGAAAGACATGGTTCTTTTCAGAGGTTCTGTGATCCAAAGCAATCCCAATAGACAGAAAACACCATATGCATCAAGAAAAAGAACTATGGAAACTGAATGTAAATACATACTCCTTTTTTTTTTTTCCTCTCCCATTGTTTTTCCCTTTTGCTCCGATTTTTCTCTCCCAATATGTTTCATAAAGCAATTATAAAAATAATTTTAAAAAATTACATCCATTGTGGCTCTTCTCAACAATGAGATGATTCAGGCCAATTTCAATGATCTTATGATAAAAAGAGCCATCTACACCCAGAGTGAGATTGGTGAGAACTGTGTGTGGATCACAACATAGCATTTTCACTTCTTTTGTTGTTGTTTACTTGACTCTTAATTTTCTTTCATTTTTTTCCCTTTTTGATCTTTCTTGTGCAGCAAGATAACTGTATAAATATGTATGCCTACATTGGATTTACCATATATTGGATTACTTGCCATCTAGGAGGGGTTGGGGGAAGGAGGGAGGGAAATTGAAACAAAGTTTTGCAAGAGTCAATGATGAAAAATTATCCTTGCATGTTTTGAAAATAAAAAGCTTCAATAAATAAAAATAAAAAATATAAGAATACTAATCTAAAAAAATCCAAAAAAGAAAATGTCAGTTTTAATTTCTACCAGATCCAACTTACAAATGGGGTTTCTATTGCATACATGTGAAATAACAATCTATCACTAACTTGCAGTAATTTATTAGGAAATTCTGAACTTTAAATCAGGCTTCTGACATATACTAATTGTGCAATCGTAGGTAAACCTAAGCTCCCTGGGAAAATACTGTAATTTTACAGTAGACTTGTTTATATGCATGGGGTTCCAGATTTAAAACAAAGAAAATAAATCAAAATTGGGATCAACAGTTTTCATTTTTTATGCAATGTCAGTAGATATCGCCCACTTTCTTTTTTAAAAATGCTCTTTGGGAACCTCGATTTTTGAAAATGATAAAGAGACTCAGGCCAAAAAGTTCCCAAATCACCACATTGACACTTGGCAACTCAATCATGGGCACACACAAAAAAAGAAGTCATACCTTTAGCAAGCTTTAAGTTCATATACATATAAAGTTGTTCTCTGCCCTATTATAGGAAAAAAAAAATCAGCAACATCAATTTGGTGAGAGCTTAGAAGTCTTTTAAAACTTGGCCTACACTAACATGGCCCTTTAAATAGTTATTTCAATCTTCAAATAACATAACTCATTAATTTTACCTGTTCATTTGCCAATAGAATTCTCTTTTATCTTGAATGAGACTAAAAATAGCATGGTATGATCTACCTTAATTTACAATACCTCATTATAATCGGGTATCTTTGTACACTGGCAAGATTCCATGTATCTTCCAAGGCATTCAGCCCAGGAAGTTTATTGAAATCATTGTTAAATATGTACATGCTTTTTTTTTGTTGCTAAAAATCCTTTTTGTTATTTTCTACAAACAACAGTGTGGGGAGCATTTTAATAACATGATCCTCTAATCTATCCTAAAGTCATGGTAATTTATTAAGAAACACATAAAACTGTAAATCAGGCTTTTGGTATATATTAATTATGCAATCCTAGTTAAGTCTTCTAACCTCTAAACACTAAGTAATAAATACTATGTTGGGGAGGGAGAAGGGAAGGAAGGAGAAAAAAAACCTGCAACAATTTTAAAAAAGTGAATGTTGAAGACTAGCTCTACATGCATTTGGGGAAAAAAAAAACACTATCAAGTGAAAAACAATTTTAATTAATAAATACTGTAATTTCAGGTTCAAAAATTAAAAAGTAGAAAAATAAAAAGAATTGGCTCAAGCAACTGTATAAAATAAAATGGATATTTCTAAATAATGTATATAAAAATAAAATCACTTTTATCACAGAGTTGTAAGGGAGCACAAATCATCTGGTCCAACACATGCATTTATATACAAGTAAATAGACCCAGAAAATGATTTGCCCATGGTCACCAAGGTAAAGAACAACCAGAGTTGTGGTCTAACTCAAAGCGAATCAGGTGACACTTGGTTGGTCACTTGTTCCAAGTCTACAAAAGTTTCAATCATACCAGTGATTAACAAAGGCAAATCATTTTTCATTTACACACTGTCAAAGTTTGGCTTTTAAATAATTATCTAGCTATATGATTTGATACCTTGCCAGTTAATCCTTTCATTATTCTAAGAATTTACTTTATCGCCAAGAAAACATTCTAATTCAATTTAAAACTTTCTGGAGTCAATGATAATAGCAGCTGTCACGGAGAGATAGAACTTATTTCCATGCCAGATCCTGTGCTTAAGTGTTTTACAATTATTATCAACCCTGATAAGTAGATACCCATTTTACAGATGAAGAACTGAGTTGGAGATTTCTCCTTATCTAGCTGGGTCAGAGGAAAGTCATGTGACACTGGCTAAAGGATTTTAGGATTGCTAATCACAAGAGATTCATAACTGACATGTGTCATTTCTTTATTATCAACATATAATCTGTTCATCTACTAGAGTAAGCTAATCAAGCGGTCCTTAATTGGCCTACTTATTATTAGCAGGCTCACACCAGTAAGGTTTCCTGTTTCCTCACATCCCTTACATCCCTCTTCTAAACAGAAAAAAAAAAGAAAATAACTTTTAAGACTCAGATAATATTTCACTATAGGACATAAAACCTCATTAATGAATTCTCCAAAATGGGCTCTAAAAAGCAAAAAATTCTGCCACTTTCCCTCACCACTCAAAAAGACACCAAAATCCCCTTCCCCAGTATCACAACTTCTAGTCTGTTTCATGAAATCCACATACTAAGAAAGAAAAATAAGGGGCAGCTTAGATGGCACAATAGACAAAGCACTGGCCTTGGAATCAGGAGGAGCTGAGTTCCAACCTCAGACACAACCCTTAGTAGCTGTGTGACTCAGGGCAAGTTACTTAATCCCAATTGCCTTGCAAAAAAGTAAGAAATCTATTGATATTTCGGGGGCAACTAAGTGGCACAGTGGATAGAGCATTGGTCCTGGAGTCAGGAGGACATGAGTTCAAATCCAACCTCAGACACTTCACACTTACTTATTGTGTGACCTTAACCCCCTAGTTAAGTCACTTAACCCCAAAAAATAAGAAAATAAAGGAGGGTCATTAAAGCATTTTTTTAATGCATGTAAGAATGGAATTAAACAGCTTTGAAAACCACATGTTGAATTTATTACATACTTTAAAAAGCTCCACATGATAATGTACTGTACAGTCTCTTCTGTTCTACTCTATAAATTGAAATGCTCATTTTATTGGGCCTCAAAAGTTCAAAATAAAAGAGAAAACAGGATATGAATGGGGGCAGTCCATAATATGACTAAGGATCTAAGTTCAAATCACACCTATATATACACACTTTGCAAATCATTTAGTCTGTCTATGCCTCAGTTTCCTTATTTGCTAATTAAGCTATCTTTGACAGTATGGTCAAATTCTGAGGTATCATTAGTATTTTTTTTTTCTTTGTCTATTTGTTTTGCTACAGAAGTGTTAAGGAAGTAGGGAGAGATTTAAAAAAAAAATTAAACTCAAATACAAATAATTCTTTATGTTAAGATTACAAAACAAAAACCTACAACTTTAAAAAATTACTGATACTGTTTTAACATATATTGGATCACTTGCTGTCTAGAGGAGAGGGTGGAGGGAACAAAGGAAAAAAATTAGAACACAAGATTTTGAAGGGTGAATGTTGAAAATTATCCATGTATATATTTTGAAAATAAAAAAGCTTTAATTTTAAAAAATTACTGATACTTTTAACAACCAATTTCCTAAAACATCTCTTCTTTAAGTGCAAACCCTCAAGTTTTTTATGAACTGCTTTGTTGCTATATAGGCAACAGTTCTATAATGAAGTGTACTTTTTTAAAATATAATCAGAAATTTAATAACCTTGTTCACATTCAAAAGTAAAAACTCTTCTGAGAAATTTTAGAAAATAATTAAAACCTGAGACTTTTATACAATCTTCATGTTAAAAATCACAAAATGGATTTTTCACATGGAATTAAAGGAGGAATTTATTTTTAAGTCCAATTAAGCTCTTGTTGTGGAAGTAGTACTTAATAAACATAATAAAGCATTTAATGCCAAACTTGGCAGATGATAAGCTATACTAGTCATGCATTGCCTTTAAATATTTGCATCTCCAAATATCCAATTCATAAACCATCTAAAAACATACATACAATATTTTAATGTAAGGGAAGTTGGGTATCTCACTGATTTATGTAACTATAAAGCAATACCATAAAGATCTGGTACAGGTGATCTGCTTGGAAAGTATTACAACATTTTTTAACCTAAATCAATGAAATTGTTTTTAAAAATAATCTGATCTCTGCCTTTTCCTTTATAATTCAATGTATTTTATTGTGTGCATTTTTGTGCACTTAAACAATTCTGAGTACCCGTTACCTTCTTCAGAGAGCCAAAAGGGTCCCTAAGGCCAAAATGGTTAAGAACCCCTGAACTAATAAAATCCTTAAAGCAACACCGCTGACTAATAAGTTATCTTTTTAGGACAGCTAGGTGATGCAGTGGATAGAGCACCAGTCCTGAACTCAGGAGTACCAGAGTTCAAAAATTAACACACTTAACACTTCCTGGCTATGACCCTAGGCAAGTCACTTAACCCCAATTACCTCAGGAAGAAAAAAAAAAAAATCTTCAAGATTTTGGAAGCATAAGTAGGAAAATAAGAGGGAGTTCACCTTCTGGGCATAATCCATTCCTCCCCAGTCAAGAAAGCTGAATCAAGGAGCACTTGGCTGACAAAGACTAAAGGAATTAAACTAAATAAGTAACAAAGGAAAAAAAAAACCTAAAACACTCTTCTCCCTTTATAAATGATGAAAATCGTCCAAATTCGTATAACTAAATTAAAGGTGAAGTCCCCATTAAAAACTAGGTCTCTCAATTCCCATTTCAATGTTTTGCATTTTGTGGAATCCACCATATTGTTTATTCTAGTTCATATCTATCAACTGAACTAAATTGTTAAAATGAACTACATCGTTCAGATAAAAGGAAATTTTAATAAAATAAAATGGAAAGGGCCCAGGACTAATTTAAGACAATCTAGTCAGTAATGTGACCTTTGGTTAAACCCTAATCTCCCTTTATTCCCATTCTTTAGGCAGATAAACAATATCACATTTAAATTTTTTCCCCCAAAGAAATTTCCTCTCAAGTTGAAGACCTGGGTCAAATTCTGTGGTCACTGTTATTTCCTATATCCTTTGAAGCCCCAGTAAAATAACTATTTTTAGTTATCTGCAAATGAGGAATGGGTTAGGAAATTTAGCTAATTGGTCATAACAAGAACCAAAGCAAGGTCTTCATATTTGGAGTCCGCGTACTTACTTTCTAGTAAATCATTACTCCACAGACCACATGTTTAACCTCCTGACCACAAATGGAAGAGCTAATGACCAGTACAAGGAGAATCTTATGACTTGAAGATTTTATGCTACAGAGAATATGAGATGCTTCAGAACATATAAAAGACGGCCTGCCTAGGAATTAGGAGGACATACATGTATTCAAAACCAGCAAGGGTAACTAAAATCCACTTGCAGGAGATGCCGATTCCTGGTTTCCTTTGGTTTAAAGACCCCTTTTGTTGTAATATTCCATCATATCTCTTCATGACTCCATTTGGCATTTTCTTGGCAAACATAATGGAGCCATTTCCTTCTCTGGCACTTTTTACACGTGAAGAAACTGAGACAGTGGATACAGTTAAGTGAATTAACATTTGCCACACAGAACTAGTAAACCACTTAAGTTTCCTAAGAGGTCACTGAACAGAAATATGTAGTAGTTTTGTGGTAAGTAGCCATATGGCACAGCCTCTTTGTTTCCTCATCTGTCAAGTGAAGCCTTGGGATCAGATATTAAAGTCTCATAGCTTAAGTCTTCTATAATATTATGGGTATGACAAGAGCCAATTAGCTGTACGTAGATAATCAGTGAAGGCTAAAGCTGCAATGAACATTTATCTCCAGGGGTCCTCAAACTTTTTAAATAGGGGCCCAGTTCACTGTCCCTCAGACTGTTGGGGCCAGACTATAATAAAAACAAAAACTTTGTTTTGTGGGCCTTTAAATAAAGAAACTTCATAGCCCTGGGTGAGGGGGATAATCGTCCTCAGCTGCTGCATCTGGCCCACAGGCCGTAGTTTGAGGACCCCTGAAGAGGCATTTTTAATTCACCAAAAGGTTAAGTGAACTATTATTCCCCCTTCCCTCCAAAAAAATACTACCTTGTTTCTTTGCAAAAATCAATGCTATTCCATACACATTCCAAAAAATACATATTCCAATTAACAACTGGGGGATACTCAAGGCATTGAGGCAATTGAACAATTTATCAAGTTGAAATCACTCAATCCTAATTAACTCAATCCTCAATACTGAGGAAAACAAGAATCAATTTAAGTAATTTGACCAAGACCATTCCAGTTCATGGCAAGGTAAAGCACAGAATCTAGTTTCCTTAATACAAGTCTTCGAGATTCCATTTTGCATTTGTTCCAAACTATACCAGGTTTTGTGGTTTGCTTTTTTAAGGAACATCGGTATGGGAAGGATTTATGAATCTGGAGCACCTTGACTAAAGCAATTAAGATTCTAAAAGAGCCAACAGGCATTGATTAAATGCCTACTTTGTGACACACACTCTCTAAGTGCTAGTGCTACCCAAAAAAAGAACTAAAAAATAATAATCCCTGCTTTCCAGGAGAGCTCAATCTAACTGGGGAGGGGGGGGGGGGGGAGAAAAAAAAAAAAACACTACAGTTATGGACAAACTAGATATGTGTAGAAAAAAACTTTAAAAAGTTATATTCCCAGGGAAGCCAAAATGTTCCATGGGTGTCATCATCATCATTGGGAGAAAACACCGCTTGTTCTGTAAGGATCTTTTACAACAATTATTCTTGATATCTTTAGTTCAATTATTCAAAACATAACTATTACTTTTATATAAACTATAAAACTAATTCACATATAATATATAAAATTAATACACACAGATAGGAGCACAGCACTGGGAAGGATACCAAAATGAAAAAAAAAGCCGAGGTTCTCAAAATCCCACAAGATTTTACAGATTAATGGGAAGGAAAGTAAAGAGATAGAAGAATAGAACAGGTAAACAGATAAATACAGAGACAAAAGAAAATGACTGGAGCCAAAACTGAGAGCCACACAAACTGAGGGAACAAATAGGTCTCAGATCTGCTAAAAATGGCTCAGCTTCATGGTGAGGGCATCATGGTTAAAGCGTTGGACCTGAAGTCAGGAAGACCCAAGTTACTAATTATATAACCCTGACTGGGCAAATATAAAACTTAAACCAGTCTACCTCAATTTCCTCATCTGCAAAATATGGATAATGGTACTTCCCTAGATTGTTGTGAATATTAAATGAGATATTAGAAACTGCTATATAAACAGATATTAGCTATTTTCTCTTAGCTCAGATCTAATTGAGAAAAATTTCTGACAATGATTAGAAGCCACATGGAAACAAAAATTTTGTTTTCCTGAAGAAATCAAAATTTATCATAACTATCCATGTGTAGTAAAATTCCTCATCTAAGAAAATGTATTAATAAATTCTGGTATTCAACAACAACAACCAAAAAACCTTAGCCCTAAATGAGAACTAAAAATAATTAATCTAACTTTTATCTTACAGGAAGAAGCTAAAGTCTTTTTCCTATAGTTCCACAGCTGAACTATTCATGTAGCAATTTACCACTTACAAATCCATTATCTCTGCTTTGTGTAAAGTCACTTAGGAGAGATGAAATAACTGAGCCTCAGTTTCTCCACATGGAACATGACTGACAAGAAAGGACTAGAATTAATGTCTCTCCCATCAATTCTTTTTCCATTTCTGAACTTGAAGATAGCTGGTTTCCAATGAGATAAACAAGACTCAAAAATATATTCTAAAATTCCGTCTTCTTCAGAATTTCAGTGATTTTCCCTTTACTTTGTCTAGTTTAGTTGTTCAGCTTATTATTAAAATAAGTCAGCAAAAATTTATTGAGTGTCCACTATAGGCCAGGCACTGATATATAGTGCTGAACTATCTTTTTGGAGATAAAAGAAGAGCAAAACAGTCCCAACAAGCCAAGTATGTACAAACAAGAAACATACAGGATAAGTAGTAGGTAATCATGGGGGAAGCCATTGTTGGCATTAGGGAAGACTGGAAAGACTTTTGTAAAATAAATTTGCATTCCTAGAGCACAAAAACTGGTCAGACCTGGAAAGTCTCAAGCGAAGACCATCCTCAAACTTCACTGCCCATAATCATTGTTGTCTTTAAACAGAGTTGACAAGGACATTCTTTTTTTCCGGATGCACACCACAGAAGAAAAAAAATCTAGTTAAGTACCAAGTTATTATATTTCAGTCAAGCACACCCTCCAGGAGGCTAAACTTTGTTTTGTTATAGGGGATTTACCCTATAAAGGCTTGTAATTCCACTCTCCATACTCACTCTGCCCTGAATCTGTTTTTTCATCTTTCAAATTTTGTTCCTCTGGGCATGCCTTTAATGGTATTTGGATAATACTTCCTAAACACTGCCAAGTTGAGATCTTATGACTCCTCACCTGGCTATTCCAAGTCCAAGGGCCTATATTTTCTTTCAGTTTTTGGCAGTTGGACCAATATTAAATTAAATAACTCTCCTTTCACTTTGTTTCTTGTGGTTTTTGATAGTTTGAGAAGTAAAAAAATATGTTCTTGCTTTTTAAACAACCTAGACACTAGGAAAAAGAACATCTGGACTTTAGAAGTTAATTTTGTTTATGTTCTTCCACCTGCTGTAGGCATTCTGGGGAAATCAAACAAATCACAATTAAACTTAGTATTTGAGTTGTGGTAGGGAGTTGCTAATCTAAAGCCAAAACAAATTATAAAAATGATTCAAGTACTAGCCCTGTCTTGTATCTGTTCTGTGGAGAGCCTAAAATTTTAAAAAAGCAATAAATACGGAATTGACTTAGTTTTAAAAATCTGAACATTTTATGAGCAAGTATCACTCAAGTATGAATCAAAAGTTCAACCACGTCACTCTCCTACTCAATGGCTCCCTATTACCTTCTGGATCAAGTACAAAATGCCCTGTAAGGCATCATTGTCTAGTCCCCCAGTTTAGTCCTGTTTTTTTTTTTTGACCTAACTTCCGAAACTGGCCTTCCGACTATTCCACAAACAAGTCAGTTCCTTTCTTATCTGTAAGCATAGTTTTGTCCCCAACCAAGCCAGAAAAACTCTCTGCCCCCCTCCCTCTTCTTCCACCTACTAACTTCCCCGATTCTTTTGGTCCCAACTAAAATTCCTTTTCCTATAGGAAGATTATCCTGTGCCCTCTTATTACTAGTGTCCAGTCTTCCATGATAATTGTGTATGGATTGGTTTGTATGTTTGTATATTTGTTTGCATGAGGTCTCCATCATTAGAATTTAAGCTCCTTGACTGTAGGGTGTGTCTTTGGTCTCTCTTTGCATCCCACAGTACTAAGCACAGAACCTGATAACATGGCAAATGGTTAGTAATTGTTTAAAACCAATTGATTAGTAGCTAGGTGTTACAATGGAAAGTCAAGGAGATTCAGGGATAACAATTCATCTCCAACTTTACTTTCTAGCTTTGTGACATTTAAAGTTAGGAAACCCTACTGTTTTTAGTTTGTATTTCATAAAATGGGTATAAGAATAGGACCCACCTCCCTAAACTGTCGTGAAGATAAAATGAGGTGTTTATAAATCTTGCTTGGATATATAAATACTGGCTATCAAAAACAATTTCTCTGAAACTTTCTTAATAAGAAAGAATTTCCAACATAAACACAAGTACTTCCTTGAACTGAATCTTAAATTTGGAGATTTAATCATTCTTCAAGTCCAATACATAAGTCCCTTTAATCTCTTATTAATAAATAATCTCTTCTTTATCTTAATATTCCCACTTCCCTTTAGCGTCAGATCAAATAAATCCCAATACTATTTATAGCTCTTCTTCCTGAACATCATAAATCTTCAACTAGAAGGACCTAAACAATCTAACCCTAGGCTAATTTACAGTTAGTCCAATGAACTTGACCATTGTTAAATAATCCTTCAAACTTAAATTCTAAATACAAAAAGGGGGGAGAGTGGATGGAGAAGGGAAGAGGAAGAAAAAGTGGGCATTAAACTGAGGCTATAAAAATAGTGAAAAAGAACTGATTGTAAATAAACTAAGGGAAAAGTACTAGGAAACCCACCTCGGCTGACATTTGAAATGCAAGCAATAAGCAAGTTACCTGCAAGTGGGTCAGATAGCTCCCTCTCATTCCATCTCTTCTATGGGACTATGGGTACTGTTTTATAACAATAACTATTAGCATTTTTATCTGCCGGGAAAATTTTAATATCAACTCTTTATTGAAAAGGACAACTTTCCAAAACATTTCATTAACTTTTTTTTTTTTTAGCCCTATGACTAAAGATCGTTGGAGGAAACGGGGGAGTGTTCTTAATAACTTTAAAAAAAAACCTCAAGTTCTATCCTGTTGGCAATAACTTTGTCAGAGATGCACTAACTCTCCTCATAATAATTACACTAATTATAAATCCAATAAAAAGCTAAGAGATGGGAATGGAAACTGAGAAGCTGCCTCCTGTAAGGGTAATTTACCTTGCAAGAGCATAATAAGGTCATGCATGCGGCAAAGACAATGTTAATAACCATTACACAAGCACCTTCCTGTCCGGGGCAGTTGTGCACTTCCTCACTGCACTGGGTGTCTCCCCATGCCCCTAAGCCTTCCCCTCAGGCGGAATCCCGGTAGGAGGTCTTCGGGGAAAGCCCACAGGGGGAGAGGAGTCAGAGTGGGGGCGCGCCTCCAAAGGGAGGATGCAAGGCAGAGGTCGCGGATGGAGGACGGGGATGAGCAAACAGAAAGGAGGACTTGGGGAATGGGATGATGCACACGCGCGCGCACACACAGAGATACACATACACACTCTCCCTCCCAGCATGTATGAAGGGGATGAGAGAGAAAGCGAGGAGTAGCGGTGGAGAAAGACCTGTCAGGTCGGCGGAGAGAAAAAGCAATCAATGCAGCGGGAGAGGAAGGGAGGAGGGGACCCTAGCTTGCAAGCGAGCATGGGAGGGAGGGAGGGAGGGAGGCGCAGCGCGAGCGAGGGCCCGGCTTTGCAAAACGAGAGCGAAAGAGCAAGCGCGGGGCAGAGAGGCGGTGGGGGGAGGCGGCGGCGGCGGCGGCGGCGGCAGCGGCAACGTGAGCGTGGCCTCTGCAGCGAGCACCGGGCTGCCGGCCTGCTCGGCCCCCCGGAGCTCGCCCTCCCCACCCTCCTTCCTCTCGGGGAGAAAGAGTACCCGGGAAGAGCAACTATCTTAGTGGGGAGCGGGAAAAAGACGCCCCGACCTCGGGGCGAGGCAGAGGAAGGCGTCTTTGCCCTCTCCCAGGCGATCCTGTATTGTTCAGTCTTCGCAACGCCTACCCCGGCAGACCCCCCCCACCCCCCGCACCCCCCGCCTTAGTTCCCGGGAGGGTGGGAGACCGGGGTGGAGGGGTTAAGCTGGGAGGCGCGGCCGCGTTGAGAGCGAGCGCCCCGGGGGGAGCCGCGTGTTACCTTTCGCACAGAGCTGGAAGTCGAGGGTGTTGTGTCGCGCGGCTGCCATAATGAGGTAGAGCCCAGTGCCATGCCTGGTGGAGGCGGCCGCTGCTGCTGCTGCTTGCTGCTCCTGCTGCTGCGTGTGGAACCGCGTGTGCGTGTGTGTATGTGTGTGCGCGCGCGTGTGTCTGGGCGAGTTAGGCTGCGCTGCCGAGTGCGCTTCGCTATTTGAGGCCGGGGAGGGAGGGAGGGAGGGGCGAGCCCGGAGAGGGGTGGGGGAGCGCGCGAGTGAGCCGGCCCCGCAGCTGCAGAGCGCAGGGCTGCACAGTCACACTGGAGGGAGGAGGGGCGAGGCGCGACCGTGCGCCCGCTCCGAGGGAGGGAATGAGGGAATGAGGGAGGGAGAAAGGACTCCTCTGGAAAAAAAAAATATATGGGAGCTTCGCTTAACCCCAAAGGGGGAAGTGAACTGAAGGGAAGGCAGGAGGCGGCGGCTCGAGACGTGGGAGAAAAGGCTTTCCTATGCAATGCGTGTCTGGCTGAGGAGGACTGGTGGCTGCTGGGCGCGCCAGCATCTCTCCCAACTCCACATCTTGGGTGCAAAGCGCAGGGCTGCAGCTCGGGAACAGCCACGCAACCTAATCGATTCTTCCCCGGACGGGGTTGTATAAAAAAACCGGGAGCCAGAATGAGGCTTGAAGGGGAAAGGGCAGTTGGGAGTGGGATAACTGCAGAATGCAAGTAAGTGAATGCGTACTTCCCCCCAGCTCTGCCCTTTTGCTACTATCTCGTCGGAAAAAAACAAAAAGCAAAAAACAAATACCCCTTGCTGCCCTACACCCCTCCGTAATTGCGGCTTGAGTCATCAAGTGCTGCCCTTCTATTTTTTCTTGCAGATCCAGACTAGCACGGTAAGGTGCAGGAAAAACAAATTACTGCGGAGCAAACCCTTGAGATGGCAATTGACCAATTTTAATGACTAAATAATGGAGACAACATTGTGTAGGGATCAGTGATTATCGTCCTGCTAGGCTGGACGAGGAGAAGTTCAAATTAAATGCCTCTAGGTGAGAGATAATATGTAAAAGTGACTTTTTTACATAGACGGCTGAGCTTCCTACTTCACTGAGGGTTGTTTAAAGGTCAAATTATTTTTCAATTGCTTGAACACAAAAAAAGTTCTTTGAAGAGATTCTAAATTCTAAACTTTCCATAAAAGTCATCAGTTACAATGAGAGTAATTTCAAAGGCACAATTAAGAAATTTGCTACAATATAAAGAAGCAATTGGATAAATGGTATAAGTAACTTCCTTGGATTTACTATAAGATCTTATACCTATTTTTTGTCTAATTTTATGTCTAATTCCATTTTAAGTTTGATTTTGTTTATCAGTGTTGAGTTCATTTATCGTCCAATTATAATTCCATTGTCTTCATTTAGATGGAAAGTAAACATTCCCCGTAATAATTGTAATCCTGGGTCGAATACCAACTCTTTTGTTGTTCCTCTTTTATGGGGACATCCTGTCACTTTAGAGGATCTTTCCTCTACCAAAAAAAAAAAAGTCGGGAAGGAAAACAAGATCGTAGATCTAAGTGCATTTAATCTTCATGGCTTACTAAAAGTTGTCTTTAAAAGCTTTTTTTTTTTTTTTTTTTTTTAAAGA
This sequence comes from Sarcophilus harrisii, assembly GCF_902635505.1. NCBI lineage: Eukaryota > Metazoa > Chordata > Mammalia > Dasyuromorphia > Dasyuridae > Sarcophilus > Sarcophilus harrisii. The sequence goes on from NC_045428.1 coordinate 272,243,467, forward strand.
ATTACTGTAAGTTTAAATGATTCAAGATGAAAGGTACAACAGCAAAAAAAAAAAAAAAAAAAATGTTCCATGCCTGAGGCATGAGAACTACACATGCTTATTCTAAACAATGTAAGGTTCTCCTCCCATTCTTGTTCCCAGCCTTTGTTTTATACAATAAAAACAAGTTCACGGAGAAGCATATGATTTAGTGCTTTAGTGTAATAGAGATTCAGAAGTCTTGTTTCCTGCTATTCCAGTAATTCACTTTCTGTTCTTGGGAAGGTCAAGATCTCTGCCTCAGTTTCCAAATGCAAACTGGAGATTCCTCCAGCAATAACCTTATATTGTTTATTTACTGTTTTTAAGGTGATCCAGACCCAGAAGAATGAAAAATTCTTTCATAAAGAATAAAGTCAGAAAAAATTTCAAGCACTTAGCTTACTAAGTATCATAATTAAATATAAAAAAGATATGGTTCCCTGCTTCCTGGGAGCTTACATTCTAATTGAGGTAGCCTAAGCTAGGGGGAAACTAGGTTCTGACAGGAAAGACCTGAGGTGAGCAGAACTATAGGGCAATTTACTGATATTCTTTCCAAAAGGTATGTTATGGTGATTGTTTTTTAATTATCTGAGTAAACATTGGAAAAGGGGAATGAAGGAAATATTTGGAGTTTTTTTAAGCTTTTTATTTGTAGATAGTTTTCAACTTTAACCCTTCCTGAACTTTGTGTTCCAAATTTTTTTCTCCCTCTCTTCCCCCTTACCCCCTCCCTTACATGGCAAATAATCCAATATGTGTTAAATTTATGCAATTCTTCTATACATATTTCCACACATCATGATGCACAAGAAAAATCAGATCAAAAAGAAAGAAAACAAAATGCAAACAAACAACAACCACAAAAGTAAAAATACTATGTTGTGATCTATACTCATTCCCCACAGTCCTCTTTCTGGGTGCAGATGACTCTCCCCATCACAAGTCCATTGGAATTGACCTGAATCACCTCGATGTTGAAAAGAGCCATATTCATCAGAATTGATCATCGCATAATCTTCTTATTTCTATGTAAAATGTTCTCTTGATTCTACTCATTTCACTTAACATCAGTTCATGTAAGTTCATGTAAGTAAGATCATCCTGCTGATCATTTCTTATAGAACAATAATATTACATAACATTCATATATCATAATTTATTCAGCTATTCTCCAACTGATGGGCATCCACTCAGTTTCCAATTTCTTGTCACTACAAAAGGGCTACTACAAACATTTTTGCACATGTAGGTCCTTTTCTCTTTTTTGCAATCTTTTTGGGATACAGGTCCAGTAGAGACACTTCAGTATCAAAGGATATGCACAATTTGATAGCCTTTTTTAGGCATAGTTCTAGCCCTAATAGACATAAATTCCTCTCTCACATTCTACAATCCAGTCAAACTGGCTTTCTGTTTTTCACCAACAGTTTCCTTTGCTCTGAATATTACACATTCCTAAAGGCACCCCTTCCCTTCCTTCTCACATGCACACAAATACACACAAAAAATATATGTATATGTATGTATATATACACACCTATGTATGCATATATATATATATATATATTTATATTTACAATTTTCTTACATTCGAATGCAGCTTCTTTCAAGTAGGAACTGGCTTATTCTTTGTACTTGCATCCCCCAGAACCATTTTGTATGGCCTATAATATGTGCTTAATAAATACTTGTTAAGTGATTGGCTTTTCAGTTACTTTCTTTACCCTTACTTCAAATTTATCTTTTCAGAATTTCATTCCTTATTACCTAAATTTTCCTTTTAAAGATTTTTTTCCCTTATTCCATTTTTCTCACCTGCTTGTTCTTTTAAGAGTTTTGAAATGTCTGATTTTAGATATGTAAACATTATGATTACGTATCCAAACTCTTAAATGTTTACCAAAATGGTAAATCATATTCATTCTCCTTTCATCACTAAATAGTCTTGGTCATAATTCTGCCAATACCAACATCTAGTTAAAATATAAACGAGAGAAACAGCTGATGTGATAATCTGAAGAGCTATGATTGACAGTCAAGTTTTTGTTCCTATTTTGTCTTTATCACTGTCAAGAATAAGCTCTACTTCTTGGACGTAGCAATACAACCTTTACTCCAACAATACAGCTTTCCCAGCACACTTGATTGACATAAAATACATACTCAAGTAAATACATTTAGCTTAAGTAGTATTAATTTCATAATAGACCTTATGACTGCTAGGAAGACAGCCTAAGTCTTTGGTGTAGCATAAATTGTGTTTATGTCAGAATGTCATTTATTGCTTTTGTATTCTATTTAAGGAAACTTAGCCATGCAAGGAACTGAAAATTGAGTGACTGCCTATCAGTTGAGGAATGGCTAAATAAGTTATGTTATATGAATGTAATGGAATATTATTGTTCTCTTAGAAATAATGAGCAGGCTGATTTCAGAAAAACTTTAAGTGAATTTACATGTACTTACATGTTAAAGACTTACATGAATTGATGCTAAGTGAAGTGAGCAGAATCAAGTGAATATTGTACACAGCAACAAGAAGATTGTGTGATGATTAATTGTAATGGATTTGGCTTTTTCAACAATGAGGTAGTTCAGCCCTATTCCAATAGATTTGTGATAGAAAAGAGTCATCTGCATTCTAAGAGAACAATGGAGACTGAATGTGGATCAAAGCATGGTTATTCTCACCTTTTTGTTGTTTTTGCTTGCTTATTTTATTTCCTAGTGTTTTTTTTTTTTCTTTCAACTTTTGATCTGATTTTTCTTGCACAATATGACAAATCTGGAAATATGGACCCTTGTATATCAACTGGGATTTACAAAAGCCATTTCAACTTGAAACCAGAGGACACCAAATTATTAATAGTTGCACTTTTTGTACAATTTAAAATTATAAATGAACAAGTTAAGAATTAGAAAGTTCAAACAAACATGAACTAATGTATTCCTTAAACTCACTCAAGATCCCCTCCATAGTAACCAACATGCTACCAGTTGTGAAGCTGTACTAGCTGAGCAGACCCATAAATCTTGAAATAAAATGCAACTTCAGAACCAGGAGATTCAAACTCCTATGTACAGAAATTTGATAAGGCTTTGATAGCCAAAATTATGGTGGCATTGTATGTAGCAAAAGATTTCTGCAAGAGAGTAGAGGAACACAAAGAATGTCTGGGATTGAAATAAAACTTCATTGAACACTCTGAGAGTCTCAGAGACCCACACCCCTAGCCCCACTCTTAGAGTTTCAGAAATCCAAAGTCCAAGTGACAGAAATCATCTTTGGCTGCAGTGGCACTAGCACGGAAGCACTCTGAACTGATGAACCAGAAAATTAAGGAACAGAGGAAACCAGTCAGGATACTGATTGGTAGAGGCTATGTGGCATTCCATTAAACCTGAGGTAGCTGATACCAGTTCTGTCCCCATAAAATTCATTTGAGACAGAGACCTGGGCTGGTGACCTGAGAATTGATCAGTATTGAAAGAAGCTAAAGTACTTTAAGATCCAGTCCCCAAGGATACCACCATCAATGAGGAGGAAGTCAGTGAGCAATATCAGGAAAAAGAGATTAAAAAAAAAACTGAAATTGCAATAAATCTCATGAGAGAGAAAACTCAAAGACCTTAAACAGATAAATTAACAGAAAAAAATATGGACTCTAGATATAGTAAATGGGTTCAGATATCTATGAATAAATGTTACAAAAGGAAATGACAACACTTGATAAGACAGAGCATCCTGTGAAATTTGAAAGCAACAAAAAATCATAACACTGGTATAAGAGAAAAATGAGAATATATGGCCTGCACAGCAGAAGCAGTTGCCAGAAAAACTTGAATCTGTAATGGAAGAGTCCTCATAATGCAAGAAATAATACAAGAAAACCACCTAAAACTTCTAAACACAGAAAATGAAACACTAATTGAAAGAACTCATAAATCAGTTTCAGAAAAACAAATGAGGAAAAAAAAAAAGCCAAAGTGACAAACTCTAAAACATATGGTAGTTGAATTTAACAATTCAATCCAGGAACAACGAATTTTCAAGCACTCAGGAAAAAGAAAATTTGAATAATACAAGATTACTTGAAAATGCAAGAATTATTGCTTCCAAAAAGTAAAGGATTTGGGATGCAGCCCATACTGACCCACACTGCAAATCTTAGCTTAACATAAATCAAAAAGTTTCAGTATTCAACAATAAAAAGGCATTTAAACATTTTTAGTAGGCAAACTAGACCTGAAGAACTCATTTGCTTCTCCAATACTCCAGATAACAGAAATGCAGTAGGGGTGAACAAATATAGCAGCCAATGACAGGAACAGCAATAGAGAGAGCACAAAAAGATCAGCAAGAAGTTTCTTTCTAGCCATCTACACCCAGAGAGAACTGTGGGGACTGAGTATAGACCACAACATAGTATTTTCACTTTTTTTGTTATTGTTTGCTTGCATTTTGTTTTCTTTCTCATTTTTTTTCCTTTTTGATATGATTTTTCTTGTGCAGCATGATAATTACAGAAATAGGTATAGAAGAATGGTTAGCATATATTGGATTACTTGCTGTTTAGGGGAGGGGGTTGGAGAAGGGAGGGAGAAAAAATTTGGAACAAGATTTTGCAAGGATGAATGTTGAAAACTATGTGGAATAGAGAGATAAGGTGAAGAATTTACAGGAATATGTGAATTCTTTTTCTGTATTTTATTTTCATTATTTCTGTGTTTCCCCTATGGACCTATGGCCCATATGTACTTGAGCCTTGACCAGCTATATCTGAAGCCTAAGGGCCTGATTTTCTGTTTCCCAGAAATCAGGTGATTTCAGGGAAACAGAAATCTTCCATTCCAATCTCTCCGAATAGCACTAACCAATTAGATGCTTCCCCTTCTCAATGCTCTCTTACTTGTGATGTAATCTCTTGTATAAAAGCTGGGTATTTTTTACTACTTCTTTAGTCCTCCTACCACGAGCTTTCTCTTTCCCTTATCCCATGATAGAATAGCTCATCCTCCGGAGCTATAGTATAATAAATGACCTTCCTGCTTTCTATTTTGAGTGATTTCTGAGTAGTCATTTTGGGTAAGGGTCTTCTACATCCCACACAAAAACTATTTCATGTTTTGAAAATAAAAGGCTTTTTTAAAAAAAGAAATTTCTTTATAGATATGCAGGAGACTCGGTAAAAGTGGAAATCAGGTGGAAGTAATAGTAGAGAGGCAGGCTTGGGCCATTATCAACAGTACTTTGGGAATCAATGTTTTAATATGGGTCTTTATAAAATGAGAAGGTGCTTGGGAAAGGAGGAGGGGAGAAGGAAGACAAAAGGAAGTGAGTAATTTGCCCAGGTCATGAGAAGTTAATCCCTTAAGGACCATTACAGATGTAGAGCTAGACATATAAGAAAAAGAAAAGCATGAAAAAATTCTGAATAGAATTTTGAAGAGAGACAGAGAAATTTTTTTTTCCAGTTCAGATAAGATGAGGTTCATAAAGTCAAACCAAGATGTCAGAGTAGTAAGGAACAATACAACAAATTTCTTCCTACCAGAATTCTTCCAAAAAAGATCTAGAAACATACCAGATAGAATCCTGATAGAGAAATCCAAAAAAAAAGTTACAATCATTTTTCAGCCCAGCTTGTCACAGGGAGGCAGAAAGAGAAGTCTCTGGACACTGCAAGCAAAGTATCTCTAGTCCCTAGGGAGATGTTTTGCACTAAGGCAAGAGAAGGCCTTGTCCTGGGGCAAGATAGGATGTGGGAACAGATACCAACTAGCAACTTGCTTTGTTCACTACTGTATAGGGCCGGTGCTAGACCCGTTCCCCAAATTAATTGACCAGAGACATCCTCAGGTACAAAGATCCAAGCTTAGAGAAAAGTCACTAAATCAAGAATCCCAGAGGAAAAGATAGCCTGTGGTTTTGTGCTTGGAACCAACAAAGATTCCCCAGCAGATGAGAGCTGGACTTAGCTACTCTCTCAGCAATAATTGATAGACTTAAAAATCATTGTCAGGATTATGCAAGAATTAGCACCCATCTATTAAAAAAAAAGAGGAAAGTTTGGGATACAATAATCCAGAAAGCAAAAAATGTAACCTTACAACCAAGAATAATTTGCCCAAGAAAACCGAATATAATCCCATGGATAAAAAAAAAAAAAAAATAGATTTTTAGTGAAATAGAAGACTTCTAAACATTCTTGATGAAAAGAGTTGGAGGTTAAAACACAGGAGCTAAGAGATACATAAAAATGTAAACATGAAATAACAATGATAAAGGAATAAAGAAGAAGAAACTTTGAGTTATCATTAGAGATCACAGAAGTGACAAAGAATGGGAATCTGCTTGGGTACCCATAAATTAGGGAATAGCTGAATAAAGTATATAAATATGGTAGAATATTGTTGTGCTATAAAAATTGGTGAAGAGGATCATTTTAGAGAAACTCTGGAATAAAATCATCCATACAATCAATCCATAAAATCAATCCATACAAATCATCAACATTATGTTACTAATGAAGCCCAACAGCAAGAAATAAAAAGAGAAATTCCATTTAAAATAATTGTAGCGCTATTACTGGGCCTGTAATTCCAAGGAAATCGTAAAGGAAGGAAAAAAAGGACCCATATATAGCAGCTTTTTTTGTGATGGCTAAGAAATGGAAAAGGAGTAGATTCCCCTTAATCAATTGGGGAATGGCTGAATACGTTATGGCATATGAAATAATGGATTATTATTGTTCTATAAAAAATGATGAACAAGAAAGGCCTGGAAAGATTTACACAAATTGATGCTGAATGAAACAAGGAGAACCAGGAACACATTTACACAGTAACAGTAATAGCAAGAATATGTGATGATCAACTATGAAAGACTTGGTTTTATTAATGGTTCAGTGATGTAAGGTAATCCCAATAAATTTTGCATAGAAAATGCCATCACAAATCTATTGGAATTGCCTTGAATCACCTCATTTTAAAAAGAGCCAAATCCATTACAGTTGATCATCACATAATCTTGTTGCTAGGTATAGTGTTCTCTTGGTTCTCCTCACTTTACCTAGTATCAGTTCATATAAGTCTTTCCAGGCTTTTCTGAGATCAGCCTAGAGCATTTTTTCATATGACTCTAGGTGGGCATAATTACATCATCTGAAAATTGTCTGTTTATATCCTTTTACCATTTGTCAATTGAGGAATGACTTGTATTCTTATAAATTTGACTCAGTTTTTTTTATATATTTTAGAAATGAGACTTTTATCAGAAACACTAGCTATGAAAAATTTTCCCTAGCTTTTTGCAATCTAATCTTTATTGCTTAATTTGTACAAAAAATTTTTAATATAATCAAAGTGTCCATCTTGCATTTGACGATATTCTCTAGTTCTTCTGTGGCCATAAATTTCTCCTTTCTCCAAAGTTCTGATAGGTAAACTATCCTTTACTCTCCTACTATGTTTATAGTATCTCCCTTTTGGCCTGATTCATATACCCATTTTGACCTTTTGGTATGGGGTATGAGATATAGTTGTTTATTGAATTTTCCACATTATTTTCCAAATTTCCCAGCAATTTTTCTTTCAAATAGTGAGTTATCACAGGAACTGGAGTTTGAGGATTTATCAAACAGTAGATTATGATAATCACTGATTATTGTGTCTGCCCTTGGACCAAACCATGGATCCATTTGGTCCCAGTAAATCTCTCCCTTTCAAATAAAATATTAAAAACTCTCTAATCTCTAAATTGCCTCAGTTCCTCTGGCATTACATCTTGATCAGAGTAGCTAAATATTTCATAGTTGATCGCCTTTACAATATTGCTACATGTACAACATTCTCCTGGTTCTGCTTACTTCACTTTCCATTAGTTATATGTCTTTTTGTGTTTTTCTGAAGGAATCCTGTTATTTCTCATAACATAATAATATTCCATCACAATCATATATCACTTGTTCAAAAATTCCCCAAATGATGGAAATCCCTTCAATTTCCAATCTTAAATTATTTCTCCTAAATTCATTTCCCAGGTCAGTTGTTTTTCATGGATATATTACATTTTTCCTATTTTTCTTACAATTTAATTTTAACATTTATTTTTACCTTATGGAATCACCGAGTTCCAGTTGCTCCATTCTGTTTTTCAGGATGGACAAAATTTTACTTAGTCACAGTAGTTTTCTTCCTTCCATTCCAATCAATTTAACCTCTTTTTAATTTTTCTCTCAGATTTCAAATTTCATTTATAATCTCATTTTTTTTAATCTCTTGTTTCATTTCTTCTAGGAACACTTGTCATTTTTTTTTCTCCCTCTAGACCTTCTCTCAAATATTATATTTCTTCATTGAAAGTGTTTGAAGTTTTCTTCTGTTTAATCATATTTCCAACCTCAGTTCTTTAGTTTTGACTTTGCGCCAGGATCAGGTTCTGTCCCCTCCAGCATTCATGTCTTAAATAGAGTAGATCTTATTTAGTCCTATCCATTCTGTAGTCTGAATCTTACTGGTATTGCTAGGATGTTAATTTAAGCCTGTCTCTTTCTCCATCTGCTTACACACTCCCAAATCAGGAGTTAGTTCTGTCACCTTCTACGGTCCTTTCAGGCACCAATTCAATGTTGAAGATGCTCTAGTCTTTAGAGAGAGTAACTTCCAAAGCTTTGAAGAATATGTGTCTTGGTCTTGTCTGCCTGCACACAGAGACTTGCTCTATTTTACTTTTGTTATAATACACCAGAATTCTGTCTGGCTTTTGTCTGGCTGTTTTTCTAGCAACCTCAAGTTTATTTCTTTTCTCGTTCAGTCATTTTTAACTGTATCCAATTCTTCATGAGAATTTTGGACATTTGGAGTTTTCTTGGCAAAGATATTGGAGTAATTTGCCATTTCCTTCTCCAGTTATTTTACACATGAGGAAACTGAGGCAAACAAGTTTAAGTGACTTGTCCAGGGTTACACAGCTAGAAAGTATCTGAAGTCAGATACAAAGATGAAATCTTGCCACTCCAGGCCCAGAATTCTATCTACTGCACTACCTAACTGCTGTGTTCTTTTCTTAGAGCAAAACAAATCTTTAATGTAAATATGATGGAGACCCTTATGTTTTCTGATGGGGGAAGTAGGACTGCCTCACTATAGGTGAGAAGATTATGTTCATTGTTACAGGTTCCTGTGAGTTCTTTGTGATTTATTGCTTTGTTTATGGGTTCCTCTAAGTCCTGTGTAATTCTGAATTCTCTGTGGAGTGGAAAAAAAGTTGTGTAGTACCTAATATGCATTGTTACCTTGTGTGTTTATACAGGAACTTAGAAGCTTTTTACTCACATTAGTGGAGACCTAGATATGAGATAAATTTTGAGATTTCCAGAGAAATCTGGGTACAGGTAAAACAAATCAAAGAATAATTTTGCAGAAGTCTACAAAATTGAACCCAGTCCATGAAGCAGAGTTTGGAGGGCAGAGGTCAAATGAATACAGTAAGTGCTGACACATAGGCTTCATTCACAGAAGGACAAATTCAGGAGTAAAATAAATCAAGAGGTTTGGGTTGCTTTCATTTAGTTTTGTTTTGTTTTGAGAGAATCCCCTAGTGATTCTTAAGTAGTAGCATTGTTCTACACTTACTTCCTTGTTTCTCCATTTGAAAAGATCTTGCCACTTCCTTTTTTTTCTCACTTTTGATTCTAAATATGTTAATACTTGATAGAAAATGTTGTTACTAAAGCTCTCACTTTTAGAGATATTATAATTGTTAAAATGTTCCATTAACATATATTGTTGCTCTTGATGGTAGTTCAAATTATAGTGGTTAGAAGCATCTTTTCTTTATTTCAGTTACCTGCCACTCAACTACAAATGTTTTCTGTAAAAATCAGCCCCCCCAAAAATATTTGGGGTCATTTGCAATGCTTTGCTTCTTCATCAAAGTGTGAAGAACCAGTGATATTACAGGTTATGTTTACTTCAACAGTCTACCATTCAGAATGACATTTTCTGAACAGTTTAATTGAAGAATGCCTAGTACCTTACAGGTAACCCACAAATGATTTGGTACATGTGAATAATTTGAATGATCTCTCATTTGGCTGTAGTGGTTTTTGATCCATGGTAAGAAAACACTTCAAAGGAAAGAGCTTTTTTTTTTTTTTAAATAAAATTATTCTCCTAGAAAAATGTTAGTTGAAAAAAATAGCTCACTCTTTTTACACAGAGACTTTGTTCTTAGGTGATAGTTAAGAATGGGATGTTGTTTTCTTTTAGAGCACATGGAATTTAGACTAGAGAAAACCATTGAAGTGTTGATTTAAAACCACAGATTCATTACAACATGGCCAAAGGACTGCTCTGTTAAAAAAAAAAATAGAACAAAGACAGATTACAATTTGGCTTAGAGGAAACAATACTGAATACCACCCTTTTCTCTGTTTCTGGGTCTCTTTACAGTTTTTTCAAAGCAAAAAATAAATAAATGAAAGCTAGTCCTCTTCACACATCACATTTTTAAGTCATGCCTTGATAAATTTCCCATTTCTGCCACTTAACACAAATATCCTCATGGCTTTGTTTTAATATTTTAATGTTTTACTTGTTATGCCAAAGTTCTCTTTTAATGGGGTGACCAGTTCCTCCAATTGTCCTATTTGGTAATTCTGCCTTAAAGTTATGACCGTCCCCTCTTAATGGTTGAGATAAAGGTTTTATAGACATTCCTTAATGTCATTAGAATATCAGTAACCTCCTACTATGAAGTTATCCCCACCTAGGTCCCTCCATTGTTGTTATTCCATAAAAGGCTCCTAGACTCTTTGAGATGATAGAATCGTCTAGCTCTGGGATCAACATGGATGCATTGGTCCCAGTATTTCTCTCCATTTAATAAATTATTGAATTGGTCTCTAATCTCTGTCTTGCTCAGTTTCTTCGGCATTACGTATTGTGTTATCCAATAGATAATGTTAGGATCCAGGAAATTGTCTCTCCTTTCTAATAGAACAATAGGTCATTACTTGTTTTCTAGTGCATTTTGGCAGGCACATCACAAATATAATTCTAATAAACATTCATTAATCACCTACTATGTGTCAGGTGCAGTGCTAGGGATATAATTAATAAAAAGAAAAGCAATTCCTACCTTTAAAGACCTTGAAATCTAATGTTTGGAGATAGCATCCAAAAGGAAGCAGGAGATCAGATGCAGAATTGAAATCAGGAAAAGCAAAAGAAGCAGAATAGGCTAAAAAGTCCAGTCTCAGGCCTTTGCAAAAGAAGTCATTGAAAGGAGTTTGGTACACCACATTTCAGCTGTCTTTCACTGTTAGAGTCTTAGTGGTACATAGTGGTATATTTTAATATCATCAAATGTGAGCTCTACATTAGGAATTTTATCTCTCAATGAACTTAAACTGTTGTCATGCTTTTTCTTTAACTGTATCACATATTGTCATATTCTACATTTCTGTGTGACATTAAAACATCCCCAGGAAGCAGCTAAGTGGTGTAGTGGATAGAGCATCTGCCCTGCAGTTAGGAAGCCTGAATTCAAATGTAGTTTCAGGCACTTGACACTTACTAGCTCTTATGACCCTGGGCAATGATAAAATTATCCATTGTTGTAACCTTTCTCAGAGAAATATACCTCCTTTTTTTTTAAACAAAGAATGTGAGATGTTCAAGTTAAATCATGAAATAGCTAAAGATATAACTAATAATAGTAATATCAAATAAAATGTAAACTATTCTTCATTGTTCAATAATTTTTTAAAAGTATCTGACACTTGGTGACCTCATTTGGGGTTTTCATGACAAAGAGACAGTAGTTGTTTGTCATTTCCTTCTTTAGAACATTTTACAGATGAAGTAACTAAGGCAAACAGGATTAAGTGAGTTGCTTGGGGTCACACATATATAAGAACTGAGACTAGATTTGAATTTGGGAAGAGAGCCTTCCTGATTCTGGGCCCATCACTCTATCCACTGCACATCCTAGCTGTCCCTATAAACTATTATAATTCTCCATGATGTAAAACATCTCCACAGACAAATTAAATTTACTTTTATGTACTATGATACTTTAATACTTATTTAGTCTGGTAATTTCATCAATATTAGAAGGCCTTCCAGTATTGCAGATCTCAATCTGACATTTTTGTCCATGTCCTTTAATAACTCTTCTATAGGAGGGGCCATCCACCCAATATGTTAGAAGCTTTCTCCTAAATTTCCTGGCATCCAATGCATTCACAAAGTCTTTCCATCTTCTTTCTTCCGTGATTCCTTCTTTTCCTATCCTATATTTATTTCTTTGACATTAACTTTTATATTGCTTCACATTAAGTCATCCACCATTCATGGTAACATCCTGCTGCCTAATTATATCTATATGGCAATATGGCATTTTTCCATTGCATTTTCACCTAGGTATCTAAGTGGATAAAACTCTGAACTGAGAAGCAAGACTGGGCTTGAGTTCAAACTTAGCTTCTGATACTTACCAGCTATGTGACATTGGGCAAGTCAGTTAAGCTTGCCTCAGTTTCCTCAACCAGAAAACAGATAATAATAGCATCTATTGACTGACCAACAGAGATAATTTTTTTTTTTTTTTTTTTGCTTAGGCAACTGGAGTTAAGTGACTTGCCCAGGGTCACACAGCTAGGAAGTGTTAAGTGTCTAAGGTCACATTTGAACTCAGATTTTCCTGACTTCAGGGCTGGTGTTCTATCCACTTGCACCACCTAGCTGTCCCCAGAGATAATATTTTTAAAGCACTTAATACATACTTATTCTTAATTTTAGTAAATAGGCATGGGACTGGTAAGAAAATTGGCCTTTTAAAAGAAAAAATGTTGATTTTTTTTTTTTGTCTTAACTTAAAGATGTCACTACTTAAAGACTAGATCAGTCCCCTTCCTTTTTTTGTCTCCCTCCCCTTTCCCCAATTAAATCCTCCTTCAGAACAAACTAGTACATTCAAGCAAAACAAACCAACACATTGTTGACCTGTGTTGCCTTGATTGAAATGAAGGAGCAGGTTAAGGTAACCTTAATGGCTTTAGCAGAAAACAATGTGTTCTTTGAAGAAAAGTGCCACCCTCTGCTTTCTGTCTCTTATCAGAAGAAAAAAGGAGATGGAATGTTGAAGTGTAATAGTTTAAAGGGTGGGCAGCCCATAAGAGAGACTCCTAAAAATGTTAAATTAGCAGATACATCTGAACACTATCAGAAAGATCATTAGCAAGAATTTACTGAGTGCTTACTACAACAGAGTCCATCTTGGCTACTAGTGGGGAATACAAAAGACCCAGAAAATGTATTTTTTGTTTACAAAAAGTTCACAATCTATAACTTAGAATTCCTTTGTTTTTCATTACCAATATGATGTAAGAGAACTTTGAAAAGTCAAGGGACCAAAGTTTAATAATATCCATCTTGACTACCTGTCAATATATTCTAAAACAAATTATTTACTATTTATAATTAAATACAATTTAATATTTTAAAATAATTTTTATTTTTAATTTATGAAATAAAAGAAGCATTTCCATAACATAGTATAATAAAAATGTGATTATATATGAAAGTATAAATCTACTATACACAATTTTTCTCCCTCCCTCCTATCATTAGACACAGTTTACATATATATGTGTATATGCATGTATATATATAACATGCATACCCATATGTAATGATTATACTTATATATATGCATATACAAATATCCATTATGTATATATTATATAAAAAATTTCTACAGATACCTCTATCAATTCTCTGGATGCAAATAGAATCTTCATATGTCCTTTATAATTAATATTATAGCATACTATAATAATAATAAAATATAATTATATTATAACATAGTTTATATTGACATAAACAATAATAAATCTGCCAATAATATCACAAATACCTACATAAAAGTTCAGAGGAATAACTCACTTGTGAAAAATCTGAATTAGTAGAACAGAAATTAGTCCTTGAAACAGACCTTGCAGATAGACTATTGGGCTTAGAGTCAGGAAGATCTGAATTAAAATCCAGCTGATTAAGCCACTTAACCTCTGCCTTAATTTGCTCAATTGTAAAAATGGCAGCAATAATAATACATACTTCTCAGGGTTTCTGGGAGGATCAAATGAAAATGCTTAGCAGTTCTTGGCATATGATAAGTGTTTAATAAATGCTTGTTTCCATTATTTCTTTTATTTTGACAGGTAGGTATGGATACAGGTTAGGGCCTATATCTAGAAGGAATGGTTGTTGACATAGAAAACTTTCCTATTTAGTATTCTTTTTAAAAAAGAGACAATGTTCCTCTTTACTCTCTTCTTCTTTCTAACATGTGTCATGGGTCTTCCTGAGACTTACCATAAAGGCAAAAACTTCCCTTCCTAGGAGTAAGATTGACCTTTTTTTTCATTTTTATATTTAAGGGTTCTAATAAAGACCTCATTTCTAAAATATATAGAGAATGGACTCAAATTTATAAGAATTCAAGTCATTCTCCAATTGATAAATGGTTAAAGGATATGAACAGACAATTTTCAGATGAAGAAATTGAAACTATTTCTAGTCATTTGAAAAGATGTTCCAAATCCTTATTGATCAGAGAAATGCAAATTAAGACAACTCTGAGGTACCCTTACATACCTCTCAGATTGTCTAATATGATAGGAAAAGATAATAGCGAATATTGGAGAGAAGGTGAGAAAACTGGCACACTAATACATTCCTAATGGAATTGTGAATGGATCCAACCATTCTGGAGAGCAATTTGGAACTATGCTCAAAAAGTTATCAAATTGTGCATATCCTGTAATCCAGCAGTGTTTCTACTGGGCTTATATCCCAAAGAGATCTTAAAGAAGGGAAAGAGACCTGTATGTGCACGAATGTTTGTGGCAGCCCTCTTTGTAGTGGCAAGAAACTGGAAACTGAATGGATGTCCATCAGTTGGAGAATGGCTGAATAAATTGTGGTATATGAATATTATGGAATATTACTGTTCTGTAAGAAATGACCAACAGGATAATTTCAGAAAGGCCTGGAGAGACTTACATGAACTGATGCTGAGTGAAATGAGCAGGACCAGGAGATCATTATATACTTCAACAACAATACTAGATGATGACCAGTTCTGATGGATCAGGCCATCCTCAGCAATGAGATCAACCAAATCATTTCTAATGGAGCAGTAATGAACTGAACTAGCTATGCCCAGAAAAAGGACTCTGGGAGATGACTAAAAACCATTACATTGAATTCCCAATCCCTATATTTATGCACACCTGCATTTTTGATTTCCTTCACAAGCTAATTGTACAATATTTCAGAGTCTGATTCTTTTTCTACAGCAAAATAACATTTTGGTCATGTATACTTATTGTGTATCTAACTTATATTTTAATATATTTAACATCTACTGGTCATCCTGCCATCTAGGGAGGGGTGGGGGTAAGAGGTGAAAAATTGGAACAAGAGGTTTGGCAATTGTTAATGCTGTAAAGTTACCCATGCATATATCCTGTAAATAAAAGGCTATTAAAAAAAAAAAAAAAGGAATATTATTGTTCTGTAAGAAACAATCAGCAGGATGATTTCAAAGTAGCATGGAGAGAGACTTAACATGAATTGATGCAAAGTGAAATGAGCAGAATCAGGAGATCGTTTCAAGATTATAAGATGATCAATTCTGATGGATGTGACTTTCCAACAATGAGATGATTCAGGCCAGTTCCAATGATCTTGTGATGAAGAAAGCCACCCAGAGAGAGAACTGTGGGGACTGAATGTGATTCACAACATAACATTTTCACTTTTTTTATTGTTGTTTGCTTGCATATTGTTTTCTTTCTCATTTTTTTTTTTACTTTTTGATCTGATTTTTCTTGTGCAGCAAGATAATTGTATAAATATGTATGCCTATATTTGATTTAACATATATATTTTTACCATGTTTAACATATATTGGATTTCATGCCATCTAAGGGAGGGGTGAGGGAAGGGGGAAAATGGGAACACAAGGTTTTTCAAGGGTCAATGTTGAAAAATTATCCTTCATATGTTTTTAAAATAAAAAATTTCAATTAAAAAATTACAACACACCCACAAAAGGCAGGCATGTTTTTACTTTTGTTTTTATTGAATGGTTGAACAAATAGCAATCCTGAAACATTTTTGGTAGTGGAGTTAATCAGCTCAGGTGCTTATGAGATTTGGAAGCTCCTGGATTGGTTTACCAGAGTTGACTAACCCCAAGAGGAATTTTCTGTAACTGCACATCTTTGTAAAGAATACAGACCACCATTAGGAGGATGAGCCATGGTTCTCTTTGTCAGAACATGTGGGTTCTAAAGCAATTGTTTAGATAGTACAGGATCAAAGCACCTAATCATTAGTCCTATTATTAATGTTCTGTGTAATAATGTTTTAGTTAGCATTTATTTTTATTAGAAGAAATAGCTGCTTTATGTCTCATCTACTCTGTACTTTAAATAACTTTGTATTCTTTTGACAAAACACTAGGTAGTTTTCCTAGTTGCTCCTGGTTGAGGGAGGACGTCAACAAGAGCCTAATTCTGCTCTTTAGAGAGAAGCTCCTAAAAAGATTGCTTGAGGCCAGAATGAGGGAAAGAGAGAGGGTTCAGACTCCAAATCTCCTGGGCCCAGAGATGGAGTTACCATTACATATTATTTGTAAATAATAAATTATATTATATGTAATATGTTATATACAATGTAAATTATAAGTTTATATATTATGCTAATATATGACTATATTAATCTATTATATGTATTGTAAAGACATACAAATAGAAATTGAAAAGAATGAGATAAAGATCAAATAAGCAATATTTTAAAAATAATTTTATTTTACAAATGGTACAAAACCTCTTTGTTCTCAGTAGTATATTATTGTTAACAATTATAATTACAGAATGAAGAAAAATAATAGTTGTAATATTAATAGCATTTAAATAATGTGACAAAATGCTTCACTATTTTTAAGAAGCAATATTTTCTGATAGTGACACAAAAGTTTAATTCTAAATTCAGTTTTTAAAAATACTTAGTTTTAGTGGCTGTCAGGGCTGAAAAAAAAATGCCTCTTCAAAAGAAATCAATAGAAATCAAAGAAGTGCCCTGTTGGCTATGCCCAGAGAAAGAACTCTGGGTGATGACTAAAAACCATTACATTGAACTCCAAATCCCTATATTTGTGCCCACCTGCATTTTTGATTTCCTTCACAAGCTAATTGTACAATATTTCGGAGTCTGATTCTTTTTGTACAGCAAAATAACAGTTTGGTCATGTATACTTATTGTGTATCTAATTTATATTTTAATATATTTAACATCTACTGGTCATCCTGCCATCTGGGGGAGGGGGTGGGGGTTAAGAGGCGAAAAATTGGAACAAGAGGTTTGGCAATTGTTAATGCTGTAAAGTTACTCATACATATAACCTGTAAATAAAAGGCTATTAAATTAAAAAAAAAAAAAAAAAGAAGTGCCCTGTT
Source organism: Sarcophilus harrisii (assembly GCF_902635505.1). Taxonomy (NCBI): domain Eukaryota; kingdom Metazoa; phylum Chordata; class Mammalia; order Dasyuromorphia; family Dasyuridae; genus Sarcophilus; species Sarcophilus harrisii. Next base: position 272,261,025 of record NC_045428.1, read on the forward strand.
GGCTGTGCTTACTAAAACATGATACTCATTTTTAAACCCATCCACCAATTGTATAAAGATTTTTGTTGTAATTTAGTTAACAAATTTCCAGGTTCCCTGATGCCAATCGGTTATCCAGGCAGACTATTTAGAAGGTGTTGAATTTTTCTATTTTTGAAAAATGAATTCAAAACCCACTAAGATTTTTCATCTGAACATTATTTTGAAGTTTAAAAATTGTTTCCAAGTTGCAAATATGCAAGGAGTTTTAATAGGTGATATATATTGTTTTTGCAATAAAAGCTTAGCTTTGAATTGTTTTGTTAACTGTGATAACTTCATCATTATCTAATATTTTAAGGTAAAATGCACACTTGGGATGAAATTTATCAATAATGACCATACATAAATTAATATTTCAAATAATCTTGTTCATTTCTTTCTCTCTCTCTCTCCCTCCCCTGTCTCTTCCCTCCCTCCCCCCCCCTTTCTCTTTGTCTCCTTTTTGAACCTAATTATACCATATTGTTTTCTCCCTTTTATACTGGCTGATGAAGAGCTTATATCAGAAGAAACAAAAATGTCTCTTTTGACATTTGTTTGTGGCTTTCTTGTCATCACACTATTAGTAATTCTCAACTTGTAGTGTCTCTATGATAAACTTTTAAAGCTATTTACCCATTTATGAAGGGGTTAATTTCAACTAAATTATCCAGTTCATAAATTCACTCAACCAAACACAATTGTAAGATTTTGTAATTTATCAAAAGCAAACTGGAAACATACTTTTCCCTCAAGATATCCCATGTGACATGGGATTGTTTGGCATATGAGTGGAATCAGAGTACCAATGTAATTATGTCTATTAAATTTTATTAAAGCTTAATTTCTTTATTTTAAAGATGAAAAAATAAATAAAAATTACAAAGTTTTCTGTATTCCAATGAACATCCTGTGCTCCCCATTTTGAGGACCACTCCTCTAAATAATAAATCACATCAGCAAATTACTATAGTTCTAATTTTAACTAAGTATTAGTATTTTGACTTCTGAAAGAATTATAAACAAGATTACTTATTCAAAGAGTTTAAGGTGATTGAGTAAAGACTCATGTGGACATATCTGGAGCAATTACTAGATAAGTCAGGAACTAAAGTAATTATGAAGCACTGTCTTACATTTGCAGTTGAAAGAGAGAGAGATGTACTATCAGGAACAGATAGACATCTTAAGAATAAGTACGTTTTAAGGATATTGAGCAGAAAAGTAAAAGAATTGGAAGATTCTGATGATATACAGTATATTAAGAACAGCATATTAAGGTAGGTAAGTCAATCTGGGAAGTTTTTGTAATCATGCCTGAGAATTTTGCCCATGGGGATGTATCTGAGGAACTGATGATAGGAAGCAATTCCTGGGAACCTCAGACTTGAGCATGAGGATTTGCCTAAAAAGGTAGGAAGCCAAAGGGTATTCCCACTGAGAGATGGACTGTCAGAATTAACTCCGAGCATTCCATTCCATCTATGAGTAAGACCGAGGTTATATACCCTGTGATTTACAGATATTATAGGCTCAGACTTGGCATTTTCTGTGGATGTGAACTCTGTCTCTTGAAGAACGATCTTGGGAAACTTGGGCTAGATTGCAAGGCCCTTTGCTTAGAAGGCCTAAATCAAATGGAATCATGAGACAGAAAGATAGTTCAAGGGGACAGTGAAACAAAGCCAATTGTTCCTGGATACAAATATATACACACTTTTGATTGAAATAATGGGATGGGAAGCACTGATCAGAAAATCCCTGTTATAATTTTCTCTCTACCATTGTGTGTAATGGGCTGAAACCTCTGAGCAGAGGCACTGAGGTCAGAGCACTTAAAGCCAATTACTACCAATTGGACAATACTCTATCAGTACATACTTGGAGAAAGAATGGCCCTGCCCACTACTCTGTAGGCTTGATCAACATGTTGTATAGGAGACTGGGTGGAGGAGTTGGTGGATGGAGTGAGAAATCCTGACAGATTGGTGTCGCGATTGCTTCACAAAGAATAAAGATCAAGGACTTTTGCTGATCCTGACTCCCCCTGATTCTAAAATATCTAAGGTGCTATCACAGGCTTCACAATTGTGCAGCACAAGGGGAATACCTGTTGAATTCTTGCCAATTTTTTCCCCTCTGAGACTCTGCTTGTTACTCACTACAGAATTATTCTTTTCTTCTAGATTTATCTCTTGGCCTTCTTATAACCATTATATTTCTTCATTGAAAAGATTTTCAATGTTTTCTTCTGTTTGATCATAATTTCAGTCTCAATTCTTTGATTATTACTTTGTGCCAGATTCAGGCTCTGTCTTCTCCCAGCATTCTTGCATAAAGTAGAGTAGGCCCTATTTAGTTCTGTCTCTGGTCTTGGCAAACCTATTGAGTAACTGTTTACAAAGCAGTCTCAGAGAATGGAGTCCCACCTATTGCTGATGGTAGAGTTAGTTGGACTTTCTAACAAGCAGGTGGAGAGAACCTAAGTAAAGGCTGAAGACAAGAGACCATCCACCAGCTGTACAAAGACTTTCTCATTCAAATATGGGCATTAAAAGTGATTCACCCAGTAAAGAAAATCATGTTTACTATTAAAAGGTAGGAGAACTAAAGACAGAGACAATTCCTTTCTTGCCCCAGAACTGCTAGAGAGTCTCCCAGGGTACAGATTCAATTTACAGAACTCAAAAATATTGAAAAACAATCTAGTTGCCAGCCTAGGTACAGACCCAAGTCTGTAATGATCTTAATGATTAGTCTATACCAACTATTAGCTCTGAGATAGGAGCTAAGGAATCAGTCAATGACAGGAGAACCAGACCTATTAGACTAGTAACTATGCTATGATATTAAAGGTAAACAGAAGATATAGATACATGGATATCTAGGTGACAGTATTAGAGATTATCCACGTAAAAAATACCTCACAAGAAATTGCATGTTTGCTATTGTACATATAAATTATTAAATGTTTGATTATATATTTTTTAAAAATTTGATATATTGTTCTTTCTTTTTTTGTTTTTTCTTTATACTCTAAGTGTCTGTTCATTATTTTGTATATATGCTAATAGTTATATTTAAGTTATACTTAATATATGGAACTATTAATTAGTATTTTTTACACAGCTAGCTAACCTTGCTTTGTTAATTTACTTTGTTTATTGTTATGTATTAATTGCTGGATACCGTGAATACCTATGTATTTTCCCCCTCCTCTCCTTTTAAACCTCTGTTCAGGAGAATCATACCAGGACGTGTCTCCTACTGCATCCTGGGCCATTGTTAATTATCTTGACTTATGTCTTGCCACTAGACTCTGGAGGAGAGAATCAACCTAACTTTGCATAGATTTGTCTCCTTTAAACCCAATTCACTCCCAAGGCAAGACATTACTCACATGATGTCATTGATCCTCTTTGAGAATGAAGGATAAAGAACAACAACAATTCTAGCTTTGTTAGTTTTGCTTCTGCAAAATCTTGGAATTTCATGAAATCAAAATTATCCATTTTACATCCTGTGATGCCTTCTATCTTTTCTTTGGTCATAAACTCTTTC